>NC_041388.1:549609709-549613737 GCF_002162155.2 Triticum dicoccoides | reverse complement strand
GGGGGGGTGCTTGGGTATTTATATTGGGGAGGGGAGGGTTTTGCTTGGGGTAGGGGACAAGAAATAGACTAGGATTAGGAAACAAAAGGAAAAGATCTAGAAATAGATACGGAATAAACGAACATAGGACAAGAGTCCTACTAGGACTAGGCAAAAGAAGGAAGCGGCGGCTCCCTGGTGCACGCGCGCTATGGCCTTTTGGCCGGCCGGCGGCTAGTGGCTTGGGCCTTTGGCCCAAGGCGCTGCGGATTTTTTTTTTAAACGGTCTCGCGCGCAGAAAAATAAATAAAAGAAAATCTAAACGAACTCCAAAATTAATAAAGTAAATTTTCCCCGACTCCTAAAAATGAGCCGAACAAAATGAACTTTTCTCCGGACCTAAAATAAAATTTTCAAAAACGCGCATTTTCCCTATCCGAATAAAATGCAAATAAAACTCCGGCAAACAAAATTTGATCTATTTATTAAATCTTCATTTTCCTAAATTTGGGAAAGTCATATTATTCACTCTCTTATATTTTTGATAACGGAAAATAATTGAAGATGAAATAAATAAATCAAATGATCCTCTTTTCAATTCGAGAAAACTCTCAAATATGAAAATAACGAAATCTCCAACTCTCTCCAAGGGTCCTTGAGTTGCGTGAAATTTCTAGGATCGACCAAAATGCAAGAAAATAAAATATGCATGATGATCTATTCCAAATTGAAAATAAATTCAAAGGGGCTTTGAATTTAATTCTTTGAAACTCCCAACTCATATTTCATATAATTTGAAGAAGTCATTTTATCTTCTCTCGTGAAAATCATTGAGTCGCATAAAGTTTCGGAATTGGGATATTTCCAAATGAAATTCAAATATTCTCAACACCCCTTGTCATTTAAATAAATGGAAGAAGTCATGTCATCTTCTCTCCGGGGTTTTGTGATGAAAAGAATTTGAATTCACGAAGATCAGAAAACCAATATGAAAGTTTGGGAAAGTCCTTTTATTCCCTCTCATTTAACTTTCAAAAAGTTTCGAATTCACTCACTTTCAGTCAAGCAATCAATCAAATCTATCTATTTGTTTATAACATTCCAAAATTTAGAATTTTGGGATGTTACAAACTACCACCCTTAAAATGAATCTCGTCCTCGAGATTCGGAGAGGCTAGAAAGAATAGGTTAGGGTTTGGGGTCTTCTCAAAGTCCATCGATCATCTCCGAGGTCTCGGGTGCTACCACCCTTAGAAACATTGTTACGGTTCCATCAAAACTCATATACTCCATCCTTATCGTTGACAGTGTCAGTCTTCTCAGATAATCCCTTCTCTGGGCTCTTCCGGTAGTGGCATAACCTTTTCCTCAATTCCTTTGTCCTTTCATCTTGGTAAGGTTATCCCGAAACTGGGTCTTCATAGCTGACGGGTCTGACGCCAATGCTAAACAACTATCGATATCTCGTGGTGGTCAACAATTTATGGTTTCTCCTGCAGGAAAGGGTCTGGGTTGAACCTCACCGTATAACCTACGGTTGGCAACAACTGCCGTGTACAAGGGAAAAATACCTATACTATTCTCAGGTTCAAACATGGTTTTGATCGTCGTCTCTCCACTATAGGTAAGTCACTCAGATTTACCATCCCATATAGCAAAGCGAATAATAAGAGTAAGTCGGTATGGTGATCAATCCATCCCGCACCCAAATCATTTCCTTGTACATGGTTTAGCGAATCTCGCATTCTAACACTCGGTCATCCTCACAAGCATTGCAGAATTCTTCTTGTCGACGAACCAAGTTCGGAAAATCCATAGATTCTGCAAGCCAAACAACCATCTATCGTTCCTTCACCACTTTCAGGTTTTGCGTAACTCCTATAAGATCGTCTGTCGACCAAGTATATCCTCTTCCAGGGTTTTTTTCCTTCAGCAAGAATGTGCTTGCTTCTTGGCAGGTCCTGGGGCCTGTGGGTTATGGCCCATCTCATTACTTGTAATCCTTGAACTCATCATCTGGGCAACTGATCATTATCCCAACATCCAACTTCCTGGCATACTTAAAATCCATGTACTGTCTCTTTTCCTTATATTTGCACCAAACGGGGACATGATTACTCAGACTCTTCATGGAGTTTCCATTGATCCATATTTCCAACATCATACCTCCTTTATATCCAATAACACTTCATCTCTTCATCCTCGTGGGATGTCCCACATACCGTGATAAAACTTATACTTATGAAATCCATACTCCACTTCGTGGAACATCATTATCCTTTCTGCGGTCAAGCGTCCTTACAAGGGAATATTGGCCATCTCTGCATGGCACTTCTTCAACTGGGAAACGTAAAACACACCTTGAACTCCTGACAGTCCTCCGGGTGACTCCAACTTGTTGGCCACTTCTCCATACGCTCCAAAACTCGGTATGGTCCTACAAACCTCGGGGCTAACTGTCCCTTAACTCCAATCCGTTTAACTCCTCGCAGAGGGAACACATGAAGACATGCTCTGTCTCAAATTTCATAGACTACCTCCTTGCGTTTTTAAGTCTGCATAACTCTTCTACCTGGACTGAGCTACCTTCAGTCTATCTCGAATCAACTTAACATTCTCTTCTGACTCCTTGATCACATTTGGTCCAAACAACTGTCGGTCTCCGACTTCATCCCACATACTCTTGGGGCATCACACATATCGAGACAAAACTCGTATTTCATTTTGCCCAAAATCCATGCAGTGGAGTATCTTTATCCTTTCTGGGGGTCAAAGGTTCTTACAGGGTACTACCACCCTTAAAATGCACAAATCTTCCATAGACCATATTTCTCTTATCCTCAAAAATGGTCAAAATCCTCCTTCATAGAGTAGCAACTCATAAAATCCATATCAGTACCAACGAGGCTAACTTTATTAATTCTCAAATCATTACAATCTCCTGTTTTTCCATTACATGCCTCAATTCAATACCTCTATATAAAAGAAAATGTTCTCACTACCACTACTATATTACTTCTGTTACAAACTCAACTATTTATCACAAGTCTCCTTCTCCTTCGGACAACCTCTGGCAAAGTGCCCTGCTCCATTACAACGGAAACACATTACTTCTGACAGGTTTCGAGGTTTCCTCATGATCACATAGCCTCCTTGGGTCCTTATCTTCCCTCTTGGGCAATCGTTGAAGTAGTGCCCTGAATTTTTGCACCTGAAACATGTGATATGACTCAGGTCTTTCTTTGTGGAAATTGGGTTGTTCCTGGAATCCAACCTACTTCTCTTTCTGGACTTTTCCATTCCAATCAGGGCTTCTATTTCCAGTGGGTCATACTCTACTTCCTCTGTCGGGAATTCTACTAGATTCCCATTCGTACAATTTTGGGAGATGTGACCTTCTTCTACACATGAATAGCATGACTTGGTGCAGGCTTTAATTTTGTTTCCTTTGTGTGTGTCCTCAACATCTTCCTTCGTCACAGGTTCTTCTAACATCTCCATGAGGGCTCCTTTCATTTCTTCTTCCTTCTGCTGGATGGTTCTTTGTACCATGGGGTAAATGTGACACTGAGCAGGGTAGTGGGTAGTCCCTTCACACAAGAAACAAGTAATCTGTCTAGTTGGGCATTCTTCAGTTGGGTGACTTCCTTCACAATTAGGGCATTCATCCTTGTGTTCCTTATGGGTGTGTCCGATTTCTCCACAAATCTTGCATGCACAAGGTTTCTTCATATCCTTTCCATAAGGCTTCAACTTCTGGGACACAAACTGAGACTTTAGCAAAGTCAACTTAAATTCTTTCCAAGTGGTTACTCCTTGCCATCCATTGATGGTTTGGTACATCCTCCACCAAGTAGCAGCACCTCTTTCAAAGCATTGAAGAGCATGCTGGGCCATATCCTTTCCGACTATAGGGTTGTTCTCCATATGATCCTCCATGTTCTGAATCCATCGGTCTGTCTCCAATTGACTCATCGGTCCAGAAAATACAAGCTCATCTCCATTCATCCTCTATTGGGTTCAAGGGTTTGGGGTGAGATAAGAGAGAT
>NC_041388.1:549571787-549606331 GCF_002162155.2 Triticum dicoccoides | reverse complement strand
AGGAGATGTGTTGGTTTGATGTGTTTAGAGGGGGGGGGTGCTTGGGTATTTATATTGGGGAGGGGAGGGTTTTGCTTGGGGTAGGGGACAAGAAATAGACTAGGATTAGGAAACAAAAGGAAAAGATCTAGAAATAGATACGGAATAAAAGAACATAGGACAAGAGTCCTACTAGGACTAGGCAAAAGAAGGAAGCGGCGGCTCCCTGGTGCACGCGCGCTATGGCCTTTTGGCCGGCCGGCGGCTAGTGGCTTGGGCCTTTGGCCCAAGGCGCTGCGGATTTTTTTTTTTTAAACGGTCTCGCGCGCAGAAAAATAAATAAAAGAAAATCTAAACGAACTCCAAAATTAATAAAGTAAATTTTCCCCGACTCCTAAAAATGAGCCGAACAAAATGAACTTTTCTCCGGACCTAAAATAAAATTTTCAAAAACGCGCATTTTCCCTATCCGAATAAAATGCAAATAAAACTCCGGCAAACAAAATTTGATCTATTTATTAAATCTTCATTTTCCTAAATTTGGGAAAGTCATATTATTCACTCTCTTATATTTTTGATAACGGAAAATAATTGAAGATGAAATAAATAAATCAAATGATCCTCTTTTCAATTCGAGAAAACTCTCAAATATGAAAATAACGAAATCTCCAACTCTCTCCAAGGGTCCTTGAGTTGCGTGAAATTTCTAGGATCGACCAAAATGCAAGAAAATAAAATATGCATGATGATCTATTCCAAATTGAAAATAAATTCAAAGGGGCTTTGAATTTAATTCTTTGAAACTCCCAACTCATATTTCATATAATTTGAAGAAGTCATTTTATCTTCTCTCGTGAAAATCATTGAGTCGCATAAAGTTTCAGAATTGGGATATTTCCAAATGAAATTCAAATATTCTCAACACCCCTTGTCATTTAAATAAATGGAAGAAGTCATGTCATCTTCTCTCCGGGGTTTTGTGATGAAAAGAATTTGAATTCACGAAGATCAGAAAACCAATATGAAAGTTTGGGAAAGTCCTTTTATTCCCTCTCATTTAACTTCCAAAAAGTTTCGAATTCACTCACTTTCAGTCAAGCAATCAATCAAATCTATCTATTTGTTTATAACATTCCAAAATTTAGAATTTTGGGATGTTACACCCCTCTTCTCTCTTGTAATAAATTGAGTTTCCCCTTTGAAGTAATCTTATCGGGTTGAGTCTTTAAAGACTTGAGAACACTTGAGGTATGTCTTGGTGACCAACTTGCGGATTTCGTGACATTGGGAACCTATGCATAGGGGTTGGCACACGTTTTCGTCGTGATTCTTCGGTAGGAACTTTGGGGCACTCTTTGAGGTTCTATGTGTTGGTTGAATAGATGAATTGAGATTGTGTGATGCATATCGTATAATAATACCCACGGATACTTGAGGTTACATTGGAGTATCTAGGTGACATTAGGGTTTTAGTTGATTTGTATCTTAAGGTGTTATTCTAGTACGAACTCTAGGGCTGTTTGTGACACTTATAGGAATAGCCCAACGGATTGATTGGAGAGAATAACTTTGAGGTGGTTTCGTACCCTACCATAATCTCTTCATTTGTTCTTCGCTATTAGTGACTTTGGAGTGACTCTTTGTTGCATGTTGAGGGATAGTTATGTGATCCAATTATGTTAGTATTGTTGAGGGAACTTACACTAGCGAAAGTATGAACCCAAGGCCTTGTTTCCACACATTGCAATACCGTTTACGCTCACTTTTATCACTTGCTACCTTGCTGTTTTTATTATTTCATATTTAAATACCTTTATTTACTATCCATATACCACTTGTTTCACCATCTCTTCGCCGAACTAGTGCACCTATACAATTTACCATTGTATTGGGTGTGTTGGGGACACAAGAGACTCTTTGTTATTTGGTTGCAGGGTTGCTTGAGAGAAACCATCTTCATCCTACGCCTCCTACGGATTGATAAACCTTAGGTCATCCACTTGAGGGAAATTTGCTACTGTCCTACAAACATGTGCACTTGCATGCCCAACAACGTCTACAAGAAGAAGGTTGTGTAGTAGACATCAGTCCATATTGGAAACTAAGGGATATTCAGGCCTCCTTTTAATAGAGAACCAAAACAAAGCATTAACACATAGTGAATACATGAACTCCTCAAACTACGGTAATCTCAGGGAGTGGGCTTGGTTATTGTCACACCGGGGTTGCCGGATCATAATACGTAGTAGGTGACTATAACTTGCAAGATCGGATCTAGAACATGGATATAATGATGAATTCATAAACGGTTCAGATCGGAAATCATGGCACCCGGGCCCAAAGTGACAAGCATTAAGCATAGCAAAGTCATAGCAACATCAATCTAAGAACATAGTGGATACTAGGGATCAGGCCCTAACAAAACTAACTCGATTACATGATGAATCTCATCCAACTCCTCACCGACCAGCGAGCCTACGAAGGAATTACTCACTCCCGATGGGGAGCATCATGAAATTGGCGATGGAGAAGGGTTGGTGATGACAAAGAACGAAGATCCCCCTCTCCGGAGCTCCAAACGGACTCTAGATCTGCCTTGCCAAGGATGAACAGGGCTTGGCGGCGGCTCCATCTCATGGATCACGATAATTCTTTCTCCCTGATTTTTTCTCCAAAAATAGGAATTTATAGTGTTAGGGTTGAGGTCTGCTGGGCCACCAGGTGGGTACAACCCACCTGGGCACGCCAGGAGAGGGGGGCGTGCCATGGTGGGTTGTGCCCACCTAGGGGCCCCTCTCCGGTAGGTCTTAGCTCTAGAAATTCTTATATATTATATAAAAATTCTTCAAAAAGTTTCGTTCCATTCCAAGAAGTTTTATTTCTGCACAAAACCAACACCATGGTAGTTCTGCTGAAAACAACGTCAGTCCAGGGTTAGTTTAATTCAAATTATGCAAATTAGAGTCCAAAACAAGAGGAAAAGCATGAGAAAAAGTAGATACGTTGGAGACATATCAAAGGTCTCCCATTTTTTTGAATTTTTTATAATGATTTCAAAAACCGGCCGATTTTGTCGCGGCGGCCATTCGTGGCTAGGGTTTGAATCATGCAAATATGTTGTTGATTCTTTACGAAAAACCATGTTTAGATGACATTGTCATACTTGAGTATGAAACTTATATTGTTTCATAATGTTGTTGATTCTTAATGAACAATTTTAACGGAAAACTATGTTTTTAACAATCAGAAAATGAAACTTATATTGTTTCATACATGAGCATGCACAAAACCCATAATTTTATCTTTCATCCATGAGCATGCACAAAATATTAATTCCCATCAATAACCAAACTGAATATTCATAATTAAGAAACTAAATATTCATACTTGAGCATCCATGAGCATGCACAAAATTTCAATTCTCATCAATTTCAAACTAAGCATGGCTGACACTGTCATACTTAAGAGGTTTACACCAACAAGCTTAAACCTGACATACTAAACATTGACATGTTCAGATTAACATGCTTAACATCGCCACTTGATTTTGTAACATCTTCACTCGTTCTTATCCTTATTCTCCTTAATCATCCTGATGCGCTCAGAGTGGCGAATGCCGATGCAGATGTACTCCTCTACCATAATTGGCATGGTCCTGCCGCCCAGCTGTGGGATCGCCGGTGCCACCACCATCGCGAGGTCATCATCAGGCACCACCATTGCGAGGTCATCGTCAGGCACCACAATCGCGAGGTCGTCGTCAGCCACCATAGCAGGGTCGTCGTCAGCCACCACCATAGCAAGGTCGTCGTCAGCCACCACCATAGCAAGGTTGCCAGCCTCCCCGCTCTGCTCCTCTTCTTCCCCGCTATGCTCCTCGTCATCCTCGCTCTGCTCCTCTTCTTCCCCACTCTGCTCCTCGTCATCCCCACTACTGCTCCCATTGCCTGGCCAAATGCAACAAAGTTTTTATAGCAATCTGTGCGAGACGATGTCAGAAGGACAGGAAGAAGAGAGGCAGAGAGCTTACTGGCATCCTCATCATGCTGGTAGTACATGCGGCAGATGGTGTTGTCGAACATCTTCACGGTGAACATGGCATCGCCATCGTAGTGAAAGACAAGGAAGCGCCCGAGCTGTAGGTCATGGGCGCGGGTGAAATGCTCCCAGCCGGGCCCTAGGTACATGTGGCCTTTGGCGTCGAACACCAACAACACGTCCCACAGCCTGTGACACCCGCTGCCGGCCTCCCGCAGCTTCACTTTATGGGGATCACGGCCAGCAAGCATCTTCATAAACTTGTCTGGTAGCCTCTGCAGCGAGGGTCAAGGAGTGGTTAATTGTGCCAATCAAGCACTATACAGCAGAGAGATGATAAATAGATGGGTGAAGGGAGATCTTGTCTTGAATATACATGCCTACTGCAGGATTTCTCAATTACGATCTCAAAGAACTCAAAACCTTCCATGCTGGCCATCTCACTTCTTGGCATGGCAGAGCGCAGCCAGCGGTGGCAGCCTCCCCTCGTCTCTGAAAAGTAGCATTGTAATTAAACAACAAGTTACCATAAACATAGGAAACAAGCACTTCAAAACAGTAGAATACTACTATAAATGGCAAAACAATTTACTACTATAAAAGGACCATATCTTCCCATGTCTACTATAAAAGGCATATCTACCCATATCTATAAATGAACATATCTATATCTATAAATGAACATATCTTCCCATAACAAATATCTATAAATGGGCAGATATGTAGATATGGCAGATATCTACATATCTAATCCAACATATGGGCAGATATCTACATGAACATATCTATATCTATAAATGAACATATATGAACATATCTGCCCCTTTGCGTATCTATAAATGAACCATATGGGAAGATATGAGTCTGATCTTACTAGTGTTAGAGCCAAGTTGGATGAGAACATAGGAAACAAGCACTTAAAAAAGGTAGAATATTTACTACATGTGTTTGCCAGGGCCTCAATTTGGAATACTACTATAAATGGCAATGGCCTCAATTTGCTACTACTCTATCTGGCAGAGGGGCAATGAGTAGAAGAAGAACATCAACATCAACATCAACAACACCCATCAACAGTAGTAAGAAAACAAGGACATTTCTGATGGCAAAAACATCAACAACACTATGTTTTCTTCTTCTACTCATTCCATATTTTGCTAGCACCAAAAACATCAACATCAACAGGGCCTCAATAGTAGATAAGAAACCTAATCTATCTACTTTACCTAATTTGAACCATATCATATTTTACTACTAAGTTAAGAGGAAGGAGTCGGCGGATTCATATCATATTTTGCTAGGCCAGTCAGCTTAGTTGTGGGCTTTCAAATAATCTAACCCAAATTTCCAAACGAACCCTAATCCAAGGCCAGCACAACACCACCCAACCACTCCCCCTCCATTTGAATCAAACCCTAACCGAATCTAATCCTAATCCATTCAAACCCTAACCGAATCCAGTAAACAACAACAGAAAACCCTAACCTATCAGGAGAGGAAGGAGTTGCGGGAGAGGAAGGCAGAGGATTCTTACCTCCAGCGGTCGGTGGCGGCGATGGCTTGGTGGGAGATGAGCTGCGGCGATGGCGGAGATGAAGGAGTTGCGGGAGAGGAAGGAAAAGAATGGTGAAATTACAGGAGGAGGGTCCACTTGTCAGTTGCGGGAGAGGAGGGTCCACTTGTTTGAGAGGCAGCCACTCTCTCAAACACATGTAGTTTTGTTCGAGTACATAACCAACAGTCTCTTCCTAGCTCAGTGGTAGTGAACGTGTTGAAACAAGCACTCGGTTGTGGGTTCGAGACCCCGCTCACGCATTATTTTTAGTCGCACGCCAATATTTTTTGGTAGCTCAAGGGGAAAAGGGTCGAGTGGGTAGAGTAGCAAAATGACCCACTTGTCAGCGAGTGGGTCAAGTGGCCCACTTGTCAGCGATGTGTGTGTTTGATACTTGGCCAGTTTGATGATTTTAAAAGAGATGGCATAGAGTAGAAGACTAGTGGCCTCTTCCTAGCCCAGGGGTGGAAACACAGTGAAATGAGCGCACGATCGTGGGTTCGAGTCCCTGCTCGCGCATATCTTTTTGCTCATAGTGAAATGGAGCCGCTCGTGGGATCAGACGGGCTGTCTGATGGAGCGCGCCCATGTGCAAAATTCAGTTAAAAACAACTCTGAAAACAACATCTTCAGTTCACCAAAAACAACATCTTTAGTTCAAAAAAACTTAAGGATCACCAAAACTACATGATCACCAAAAACAACATCTTCAGTCCAAAAACAACATTATTTTGCAATCTTTTACATCACAAACAAAACTAGATGATCACCAAAACTACTAGAGCATCATTTTGCATCTTCAGTTCACCAAAACAACATCTTCATTTTGCCTCTCCATCACCAAAACTTCATGACCACCAAAACTACATCATTTTGCATTGTATCTTCAACCATCATCTGCCTCTCCATCACTACACAGTCTCATGCATTTTGGTACCTGGAGAGAATTGTAGTACAAAAACTACATCAGGATCACATCAACAACAACTACCAAGGAGAGAAAATAGCATTAGCTCACTAAGGAGACAAAATTTACCTTCGCTACTCATCGTCGTCGATACCAAAACAAGGAACTCTATGCCCACTCATGTTTTCCTCGTCATCACTACAATATTGGAGCATAGTATGATCAGTCCTGTTTTCCTCATCCTCGCTCTCATGTCCATCCGCTACCACCTTTCTTCTTTTATTGATGCCTTCAACTGTTGCAACATCAACGAGCACATGTTCTCGGTCCCTTCGCACTCTGCTTTGCGCCGAAACTTCCATAGAGTCATCATCAACTTGCAACGGAACTTCTGTAGAGTCATCATCGTGGTATGTTAGTCCACTACCACCGGGGCCCTTTTCCACTTCAGTTTCAGTCACACTCCACAAGTGTTTGTGCTCAAAGTTTTGCACAACTCGCCATTTTCCATGCAAAAGAGTGTCTGGCAGATAAAACACCATTGTTGCTTGTGTTGTTAGAATAAAGGGATCACTCTTATACCAGCACCTTGTAGTGTTGATCCTTTTGAAGTGGCCATCATATTTGACAAAAGAGTCTCTCTTCTTCTTGCTACCAAGCTCAAACAAATCATAGCGAAATAAGACAACTGAGTGATGGATGCCTCCACTAGAGTTGTACTGCAACTCTATGATGCTTCTCAGCTGACCATAGAAGTCAATGTTCTCACGATCATGTGACCCCTCAGTGATGATTCTACTATTCCGTGTCTTCCTTTTTTCCTCGCGGTCAACGGCATGGTACCGGACACTGTCAGCAATGCATGCTGAATACACTCTCACTCGCTTATCCGGTAAGCATGCCAAATCAAATAGATCATCACTGACCTTCTTCTCCTCATGTAACTTTACAATTTGCACAAATAAACCATTTAGCAACAATGGTATTTAACAGTTGGTGAATAACACAAAAAAGATAAAACATGTGGCTAAAGATCTCACATGATTCTGAAACCATTTAGCAAATCCCTTGGCAAACCTTTTATCAACATGGATCTTGCTTTCTTCCTGATTTAACTCTTCCTTGCATTTCCTGCAATGCCAACAAACCATGTGAATTAAAACATTAGGCTGGTGCCAACCCAAGCAAAAAAAATATAATGAGTGCACAAGGTATAACATACTCGATATATGGTAGAACCTCGGCGCAATTGCTGAGCACATACCAAACCATCTTGGCATACTCATCACCAGCCTCCAAGTATTATGAGGCTTCAAGAAAGTTCACACCATGCTTGAAAACAGAGACATCACCACTTTGGGAAACAGGCCCCTCTCTATTTCTGCCCGACCGGTTCCATCTTGTTTCCACATCGCCAAAAAGTACGACATATGCTTCAGCAATCGAACCTTCAGGTCTTGCCGTGTTTTGCACATAACGCTTACAAGTAAGGATCCTTCTTTCGATTGGGTACATCCAATTGTATTGCACGTAGCCTCTAAGCATTGCCTCTTTTGGTAAGTGCACCGCCAAATGGACCATCACAGTGAAGAAAGCTGGAGGGAAAATCTTCTCGAGCTTGCAAAGAATAATTGGGATTTCTTTTTTAAGTCTTTCCAGAATAGTTAACTTGAGTGTTTTGCGGCACAGTTCTCTAAAGAAATTTCCCAGCTCAGCAACCGCTTCATATATATCCTTGTTCGAGGCCCGCCGATAAAATCCTTTGGAGGAGGATGTGACAATCATGGGTTTTCAATACTAAAAGATTGAATCCATCAGAAGTAACACACTTTGCTAGGTTAGCAGCATAACCATCTGGAAATTTAACCGCTCTTAGGAATTCACAGAATGCAAGCTTTTGTTCTTTACTCACTGTATACCATGCTCATGGCATTTCAAATGAATCTTCATCTTCATTGTGTTGTAGATGAAAATCTTCTCTTATGCCCATGTCCTCCAAATCAAGCCTAGAACTAACCGTGTCCTTTGTCTTCCCTTCAATGTTCAGAAACGTCCCTATCAGATTATCACATATATTTTTCTCAATGTGCATTACATCGAGATTATGCCTTAATTTCAGATCAGCCCAGTATGGCAGGTCCCACAAACAAGACGTCCGGTCCCAACATTGGCCTTCCTCACGCTTTCTTTTCTTTGCAAGCTTTCCTGGTCTCACATCTTTCACCTTTTCAAGTTGCTCCTTGATACGTCTCCAACGTATCTATAATTTTTTATTATTCCATGCTATTATATTATCTGTTTTGGATGTTTAATGGGCTTTAATATACCTTTTTATATTATTTTTGGGACTAACCAATTAACCAAAAGCCCAGTGCAAATTGTTGTTGTTTTGCCTATTTCAGTGGTTCACAAAAAATGAATATCAAACGAATCCAAACGGAATGAAACATTCGCGAGGATCTTTTCTAGAACAAACATGATCCAGGAGACTTTGAGTGAACGTCAAGGAAGCAACGAGGGAGCCAGGAGGCAGGAGGGCGCGCCCCCACCCTCGTGGGCCTCTCGCAGCTCCACCGACCTATTTCTTTCGCCTATATATACTCTTATACCTAAAACCTTCGGGGAGAGCAAGAAAACACCTTTTCCATCGCCGCAACCTTCTGTACCCGTGAGATCCCATCTTGGGGCCTTTTTCGGCGCTCCGACGGAGGGGATTCGATCACGGAGGGCTTCTACATCCACACCATAGCCTCTCCGATGATGTGTGAGTAGTTTACCATAGACCTTCGGGTCCATAGTTATTAGCTAGATGACTTCTTCTCTCTCTTTGGATCTCAATACAAAGTTCTCCTCGATCTTCTTGGAGATCTATTCGATGTAACTCTTTTTGCGGTGTGTTTGCCGAGATCTGATGAATTGTGGGTTTATGACTTGATTATCTATGAATATTATTTGATTCTTCTCTGAATTCTTATGTGCATGATTTGATATCTTTGCAAGTCTCTTAGAATTATCGGTTTAGTTTGGCCTACTAGATTTATCTTTCTTGCAATGGGAGAAGTGCTTAGCTTTGGGTTCGATCTTGTGGTGTCCTTTCCAGTGACAGCAGGGGCAGCAAGGCACGTATTATATTGTTGCCATCGAGGATAAAAAGATGAGGTTTATATAATATCGCTTGAGTTTATCCCTATACATCATGCCATCTTGCCTAAAGCGTTACTCTGTTCTTATGAACTTAATACTCTAGATGCATGCTGAATAGCGGTCGATGTGTGGAGTAGTAGTAGTAGTAGATACAGAATCGTTTCGGTCTACTTGTCACGGACGTGATGCCTATATTCATGATCATTGCCTTAGATATCATCATGACTATGCGCTTTTCTATCAATTGCTTGGCAGTAATTTGTTTACCCACCGTAATACTTGCTATCTTGAGAGAAGCCACTAGTGAAACCTATGGCGCCAGGTCTACTTTATATCATATAAGTTTCCAATCTACAATTCTTGTTTACTATTTATCCTGCAATCTTTATTTTCCAATTTATTCAACAAAAATACAAAAAATATTTATCTTATTATCTTTATCAGATCTCACTCTCGTAAGTGACTGTGAAGGGATTGACAACCCCTTTATCGCGTTGGTTGCGAGGTTCTGGTTTGTTTGTGCGGGTACTAGGCGACTTGTGTGTAGTCTCCTACTAGATTGTTACCTTGGTTTTAAAAAACTGAGGAAAATACTTACGCTACTTGGCTGCATCACCCTTTTCTCTTCAAGGGAAAACCAACGCATGCTCAAGAGGTAGCAAGAAGGATTTCTGGCGCCGTTGCCGGGGAGATCTACGCACAAGTCAAGACATACCAAGTACCATCACAAACTATTATCCCTCGCATTACATTATTTTCCATTTGCCTCTCGTTTTCCTCTCCATCACTTCACCCTTGCTGTTTTATTCGCCCTCTTTTCCGTTTGCCTCTTTTTGCTTGCCTCTTGTTTGCTTGTGTGTTGGATTTATTGTTTGTCACGATGGCTCAAGACAATACTAAATTGTGTGACTTTCCAATACCAACAATAATGATTTTATTAGCACTCCAATTGCTCCTCTTACCGATGCTGAATCTTGTGAAATTAATACTGCTTTGCTGAATCTTGTCATGAAAGATTAATTTGCTGGCCTTCGTAGTGTAGATGCCGCTACCCATCTAAATAGATTTGTTGATTTATGTGATATGCAAAAGAAGAAAGATGTGGATAATGATATTGTTGAATTGAAGCTATTTCTGTTTACGCTTAGAGATCGTGCTAAAACTTGGTTCTCCTCTTCGCCTAAAAACAATATTGATTGATGGAATAAGTGCAAAGATGCTTTTATCTCGAAGTATTTTCCTCCCGCTAAGATCATCTCTCTTAGAAACGATATTATGAATTTTAAGCAACTTGATCATGAGCATGTTGCACAAGCTTGGGAGAGTATGAAATTAATGATACGTAATTGTCCTACACATGGTTTGAATTTATGGATGATTATACAAAAAAATTATGTTGGGTTGAATTTTTCTTCTAAAAATCTTTTAGATTCGGCCGCGCGAGACACTTTTGTGGAAACCACTTTAGGAGAAGCTACTAAACTCCTAGATAATATTATGGTTAATTATTCTCAATGGCACACCAAAAGATCTACTGGTAAAAAGGTTCATGTGATAGAAGAGATTAATGTCTTGAGTGGAAAGATGGATGAACTTATGAAATTGTTTGCTAATAAGAGTGTTTCTTTTTATCCTAATGATATGCCTTTGTCAACTTTGATTGAGGATAGTAATGAATCCATGGATGTGAATATTCTTGGTAGGAACAATTTTGGTAACAACGCGTATAGAGGAAACTTTAATTCTAGGCCGTTCCCTAGTAATTCTTCTAATAATTATGGTAATTCCTAAAACAACTCTTATGGAAATTTTAATAAGATGCCCTCTGATTTTGAGACGAGTGTTAAAGAATTTATGAATTCACGAAAGAATTTCAATGCTTTGCTTGAATAAAAATTGCTTAAGGTTGATGAGTTGGCTAGGAACGTGGATAGAATTTCTCTTGATGTTGATTCTTTGAAACTTAGATCTACTCCATCTAAGCATGATATCAATGAGTCTCTCAAAGCCATGAGAATTTCCATTGATGAGTGCAAAGAAAGAACCGCTAGGATGCGTTGTTGGAAATATGCCCTAGAGGCAATAATAAAGTGGTTATTATTATATTTCTGTGTTCATGATAATTGTCTATTGTTCATGCTATAATTGTATTAACCGGAAACCGTAATACATGTGTGAATACATAGATCATAATATTGTAAGTGCATCTAGTGCCCCTTAGTGATTTTAGTGTATTGAAGACTTATAGGTTAAGGGATTAATGCGTTTATGAGTGTACACAGGACTATAAGTCTATGAGGAGTTTGACATTTAAAGAGAAAGTTGACCCCTAAAAATGAAGTTCTTCGACTAAAGACTTTGAATTTCCGAAGACTTTCTAAAGACTTTGAAAGTTAAGAAATTTGTGTGACCGTGAAGACTTGGCATTCATTCGAGGAACATGAAGCGTGAAGACTTTTGTTTTCGTAGTTTCATTTTTTGTTTCTTGAGTCATAGGAAACACCGTACTGTTAAAGGGGGTCGAGGAAATACTAAGGAAAAATTTCCATGTGATGCTCAACTCAAAATCCTACACCTACCAATCCCTTCGAATGAAGCCACTGGAAATCTCATACAGTTCAGTCATATTCTTCAGTGACAGAGACGAAGTTCTTCTGGTCTATGAGGAATTAGTTCTGACTGAGGAGTTAGGAATTCGCCAGTGAGGATTGCCTACACAGTGAGGAACATGATAGCCCTGAGGATTTTGATACTCAAATTTCTGACCGTTGCTGTGCTATCCGCCAGCTGTCCCAAATATCTACCCACCTAACAGCCATATCATTGAAGCGCGTTTATGTCTTATCATGTCGGGCTGCTCCCTAGGCTATAAATAGCTGCCCCCTACAACCACTAGCTGGTTGGATGATGTGAGAGAAATTGCACTTGTCATTTGAGAGCATCCCATCCTCCGAGGACTTCGAGCGAAAATCATCAAGTGAGGAAAACCCAAACCCAAACACCTACAAACCCAAAGTGATTGAGCATCACTGAAGAGATTGATCCTGCGTGGATCCGACACTTGTTACCTTTGAAGACTATGCTTCTTCCAGACGGTTAGGCGTCATGGTCTAGAGCATCCAAGAGGAATTGTGGATCGTCGAGTGACCAAGTTTGTGAAGGTTCAGAAGTCACCTGAAGACTTACCATGAGTGATTGGGCGAGGTTTGTGTGACATTAGCTCAAGGAGAATGCGGTGAGGACTATGTGTCTGGGACTGTGTGTCATCAGGTTTAAATACCTAGCCGCTCCAACCAGATGTACAACTGAGACAGCAGTTGGAACTGGTCTACCAAATCATTGTCTTCACCAAGCTCACTGGTTCTATTTCCTCAACTCTTTCATTTCCTCATAACTGTGTTGAGTGCTTGTTCGTATCTGTGTTTGAAGACTTTGACTGAAGACTTTCTCAATTTCCTCAGTTCAACTTCTTTAGTCTGTTTGTCTTGATCCTGTGTCATCCTATGTTATCCTGTGTTTACGCTTTCTGTACTCTGTGCTTGTCTTCATTTCATCATGATGACTATGCTTGTGTTCTGTTATGTTTACTTTTGAGTACTTATTCCGCTGCTAGTAGTTCTTCACTAAGGAATTTCCTCACCTGCAAATTCCTCAGTGAAGAATTCATAAAAATCGCCTATTCGCCCCCCTCTAGTCAATATAACGCACTTTCAATTGGTATCAGAGCAAGGTACTCCCCTGTTCTGTGTGATTTTGGTTTAACCGCCTGGAGTTTTAGTTATGTCGACCGTAGGTATGATCAAGGTCTCTGCTGGGTGTCCTACCTTCGATGGGACAGACTACCCCTACTCAAAAAATAAGATGTGAATGCATCTTGAGGCAATTGATAATGATCTGTGGTATGTTGTGGAAAATGGTGTTCCCTCAGTCACACCTTCTCTAAATGTTGCTGATGTGAAGAGATTTAAGCAACTCGACTCTCAAGCGAGGAATATCATATGTGGCCATCTGAGCAAAGGACAGTATGGAAGAGTGAGTGCTTTGAAAACTGCTAGGCTTATCTGGGATAGGCTGTCCAAAGTCAATGAAGGAGTCTCAACACAGCGTGACTCTCGAGTTGATGTTCTTCGCAATCTCTTCAACCACTTCAAAAGACTCAACAATGAAAATGTTCAGCAGACCTTCGATCGCCTCACTGACATCTCAAATGAGCTTCAAGCACTTGGTGCCACTGACATCACTGACCGTGAGGTGGTGAAGAAATTGTTGAGATCGCTTGATTCCTCATTTGATACTCTAGCATTGATGATACAAGAACATGCTGATTACAAGTCACTTGATCCCGCTGATATCCTCGAGAGGCTAAATACTCATGAGTTCCAGCTTGCTGAGAAGAGAGATCTCTATGGTTCGAGCTATGGAAGATCACGTGCCCTGAAGGCCAAGGCAGTGTCTGAGTTTGAAGATGAAGATTCTGGTAGCAGCCTTGGTGATCCTGAAGAACTGAGCCATGAGCTAGCACTGCTCGTGAAGAAATTCCAGAAGTTCTCAAGACGTGGTCGCTTTGAAAAATCCTCAAGGTGCATTGATTCCTCATCTAGTGACTACAAGAAGAGGCTTTGTCACAAATGCAAGAAACCTGGACACTATATTCAAGATTTTCCTCAGTGGGAAAAGGAATCAAAGAAGAAGAAATACAAGGATTACAGTTCTAATGATGCGAAGAAAAAGAATAAATCCTCAAAATCTTCATCATCAAAATCCTCGAAGTCTTCGTCTTACAAGAAGAGCAGCTCCAAGAAGGCTCGGGCGTTAATTGGCAAGGAGATGGACTCTGAGGCTGAATCTGAGGAACATGAGGAAGAGGAGGCATCTGAGGAGTCTGAGTCTGGTGTGGCGAGCCTGGCTCTCGCTACTGCTTTCGTCAGCAATTCCATCTTTAACTCTGAAGAAAATGGCTTCACCAACATGGCTGATGGAAACAATGATGACTACGCTCCCACCTATTGCTTCATGGAAAAATGTGCCAAGGTACGCTCCCGATTTCAAGCTACACCGAAGGAATCACACCATAAGTCTATGAAGCATATTCTTCGATATCTAGCTCACACACCAACACTTGGATTATGGTACCCCAAGGGCTCGGCTTTTGATCTCATTGGATTCTTTGACTCTGACTATGCTGGTGATCGTGTGGACTGCAAGTCAACATCTGGTACATGTCATTTCCTTGGACGATCTTTGGTCTGTTGGTCCTCGAAGAAACAGAATTGTGTATCACTATCTACTGTTGAAGCTGAGTACATTGCCGCTGGTTCTTGCTGTGCTCAATTGCTATGGACGAAGCAAACTCTCAAGGACTACGGTGTCAACGTGAAGAATGTGCCTCTCTTCTGTGACAATGAGAGTGTCATCAAGATTGCTCACAATCCAGTTCAGCACTCGAAGACAAAGCACATTCAAATTCATCATCATTTTCTTCATGATCATCTGTTGAAGGGCGACATTTCTATTGAGCATGTGAAGAATGAAGAACAGCTAGCCGATATCTTCACAAAGCCCTTGGATGAGAAGAGATTTAGCAAGTTGCGGTGTGAGCTAAATATCTTAGAATCTTCGAATGTTC
Source organism: Triticum dicoccoides (assembly GCF_002162155.2). Taxonomy (NCBI): domain Eukaryota; kingdom Viridiplantae; phylum Streptophyta; class Magnoliopsida; order Poales; family Poaceae; genus Triticum; species Triticum dicoccoides. The sequence goes on along the minus strand of NC_041388.1, from coordinate 549,591,082 downwards.
TTTGAAAAGGACACTCATCCTAACACTTATGCAAAATTGATGACTTAGATGTGCAACACATGAAGAAACGTTTTTCTTCAATCAATGAAGAATAACACTCTAAGTGTGAAGAAATTAACGAAGAATTCGATTCTCAGAACCCTACGACAATTGTACGCGGTGTCTGAAATCATCATTCTTATACGGTGGGTCATGCCACCACCAAAAGTTGAAAATCTTCAATTTGAGTTTTTTTTGTTTTGAAATTCCTCAGTTGTTCAACTTCTTCAACTTTGCATTGTCTTCACTATTTCCGTCGTTTTTCTTCATTGGCTTATGGCTACAACATTCACTACAACATTCACTATATATATGAGTTTATGTTCTCTACAACATTCACTTATGGCTATTTCTTCAAGTTGGTTTTTCTGCTAAGTGAATGTGATCGGACCCTTCCCCCTCTATGATATACTCAACCCAATCTGTTCACAAATTCTTCATGTGCGTTCTATTTGAAACTCGTTCAAAATCTTCACTGTTTCCTTGTCAGCTGAAGAAATTGCAAATGGAACTTTAAAACCTATCTTATCTAAATTTTCGGCTTTGCCGCTCAAACCGTTCCGCATCCCATGATATACTTATCTATTCACCACGATCGCACACGATCTCCACCTCTCAGTACGTGGGTGACACATGTCAAGCGAATGAGAAGGGTCAGGGGCACGTTCGTCCAAATTCTTCGGGCGAACAGTTTTTCACCGTGGCTATAAATATCCCCTTTCCCTTCCTCACTTCCTTTACTTGCTCGACCTCTCTCCAGCTCGAGCTTCTCAAACCCTAGCGCCACCGCTACATCATCATCGCCGGTGAGGAAGAGCTTCACTGCCTCGACCTCGTCGCCATCGTACTCGCGCCGGCCGTAGAAATCTTCACTCCGCCGCCGTAGCCATCTTCCTTCGCCAAGTTAGGGCGTGCAAGATCTGCACTGACGAACTTCACATCTCCACATTCCAGTTCGTCATGTTCTTTGTCCAGGGTAATTAAAATTTAGTTTTACTGCCCTCTATGATTCAAATGATTTCTACAAAATCCTCAAAGGTGTTTTTCTTCATATCTTCACACACTAAAACACCTCACATGTCATCCGTTCTTGATTCATTTCTCTAAGCTATGTTTTTCTTCAAGATTCCTCAAATGCGTGGATTTTCGATCTATACATCTCTGGAACCTAAGACAAAGAATGCTTAGTGAAATTCTTCAAGACTCATCTAGTCAAATTCCTCAAACTTGTTCTTTTTGAAAAACCTCTGAGAACGCATATGACCTCCAAATTCCTCGCAACTATACTCTGTTCACAGGTACTCATGTCAGCCGCTGAATCACTAGGTTCTCATCAACTTAACTCATTTGCAGCGTTCCTTGAAGAAAATTTGCATACTTCTTCAGAGAATTCAATTGTTCAAATTCCTCAACTAAAGAAAATGGCTGATGGTAAGAAGCCACAGAAAGGAGGAAAGAGGCCTGAGGTCAACACTGCTTTTGAAATCACTGAGGGCATCTATGCTGGGTACTGCACACCCCCTGAGGAAGATATAAATCAGTGCAAGGTGCGCATTCAAAAGATTGAGAGGAGATGAGCAAGAGAGTGGAGGGAGTACAGATATGTCACTCCCAAATATATGAAGAAATTTGCATTAAATCCTCCATGCCCAAGACCTCCATTGGCACATGGTCAAATAGCTGGTCCCACCAGCCTCAAGTGTGGTGAGGATTATCCTGATGAATGGGCCAAGCGCCAGGCCAAGTTGGCCAAACAAGCAAAAGATGCAGTGAGGAAATTCAATGAAGACTCTGCTGCCGCTGCTGCTGTTGAGGCCTGTGTAAAGCCGAAGAAGGCCATGCCAAAGAAGCCTGCTCACAAGCCCAGTGCTTCACCAGTAATGCCCTCACGACTGAGTTCCTCAGCTATGCCCTCATGGCCAGATTCCTCAAAGCCCTCACGGCCAATTCCTCACGCTGCTCCTGCTCCTACAAACTCTTCAACTCCTCCGCCAAGGTCTTTGGCTGCTCCGACCAAATCCTCAGCACGTGTGCATCTCGCCACGTGCCAAAGGACCGCAGACATATATATTGCCTCAGGAGCCTCTGCAAGTTCCTTAGCTGCTCCCACTCTTCTAAAGAAAAAGACCACTGCTGGATGAGGTCCTCGACCAAGTCCTCACAAGAAGTAGGTCGTCTTTCAAGTGTTGTCTGATGAAGATGAAGCTGATGATGAAGAACTTGCTAAAATCATCAGGGACACTAGAGCCAAAGGCAGAAATGTCCCATTAATGCTGGATTCGAAGTTGATCCTAGACTTCATTGACTTGTGGCACAAAGACCCCAACACACCTCTGCCTGAGCTGAACCTCACTCCTGGTCAAAGTCATGTACCGACTCACTTCATTGATGAAGAGAAATGGAAATTTGAACAGGGAAGGAGGGTGAAGAAAGCGCAATACAAGAAAGAGCGCTTTCTGAAGCAAAAAGTGCTAAAGCTTTTACCTGAAGAATTTGTTGCTCTTCAATCTGAAATCAAGAAACTGAGGGATGAATTTGATCGCTATTATGCTGACTGGCTTGGAGCCAAAGTCAGATTTGTAATGATAATTGAAAAATTCACTTCCAATGTTGCAGCCCCAACGCAACAGGAAATTCCTCAAGCTGAAGCATCTGCTCAGCCGACTGAAGAAAATGCCAGCACCGCTGATGACAATCAGGTTGCTGAAGAAAATGTGAGTTCCAGGGCTGATGACTGCATTCCAGCCACTGATGAAATTGCCAGGGCGTCCACTAGTGGCGCCTAAAGAAAATGAAGAAGTCAGGGAAACTGCATCAGTTGCGCCTGAAGAAATAGAACCCAATTCCTCTACTCCTGCGTCCACACCAACTCCGATCCTTCCATCTGCATTAGATGTGAAGAAGACCAAGGCTGCAGAGCGTGCAACGGTGAAGAAAAGGAAGGCATCAACTGCATCAGATTCTTCAGCTCAGAAGAAGATGAAGTCATTGACTAGCTCGTTTGCAAACCCCATTGATGTTGTTCCTATCTCAACCATGCCATCAAAGGACCTAGTTCCTTTTGATGAAGAATATGTGATTCCAAGTGAATCTGATGAAGTTAATCCCTCTGCTGATTCATCAGAGCAGATGGATGAAGAAATTGAAGTGGATACAATCCCTTCAACACCAGTTGTATCCTCGCCTATGCCTCAGTTTACTGTTGAAGAGGCCGGTGTTGAAGAAATGGGAGATGAAGATGTGGACATTGGTTTTACCACACCCGTGCTAAGTGATGACTTTTGGGAAAGTCAGCACCCCAACTTTCCACTCTTCACACCATTGCAACAAATTCCTCAGTCCCCAATAACTACTGTACAAATGGGATCTGATGAACCACATGCCACACCGTCTGTCCATGAAGAAATTCCATCCACTAGCGCTGAAGATCATGTAAATGAAGAATTGAAGTCCCAGGCTGCCACTGCAACAGTTCCTAAAATTCCTCAGCCTGTGGAACCTGAGATCGAGATTCCAGAGGTTGTGATGCAATTGAATGACACTCCTCACCCCAAGCCAAAGGATCCATTCTCAAAGAAGCAGAAATTCAAGGTTGATGATTTCTTCGGCGAGCACGTGTTCTTCACTGACTACAATCCTTATGACTCTGCTCGTCTAAGGAGGAAGCGTTTCTGGACTGCAAGCCAGGCCAACTTCTATTATTCACCGCTTCTCAACAAAGACAAAATCTTCTACCATGAGCATATTTGAGGGAGTCCTGGATTAGGGGGTGTCCGGATAGCCGGACTATACCTTCGGCCGGACTCCTGGACTATGAAGATACAAGATTGAAGACTTCGTCCCGTGTCCGGAAGGGACTTTCCTTGGCGTGGAAGGCAAGCTTGGCGATACGGATATGTAGATCTCCTACCACTGTAACCGACTCTGTGTAACCCTAGCCCTCCGATGTCTATATAAACCGAAGGGTTTTAGTCTGTAGGATAACAGACAATCATACCATAGGCTAGCTTCTAGGGTTTAGCCTCTCTGATCTCGTGGTAGATCTACTATTGTAATACTCATATCATCAAGAACAATCAAGCAGGACATAGGGTTTTACCTCCATCGAGAGGGCCCGAACCTGGGTAAAAACATTGTGTCCCTTGTCTCCTGTTACCATCCGCCTAGACGCACAGTTCGGGACCCCCTACCCGAGATCCGCCGGTTTTGCCACCGACATTGGTGCTTTCATCGAGAGTTCCTCTGTGTCGTCACTTTTAGGCCCGATGGCTCCTCCGATCATCAACGACGATGCGATCCAGGGTGAGACTTTTCACCCCGGACAGATCTTCGTATTTGGCGGCTTTGCACTGCGAGACAATTCTCTTGGCCATCTAGAGCAGATCGAAAGCTACGCCCCCGGCCATCAGGTCAGATTTGGAAGTTTGAGCTACACGACCGACCTCCGCGGAGACTTGATCTTCGACGGATTCGAGACGCAGCCGAGCGCGCCGCACTGTCACGATGGGCATGATCTAGCTCTGCCGCCGAACAGTGCCCTGGAGGCCGCACCCGCATCAGCTCCGACCCTTAATTCGGAGGCTGCAATCTCTACGGCAATCGAGCCAAACACCAGCCCTACTCTCTGCGAAGCCCGTGACTCCAATGAGCCAGACTCCTCTCCAGACTCCGAGCCCTCCGCGCCCCTACCGATCGAACCCGATTGGGCGCCGATCATGGAGTTCACCACCGCGGAGATCTTTCAGCACTCGCCCTTCGGCGATATTCTAAATTCACTAAAGTCTCTCTCTTTATCAGGAGAGTCCTGGCTGGACTATGGTCAGCAAGGTTGGGATGCGGATGATGAAGAAATTCAAAGCCCACCCACCACCCACTTCGTAGCCACTGTCAATGATTTAACCGACATGCTCGACTTCGACTCCGAATACATCGATGGTATGGACGCCGATGCAGGAGACGATCAAGAACCAGCGCCTATAGGGCACTGGGAAGCCACCTCGTCGTATGATATATACATGTTGGACACCCCAAAAGAAGGCAATGGCGATGGAACATCGGAGGATGACCCCTCCAAGAAGCAGCCTAAGCGCCGGCGTCAGCAGCGCCGCTCTAAATCCCGCCAAAGCAAAAATGGTGATTCTGACACGGGAGATAATAACCCCCCGACAGTGCTGAAGACAACCACCTCCAGCAAGATTCAGCACAGGAGGATGGAGAAGCCAGCCCTCATGAGAGAGCGGCAGACAGAGAGGTCGAGGACGATAATTATATGCCTCCCTCCGAAGACAAGGCAAGCCTCGACGATGACGAATTTGTCGTGCCGGAGGATCCCGTCGGACAAGAGCATTTCAAACACAGGCTTATGGCCACGGCGAGCAGCCTCAAGAAATAACAGCAACAGCTTAGAGCTGATCAAGATTTGCTAGCCGACAGATGGACTGAAGTCCTTGCGGCCGAAGAGTATGAACTTGAACGCCCCTCCAAGAGCAACACAAAGCGCAGGTTGCTACCCCAATTAGAGGAGGAAGCACCTAAACCTACATCACCAGCGCATGATGCGGCCGACCGGCCACCCCGTGGCCGCGACAGTGAGGCCCCTCGGCCCTCCACTCAAGCCGCACCCCGGCGCTGCTTAAAAAATACCAAGGAACGGGAAAACGCGCCAGACCTGTGAGATATATTGGAAGACAAGGCAAGGCAAACAAGATCAATCTACGGATCACGTGGGCGCCCCACGGCACGAGACGGTACTCTTCACGCTGGATATAGTAAATCCGGCCGGGCCGAACAAAGTAGACAAAGCTCGTTTGAGCTGCGTCGTGATATAGCCCAATACAGAGGCGCCGCACACCCACTATGCTTCACAGATGAAGTAATGGATCATCAAATCCCCGAGGGTTTCAAACCCGTGAACATCGAATCATACGATGGCACAACAGATCCTGCGGTATGGATCGAGGACTATCTCCTTCATATCCACATGTCCCGCGGTGATGACCTACACGCCATCAAATTCCTCCCACTCAAGCTTAAAGGACCAGCTCGGCATTGGCTTGACAGCTTGCCAGCAGAATCAATTGGTTGTTGGGAGGACCTGGAAGCCGCATTCCTCGACAATTTCCAGGGCACTTAGGTGCGACCACCAGACGCCGATGACCTAAGCCACATAATTCAGCAGCCAGAGGAATCGGCCAGACAATTCTGGACACGGTTCCTAACCAAGAAAAATCAAATCGTCGACTGTCCGGACGCAGAGGCCCTAGCAGCCTTCAAGCATAACATCCGTGACGAGTGTCTTGCACGGCACCTAGGACAGGAAAAGCCGAAATCTATGGCAGCCCTCACGACACTTATGACCCGCTTTTGCGCGGGAGAAGACAGCTGGCTAGCTCGCAGCAATAACATGACAAAGAGCCCTGGTAATTCGGATACCAAGGACAGCAGTGGCAGGTCGCGTCGCAACAAGCAAAAGCGCCGCATTAATGGTGACAATGCTGAGGACACAACAGTTAATGCCGGATTCAGAGGCTCTAAACCCGGTCAGTGGAAAAATCCATTCGAAAGAAATACTCTGGGCCCGTCCAGTTTGGACCGAACACTCGACCGCTCATGCCAGATACATGGCACCCCCGAAAAACTAGCCAATTACACCAACAGGGATTGTTGGGTGTTCAAGCAGGCAGGCAAGTTAAATGCTGAAAGCAGGGACAAGGGGCTGCATAGCGATGACGAGGAGGAGCCCTGGCCGCCGAACAACAGTGGACAGAAAGGTTTCCCCCCACAAGTGCAGACGGTGAACATGATATACGCAACCCACGTCCCCAAGAGGGAGCGGAAGCGTGCGCTAAGGGACGTATACGCGATGGAGCTAGTCGCCCCAAAGTTCAACCCATGGTCTTCCTACCCGATCACTTTGGATTGAAGGGACCACCCCACTAGCATCCGTCATGGCGGATTCGCCGCATTGGTTATAGACCCAATTATTGATGGATTTCACCTCACTAGAGTCCTTATGGACGGCGGCAGCAGCCTGAACCTACTTTACCAGGATACAGTGCGGAAAATGGGCATCGATCCCTCGAGGATTAAACCCACTAAAATGACCTTTAAAGGCGTCATACCAGGTGTAGAGGCCAACTGTACAGGTTCAGTTACACTTGAAGTGGTCTTCGGATCTCCGGATAATTTCCAAAGCGAGGAGTTAATCTTCGACATAGTCCCGTTCCGCAGTGGCTATCACGCACTGCTCGGGAGAACCGCATTTGCCAAGTTCAATGCGGTGCCACACTATGCATACCTCAAGCTCAAGATGCCAGGCCCTCGAGGAGTCATCATGGTCAATGGAAACACCAAACGCTCTCTCCGAATGGAGGAGCATACGGCGGCTATCGCAGCGGAAGTACAAAGCAGCCTCTCAAGGCAATTCTCCAGTCCGGCCATTAAACGTCCGGACACCGTCAAGCGCGCCCGGAGTAACCTACACCAAGACCGCCTGGCACATTTCGAGCAAGCGTAGCAATGCGGCCCCAACCCCAGCCCTCGCGAACTTGCGAAACCAGTGTTACGCGTACATAACTACGCTCTGGAAATACTATGGGCAAAGGGGGAGGGGCACCATCACGGCACGCCCGAAACACGGCTTAAACCACACTAGGGGCTGCCGACTTCTTCATTTTCTCTTACTTTCAGGACTCCATTCTTTGGAAGGCTTGTCCGGCAGTACAATTGCCGCACAAACCATACAACCAGGGAAGCAGAAAGCTACGTCGCACTATGGAACTCTAAGGTGGTCTCTATAACGAGAAGTATACCTGTTTCACATACCATTCCGCAGCTCACCCCTGGAAAGGACATGTTAAATAGTCCCATCTTTTGCTTATTGCACTATTTGTATCGTTCTGCTTTGATCGCAGCTTTTTTAAATAAACAATGCATAGCTTCCGTCTATTATTGCATTACTCTTTTTTACGAATATATGTTCATTAATGACATGTTGCACCCGTACACTTTGGTACGACCAATATGCCAGGGGCTTAAGTACCCTACAATACGGTGTGAGAAGTCCGAACACTTTCACAAGTGCGGCACCCCGAACTTATAGCATTATATGCATCGGCTCCGAATCATGTCTTGGGTCAATAGTTGGGTTTGCCCGGCTCCTATGTTTTGGTACCTTACGTTCCATTATATCGGCTAAGGTAGCACTAGGAGAACTACTGTGATTGTGCCCCAGTTGAGCTGGGCTAAGCACCTCAGTAGAGAAAGCTAAAACTGACCATCATGATGAGGCGAGAGCTGGTCGCTGTCTGAGAGGTTTTCGAGTCCCTAAAGACTTATGCCGCTTAGAGCGAGGAGTCGGCTTTGTCTGCCCTAGGCGTGGATAGCGCCCCGAACTCGGTGTTCCGAACACTAGGGGCTTCCCTGAAATTTAAAATTATAGAATTCTATGGCTAAGTGAGAGTGTTCAAGCATTATAGTCCGATTGCCTTGTTCGTTGTGTTGAGCGCCTCCCTCGAAGGACCCAAGAATGGGAAAAAGAGCGCTCATGTTTATCCCGAACACCCCAGCACTCGTGGCATGGGGGCAGAAGCCGACGACTCGCCATCTCTCAAATTTGATAAACGGCCGCACAGAAGGTAATATTTTAAATTCAAAAGCATTGCTTAGCGCATATGAACAAGTTTTCAGCGTACAGGATCACAAATGCGAGTTTACTCAAAAATTACATCTTCGGAGCATTCATCCGCTATAAGGCGGGCACCCTTCAGGACGCCCTCGTAATACGCTTCCGAGACGCGATGCTCATTGCCCGGCGACGGCCCGTCCTTCACCAGCTTCTCCGCATCCATCTTGCCCCAGTGCACTTTAGCACGGGAAAGCGCCCTACGGGCACCTTCGATGCAGACGGAGCACTTGATTACTTCAAGCCATGGACAGGCATCCACCAGCCGCTTCACCAGCCCGAAGTAGCTCCCAGGCAGAGCCTCTCCAGGCCAAAGCCGAACTATGAGGCCATTTATGGCCTGTTCGGCCACCTTGTGGAGCTCGACCATTTGCTTCAGCTGGTCGCTCAAAGGCACCAGGTGTCCGGCCTCAGCATACTGAGACCAGAACACCTTCTCCGTCGAGCTCCCCTCTTTGGCTCGGTAGTAGGCGGCGGCATCAGACGCACTGCGGGGCAAATCTGCGAATGCTCCTGGAGAGCTCCAAACTCGGGTAAGTAACAAGTAATTCACTTTCACGTGCTTGCTTTGCATAATGAATTCCTTACCCACCGCTATCTTCCTCATCGCTTCAATTTCTTGGAGAGCTTTCTGGGCTTCGGCCTTGGCAGACTTCGCGCTTTCGAGGGCTGCCACAAGCTCGGACGCTTGCGTCATTGAGTCAAGCTCCAAACTCTCGTGTTTTTTCACGAGAGCCTGGAGCTCTTTCTGCACCTCCTCCACCCGCGCCTCATGCTTCCCTCTCTCTGTGTGCTCCGCGGTCGCTCTGTTTTCGGCCTCGGACAGCGCTTTCTTAAGGGTTGCCACCTCGGTCGTGGCCCCTATAATAGCACGTTGATCCTGTCATTTTTTGCAACCACATATTCTCTATATACTTGCACAAGGAATTACTTACCTTCCTTCTCCTCGAGTTGCCTCTTGGCATGGCCGAGCTCGTTCTCGGACTGCGTGAGGTTTTGCTTCAGCGTATCCACTTCCGCAGTCAGTGCGGTGGAGGCCAGCAGCGAAGCCTGCATACGCATATTGACTTGATTATGTTAGACTCCTGCAAATGTTATTAGATCCTCTATTCGTCTTTTCTTTCCGGACGCCAAACAGAGCATCAGGGGCTACTGTCTATGCGGTAATATTTTTACATATTCTTTGCTTACCTCAAAGCCTGTTAGAAGGCTGGCACAGGCTTCAGTCAGTCCGCTCTTGGTGGACTGAACCTTCTGGATCACCGCACTCATAATAATGCGGTGCTCCTCGTCGATGGAGGCGCCATTAAGCACCTCCAGCAAATTGTCCGGTGCCTCTGGTTGGACGAAGGTCACCGGCTCGGTAGGCTTGCTCCTCTTGGAAGGAGTCTGCCTACCGGAGTCCGGAACCGTTGAAGGTTCCGGCGCGGTGTCCGGCTCAAGGCCGGACTTGGAGCCCTTGGGGGTTCTATCCCCTTTACGCCTGGAGTCCGGGAGGTCGCCTTGCGGCGCCTCTAGGACCACCTCCTCCTGGCTTGGAACCTATTGGGACGCCACCTCGGCGTCGTCCGTAGGGTGGGGGGAGGTAGCAGGCGGAAGTGAATTCACGTCCGACGAATCCAGGGAGCCGCTCGACGACTCGTCGAGCCAGGCCTTAGGCGGACTGCATAGTCATATTCGGCGTAAGGAGGAGTTGTGCAAGAAAGGAACACTATGAATTGCTCTGGTGTTCGAATACTTACGATCTCGCTAGGGGCTTGGCCCTGTGCGGCCACTCCTCTTCGCCGTCGTCGGTGTTGGTGGTGTAGTCTGGAGGAAGGGACTTCCCCTTCTTGGACCCTTCGGCCTCCCCAGTTGGGGCGGGCTTCCTTTTCTTCCCTCCCCCGCTGGAGGGGGAGAGGTCTCTTCTTCCTCCTCCTCGTCTTCACGGGAGGAGTGCATCTTGGACTCGTCGGATGATAAATCCGACACATCCAGGCGCCGGGCACTCTTTCGAGTCCCCGTGGCCTTCTTCTTGGCCTTCTTCTCCGGCACCACATAGGGTGCCGAAACCAGCAGCTTCGCCAAGCGAGCGTCCGCTGGGCCTTCGGGCAAAGGAGCCAGACAGTTGATCTGTCCGGACGTCTCCTGACAATCCTGTCAAAGGTAAGGGAGCTTAGATCCCGCATGGAGTCAAAGTATGAAAAACTAATACCCTGTAAAAGGTAAAAACAGCTTACCGCACTAGCGTGACGCTGCATGCTGAATCCGCGATCCTCGGTAGCGGATGCGGGGGCCTCGGCGCCCTTGAAAAGCACCTTCTAGGCATCTTTGTACGTAGTGTTGAAGAGCCTGCTCAAAGTTCGGTGCTGCGCCAGGTCGAACTCCCACAGATTGAAAGCCCGTTGTTGACACGGGAGGATCCGGCGGATGAGCATAACCTGGACTACGTTGACAAGTTTGAGCTTCTTGTCCACCAGGGTTTGGACGCATGTTTGGAGTCCGGTCAGCTCTCCTTTTTTACCCCACGACAGGCCCGTCTCTTTCTAGGAGGTGAGCCGCATAGGGGGTCTGGATTGGAACTCGAGGGCTGCGACCCATTCAGGGTCGCATGGCTCGGTGATGTAAAACCACCCCAATTGCCACCCCTTTAGGGTCTCCATGAAGGAGCCCTCGAGCCATAGGACGTTGGGCATCTTGCCCACCATGGCGCCTCCGCACTCCGCCTGGGTGCCGTGCACCACCTTCGGCTTGACATTGAAAGTCTTGAGCCATAGGCCGAAATGGGGGCGGATGCAGAGGAAAGCCTCGCACACAATGATAAACGCCGAGATGTTGAGGACAAAGTTCGGGGCCAGATCGTGGAAATCCAGGCCATAGTAGAACATGAGCCCTCGGACAAATGGGTGGAGAGGGAAGCCCGGTCCACGGAGGAAATGGGGGAGGAACACCACCCTCTCATGGGGCCTAGGGGTGGGGATGAGCTTCCCCTCTTCAGGAAGCCGGTGCGCAATGTCGTTAGACAAGTATCCGACCTTCCTCAAATTTTTGATGTGTCCCTCTGTGACGGAGGAGACCATCCACTTGCCTCCCGCTCCGGACATGGCTGGAGAAGGTTGAGGTGGGGTGTGCGGACTTGGGCGCTGGAGCTCGAGTGCGCGGAAATGGATAGGCAAAGTAGGAAGAAGGCATGGATGAAAAGGTGGATCCTTATCCCCTTATATGGGCGGACACGACTATGCGTCCCCACCAGCCTGGTAAAACTCGCTTATCTCCCAAGCGCCGTAATCAATGGCGCGGTTGGGTTACCCACGCCTGTATTGATGAGAATCCCGGAATAAGGGGACACGATCTCTGCTTTGATAAGACATGCCAAGGAAACTGCCTCGCTAAACGCGCTGAGGTGGGACAGTAAAACGATTCGAATAAAGACTTTGCCGTGATGTGATGTCACGCTACGGAATACGTCAGCAGATTAGATTTGTGTAAATATTATTCTGTCTATGGCAATATGTGGAAACTTATTTTGCAGAGCCGGACACTACCTTTGTGTTCAAAATCTTCTATGAAGTACTTGGAGGAGGAACCCGCCTTGCAATGCCGAAGACAATCTGCGCGCTGGACTCGTCGTCATTGAAGCCTGGTTCAGGGGCTACTGAGGGAGTCCTGTATTAGGGGGTGTCCGGATAGCCGGACTATACCTTCGGCCGGACTCCTAGACTATGAAGATACAAGATTGAAGACTTCGTCCTGTGTCCGGAAGGGACTTTCCTTGGCATGGAAGGCAAGCTTGGTGATACGGATATGTAGATCTCCTACCATTGTAACCGACTCTGTGTAACCCTAGCGCTCCGGTGTCTATATAAAGTTTTAGTCCATAGGACGAATGACAATCATACCATAGGCTAGCTTCTAGGGTTTAGCCTCCTTGATCTCGTGGTAGATCTACTCTTGTACTACCCATATCATCAATATTGATCAAGCAGGAGTAGGGTTTTACCTCCATCGAGAGGGCCTGAACCTGGGTAAAAACATCGTGTCCGTTGTCTCCTGTTACCATCTGCCTAGACGCACAGTTCGGGACCCCCTACACGAGATCCGCCGGTTTTGACACCGACAATATTCCTCACGTGGACATGGAATCATTACCTTGATTCTCTCCTGTGCTCAGTGTTCTTCATGATGCAGGCCTCCTCAACTTTTGCTCTGACATTGTTGATTGGAATGAAGATCTCATTCTTCAGTTCTATGTGACACTGCACATCACCGGTGATCCTGAAGATATCAACACCTGGGTCTTGGACTAGATGACCGAAAATACTCACTATAAGGCACCGGCCTCTGAATTGCTTCACGCCCTGCCCATCAGTCCACCTAGTGAACGAGCTCGCTGCCTGTATCATGAACCAGAACTCACAGCTCATTACATGCAAGTGTTAATGAAGCCTTTGAAGCCCGGTCAAGCCCCAAGGACCAAATTCCTTGTGAAGGATTTACTCTATGTGCCCAGAACCGTCTATCACATTCTGACGAGAACAATGAGTCCCATCAAAGGCCATGACTCATCTGATGAGGAAGTAGTTGGGATCATGAAGAATCTGCTATTCACCATCATTCATAGCATTCCTATCAATTATCACGATTTCTTCATGAGGACTCTGGCAAATGCTGCACTTTCTCCGTTTGATCTGAAACCTTATGCACCTTGGATTATGAGATTCCTCAGGACAAGGTCTTCACTCAACTACAAGGCTGATTTTCAGAATCACCTTAGCTATCTGCTCCCGATTGAAGTCCTCAAGCAGGCTTTTACTTCAACTGATAAAAAGGGCAAGGCTCCTGTTGTCATTGATGAAGGCATTCGTCCATTGGATGGTCAATTTCGCAAAGCTGCATCTTATTCCACCAATGATGACGCTGCCACACATGACTCTGCTGCCAATGCACCCAAGTCTACTCCTCAAGCCACTGCTCCTCGTGTGATGACTGACCGTGAGCTTCTGCTTAGTCTTCACCAGAAGGTGGATCGAAACCATAAATGGGTTAAGCGTCAGTTTGGTTCATTTCTTCACAACATGACTGCTACACACAATGCAGTGAAGAAAAACCATTACTACCTCCATGAAGTCTTCGGTCGCACCTGGGCCATTCTATCACATCTGTATGGTGAAGAATATATCAAGAAAATGGGTCTCAAGGAATATTTTGACTGGTCTGCACCTCCATCGAAGAAATTCAAGAAGGTCAAGGTTCCTTCTTTGGTGTCCAGCTCATATTCTTCATCACGCGATACCGACGAGTATGAAGACTTGGATGACACTGCGGCAGACCCTTCCACGACAAACGACCCCAACAACACTGGCGCTCCTTCATCAACTTGATATTCTTCAGGGGCGTTAGTCCTCATTTTCGATCCTTTTGGTCATTCGATGACAAAGGGGGAGAAGTTTGAGTTAGTCTTCAAGCGGGTCTGTCTATATGGGCGTTTTCTTTGCTAAGTTGCAACTCTCATTCTTCTGAAACTTTATTGGATCGAGTTGTAAACTTAAACCTGATGGTGCTCTGATACTTTTGATGTGTTTTTCTGCATGCTTATTCCTCATATATGTTAATGCATGCATGCCGAATTACATCAGTCACCATATTTCATCATGCATTTCAAATTCTTCATTATGATATGTCAAATGCGTGTAAGAATTACAAGATATAGGGGGAGATCTCCATGTTTCTACTCTTCAAGTGTGCAATGCTTCAAAAGCAAATTCCTCATCATTCACATCTTCAGGGGGAGTTCTTATATATCTTGCAATCAAATTCCTCAATATCAGTATTTACACTTCATATGTTTATCCCCGTTGAAAACTTAACCTATACTGTCATCAATCACCAAAAAGGGGGAGATTGTAAGTCCATCTAGTGCCCCTTAGTGATTTTGGTGTATTGAAGACTTATAGGATAAGGGATTAATGCGTTTATGAGTGTACACAGGACTATATGTCTATGAGGAGTTTGATATTTAAAGAGAAAGTTGACCCCTAAAAATGAAGTTCTTCGACTAAAGACTTTGAATTTCTTAAGACTTTCTGATGACTTTGAAAGTGAAGAAATTTGTGTGACCGTGAAGACTTGGCATTCATTCGAGGAACATGAAGCGTGAAGACTTTTGTTTTCGTAGTTTCATTTTCTCTTTCTTGAGTCATAGGAAACACTGTACTGTTAAAGGGGGTCGAGGAAATACTAAGGAAAAATTTCCATGTGATGCTCAACTCAAAATCCTACACCTACCAATCCCTTCGAGTGAAGCCATTGGAAATCTCATACAGTTCAATCATATTCTTCAGTGATAGAGACGAAGTTGTTCTGGTCTCTGAGGAATTTGTTCTGACTGAGGAGTTAGGAATTCGCCAGTGTGGATTGCCTACATAGTGAGGAACATGATAGCCCTGAGGAATTTGATACTCAAATTTCCGACTGTTGTTGTGCTATGCGCCAACTGTCCCAAAATATCTACCCACCTAACGGTCATATCATTGAAGGGCATTTATGTCTTATCATGTTGGGCTGCTCCCTAGGCTATAAATAGCTGCCCCCTACAACCACTAGCTGGTTGGCTGCTCTGAGAGAAACTGACACTTGTCATTTGAGATCATGCCATCCTACGAGGACTTTGAGCGAAAATCATCAAGTGAGGAAAACCCAAACCCAAACACCTACAAACCCAAAGTGATTGAGCATCACTGAACAGATTGATCCTACATGGATACAATGCTTGTTACCTTTGAAGATTGTGCTTCTTCCAGACGGTTAGGCGTCATGGTCTAGAGCATCCAAGAGGTAGTGTGGATCGCCGAGTGACCAAGTTTGTGAAGGTTTGGAAGTCACCTGAAGACATACCACGAGTGATTGGGCGAGGTCTGTGTGACCTTTGCTCAAGGAGAAAACGGTGAGGACTGTGTGTCCGGGATTGTGTGTCCTCAGGTTCAAATACCCAGTCGCTCCAACCAGACGTACAACTGAGACAATAGTTGGAACTGGTCTACCAAATCATTGTCTTCCCAAGCTCACTGGTTCTATTTCCTCAACTCTTTCATTTCCTCGTAACTGTGTTGAGTGCTTATTCGTATCTGTGTTTGAAGACTTTGACTGAAGACTTTCTCAATTTCCTTAGTTCAATTTCTTCAGTATGTTTGTCTTCATCCTATGTCATCCTATGTTATCCTATGTTTACGTTTTTTGTACTCTGTGCTTGTCTTCATTTCATCATGATGACTATGCTTGTGTTCTATTATGTTTACTTTTGAGTACTTATTCCGCTGCTAGTAGTTCTTCGCTAAGGAATCTCCTCACCTCCAAATTCCTCAGTGAAGAATTCATAAAAAACACCTGTTCACCCCCCTCTAGTCGATATAACGCCCTTTCAAATATGTCCCTAGTAAGCCTCTAGTTGACTAGCTCGTTGATCAATAGATGGTCATGGTTCCCTGACCATGGACATTGGATGTCACTAATAACGGGATCACATCATTAGGATAATGATGTGATGGACAAGAACCAATCCTAAGCATAGCACAAGATCGTGTAGTTCGTTTGCTAAAGCTTTTCTAATGTCAAGTATCATTTCCTTAGACCATGAGATTGTGCAACTCCCGGATACCGTAGGAATGAATTAGGTGTACCAAACGTCACAACATAACTGGGTGGCTATAAAGGTGCACTACAAGTATCTCCAAAAGTATCTGTTGGGTTGGCACGAATCGAGACTGGGATTTGTCACTCCGTATGACGGAGAGGTATCTCTGGGCCCATTCGGTAATGCATCATCATAACAAGCTCAATGTGAATAAGGAGTTAGCCACGAGATCGTGCGTTACGGAACGAGTAAAGAGACTTGCCGGTAACGAGATTCAACGAGGTATAGAGATACCGACGATGGAATCTCGGGCAAGTAACATGCCGATAGACAAAGGGAATTGTATATGGCATTGATTGAATCCTCGACATCGTGGTTCATCCGATGAGATCATCGTGGAACATGTGGGAGCCAACATGGGAATCCAGATCCCGTTGTTGGTTATTGGCCGAAGAGATGCCTCGGTCATGTCTGCATGGTTCCCGAACCCGTAGGGTCTACACACTTAAGGTTCGGTGACGCTAGAGTTGTTATGGGAAATAGTATGTGGTTACCAAAGGTTGTTGGGAGTCTCAAATGAGATCCCGAACGTCACGAGGAGTTCCGGAATGGTCCATAGGTGAAGATTTATATATGGGGGGTCCAGTTTCAGTCGCTAGAATGGTTTCGGTGGTTATCGGTATTGTACCGGGACCACCGGAAGGTGTCCGGGGGTCCACCGGGTGGGGCCACCTGCCCCGGTGGGCCTAGTGGGCTGAACAAGGGAGGGAACCAGCCCCTGGTGGGCTGGTGTGCCTCCCCTAAGGGGCCCAAGGCACCTAGGGTTGGAAACCCTAGGGGTGGGGCACCTCCCACATGCTTGGGGGGGGGCAAGTTACCCCCCCTTGGTTGCAGCCCCCTTGTAGATGGGATCTAGCGGGCCGGCCCCCTCTCCCCTTCCCCTATAAATAGTGGGGGTGGGAGGGTTTCCGCACCCTTCCCCTGGCGCAGCCCTCCCCCGCTCCAACACCGCAGCCCCCTTGGTGATGCTCAAGGAGAATATGGTGAGGACTGTGTGTCTGGGACTGTGTGTCCTCAGGTTTAAATACCTAGTCGCTCCAACCAGAGGTACAACTGAGACAACAGTTGGAACTGGTCTACCAAATCATTGTCTTCCCCAAGCTCACTGGTTCTATTTCCTCAACTCTTTCATTTCCTCATAGCTGTGTTGAGTTCTTATTAGTATCTGTGTTTGAAGACTTTGACTGAAGACTTTCTCAATTTCCTCAGTTCAATTTCTTCAGTATGTTTGTCTTCATCCTGTGTCATCCTGTGTTGTCCTATGTTTCGCTTTCTGTACTCTGTGCTTGTCTTCATTTCATCATGATGACTATGCTTGTGTTTTGTTATGTTTACTTTTGAGTACTTATTCCGCTGCTAGTAGTTCTTCGCTAAGGAATTTCCTCACCTCCAAATTCCTCAGTGAAGAATTCATAAAAATCGCCTATTCACCCCCCTCTAGTCGATATAACACACTTTCAAATATGTCCCTAGTAAGCCTCTAGTTGACTAGCTCGTTGATCAATAGATGGTCATGGTTTCCTGACCATGGACATTGGATGTCACTGATAACGGGATCACATCATTAGGAGAATGATGTGATGGACAAGACCCAATCCTAAGCGTAGCACAAGATCGTGTAGTTCATTTGCTAAAGCTTTTCTAATGTCAAGTATCATTTCCTTAGACCATGAGATTGTGCAACTCCCGGATACCGTAGGAATGAGTTAGGTGTACCAAACGTCACAACATAACTGGGTGGCTGTAAAGGTGCATTACAGGTATCTCCGAAAGTATCTGTTGGGTTGGCACGAATCGAGACTGGGATTTGTCACTCCGTATGACGGAGAGGTATCTCTAGGCCCATTCGGTAATGCATCATCATAACGACCTCAATGTGACTAAGGAGTTAGCCACGAGATCGTGCGTTACGAACGAGTAAAGAGACTTGCCGGTAACGAGATTCGACGAGCTATAGAGATACTGACGATGGAATCTCGGGCAAGTAACATGCTGATAGACAAAGGGAATTGTATACGGCATTGATTGAATCCTCGACATCGTGGTTCATCCGATGAGATCATCATGGAAAATGTGGGAGCGAACATGGGAATCCAGATCCCGTTGTTGGTTATTGGCCGGAGAGATGCCTCAGTCATGTCTACATGGTTCCCGAACCCGTAGGGTCTACACACTTAAGGTTCGGTGACGCTAGAGTTGTTATGGGAAATAGTATGTGGTTACCAAAGGTTGTTCGGAGTCTCAGATGAGATCCCGAAGGTCACGAGGAGTTCCGGAATGGTCCAGAGGTGAAGATTTATATATGGGGAATCCAGTTTCAGTCGCCGGAATGGTTTCGGCGGTTATCGGTATTGTACTGGGACCACCGGAAGGTGTCCGGGGGTCCACCGGGTGGGGCCACCTGCCTCGGTGGGCCTAGTGGGCTGAACAAGGGAGGGAACCAGCCTCTGGTGGGCTGGTGCACCCCCCAAGGGGCCCAAGGCGCCTAGGGTTGGAAACCCTAGGGGTGGGGCGCCTCCCACATGCTTGGGAGGGGGGGCAAGTTACCCCCCTTGGCCGCAGCCCCCTTGTAGATGGGATCTGGGGGGCTGGCCCCCTCTCCCCTTCCCCTATAAATAGTGGGGGTGGGAGGGTTACTGTCGGTGTCAAAACCAGCGGATCTCGGGTAGGGGGTCCCGAACTGTGCGTCTAGGCCGGATGGTAACAGGAGGCAAGGGACACGAAGTTTTACCTAGGTTCGGGCCCTCTTGATGGAGGTAAAACCCTACATCCTGCTTGATTAATATTGATGATATGGGTAGTACAAGAGTAGATCTACCACGAGATCGGAGAGGCTAAACCCTAGAAGCTAGCTTATGGTATGATTGTTGTTCTGTATGTTGTCATATGGACTAAAACCCTCCG
>NC_041388.1:549524541-549571133 GCF_002162155.2 Triticum dicoccoides | reverse complement strand
GGAACTCGGGTAGGGGGTCCTGAACTGTGCGTCTAGGCCGGATGGTAATAGGAGACATGGGACACGAAGTTTTACCCAGGTTCGGGCCCTCTCGATGGAGGTAAAACCCTACGTCCTGCTTGATTAATATTGATGATATGGGTAGTACAAGAGTAGATCTACCACGAGATGGAAGAGGCTAAACCCTAGAAGCTAGCCTATGGTATGATTGTTGATGTATGTCTTGTCCTACGGACTAAAAACCCTCCGGTTTATATAGACACGGGAGAGGGTTAGGGTTACACAAAGTCGGTTACAATGGTAGGAGATCTACATATCCGTATCGCCAAGCTTGCCTTCCACGCCAAGGAAAGTCCCTTCCGGACACGGGACGGAGTCTTCAATCTTGTATCTTCATAGTTCAGGAGTCCGGCTGAAGGTATAGTCCGGCTATCCGAACACCCCCTAATCCAGGACTCCCTCAGTAGCCCCTGAACCAGGCTTCAATGACGACGAGTCCGGCGCGCAGATTGTCTTCGGCATTGCAAGGTGGGTTCCTCCTCCAAGTACTTCATAGAAGATTTTGAGCACGAAGATAGTGTCCGGCTCTGCAAAATAAGTTTCCACATATCGCCATAGAGAGAATAATATTTACACCAATCTAATCTGCTGACGTATTCCATAGCGTGTCACACCACGGCCAAGCCTTTATCCGAGTCGTTTCATTATCCCACCTCAGCGCGTCATGTGAGGCGGTTTCCTTGTCACGTCTTGTTAAAGCAGAGATCGTGTCCCCTTATCCCGGGATTCTCATCAATACGGGTGTGGGTAACCCAACCGCTTCTAGGACTCCTAGATTATAGGCAAGTCCAAACGGACATGGAGAGGACGCTTGATATTCACCCTCTTTATAAAGGGGACAAGTCTTTTATTTTTCCCTCCCGTGCTCAATCGAATCCTTCCCCCACCTCAAGCTCGAACGCCCAAAGTTCAGGTCAGGTGCTCCGAACCTTCAGTCATGTCCAGATCTAGCCTTCAAGGCCGATGGGTGCCTTCCTCCGTCATGGAAGAAGACATCAAAAAGTTGAGGGAGGCCAGATATCTGACCGCCGAGATTTTGCATCGGCTGCCTCCCCGAGGGCAGGCCGTCCCCACCCCCGAACCCAACGAGAACGTCATGTTCGTCTCCCACTTCCTCCGAGGTCTAGGCCTTGCTCTGGATCCTTTCGTAAGGGGTTTGATGTTTTACTACGGGCTAGACTTTCATGATCTAGCTCCGGACTCCTTTCTTCATATCACGACATTTATTGTCGTGTGTGAGGCCTTCCTCCGGGTTACCCCTCACTTTGGCCTATGGCTCAATACCTTTGAAGTGAAGCCGAAGATGGTCGAGGGGCAACATGTAGCGTGTGGAGGTGCCTCAATACGCAAGATGACGGGAGCTCCATGGCCCAAAGGTTCCATCCCAGAGGTGTCTGAACTGTGGCAACAGGAGTGGTTCTACATCGCGGCTCCTAGAAGTGCCAAGTGGGTGGCCCCCCTGTTTTCCGCTCGGGCCCCCCGCCATAGCTGATGTCATGGATCAGTAGAGGTCTGAGCTGGGGGCCAGCCAAGGACGTGCCTACACTATAAAGCCGCATTCGAGATCTCTTCAATGGAGATTTCAGTTTGATTGCGGTAATACAGGTTATGCTGGTTCGTCAAGTCCAGCCTTGCAAACGCCAGCCTCTTCGCCTGTGGGAGTTCAATCCTAAGGGACCGCGTGCCATTCAAAATTTCCTCGGCCTGACGCACGAGGAGATGTACAAGTCATTCTTCGGACCTCAGGTGGATTGTCCGGAAATCACCGAGGACATGGGCCTGAGTAGTAACCGTGCCGCCGAACAGGTAAGGCATCTTCCGACCGAGCATACTATCTCTCCTTTGTTACAAAGTTATTTCTGAAAGTTCGCTTTTTGACCAGGACTGGCTAACAAAGGCGAAGTTGATTCGGTGTTCGGCCCCCCTCCCCGAGGGTTTGGAAAATCCGGTATTGGAAAAGATGCTCCAGACCGCACCTTGCCCGGAGCCCTTGAAGGAAGATACTGTGGTGGATAATGCGGGCGGACGCGGGCCCCCAACGCTGCCCATTCTAGCCGAGGGAGCGAGTGTCTCCATGAAGGAAGATGACCAGAAGAGGAAAAGGACCGCGCCCGGGGATTGGAAAGCCGAAGCTTCCAAACGGGAGAAGAAGTCTCCCACAGAGGGTCCTACCTCGGGGGGCGCCGTTGCCGCACAAAGTCCGCGGGCGGGATCAATTTTCCCGCGAGTCGTAAGTGACCTGAAATACTTTTAATAGTACAGATATGCCCTCTTTTTCTTCTGAGAAAATAACCACCGCATATATTTTGCAGTTCGGGCCTTAGCCCATCTCAAATGAGCTCATCTTCGGGGGATCTTCTTCCAGAGATGATGGAGAGCGAAACGCCTCCTCCGGACTCCTCCGCTCCGGAAGCGGGCGACCCTAAAGTGTCGTCGCGGAGGGCCTCTCCGAGTCCGGTGAGGCCAGAAGATAATCCCATTGACCCCCGAAGCTCCCAATGTCTGGCTCCCGAAGAGAGCAGACAAAAGAGTCCGGCACCGTCTAGTGTGCGATCGGATGTTCTGAGGGAGTTGGTGGGGCGAGCGGCCATCTCAGATGAACACTGTGTGCTGATGAATACAGTGATGGAGAGAATATCATCCGCCGAAAGCGGATTGCATGAAGCTTTTATGAGTCTACTGACAGGCTTTGAGGTACGTAAAAGAATGTATCATAGGCCTGCACATGCTAGGTGTGCCCTGTGTAGATAGTAGCCCCTGAGACTCTGGTTGTTGTCGGAAAGGACGACGAACAGAGGATCATATTCCCAGGTAATAACCATAATGCTTCTATGTGCAGGTGATGGAAGCTCCGGTGGCTAGCCGGACTAGCGAGTTTGCCCATTTAGAATGGCAGTTGGATGCGGCAGACGCCGACATCGAGCTTGTTAACAAAAGTCTTGATGAGGCACAGGGTAAGTGTCATTATCTGGTAAATGCCACAATAGGAAGAGCAGCATGATGCCAGTATCTTTAATATGTTGTGACTGCAGATGGAGCTGCCACTGTTGAAGCCTTGCGGGCAGAACTTGCCTGAGCCAAGGAACAAGCGAGGTTGGGCAATGCGGCTGCTGTGAAGGCGGCCGAAGAGTTGCAAGACGAGAAGGCCGCGCATGGCGAGACCCGAGACAAGATGGCCAAGATGGCTATAGAATTAAAAGCCGCTGCCGACCGTTGCCGGGTTCTTGAAAAAGAAAACCAAGCGAAGGCATCGGACCTTGAAAAGGCTGCTGCAACGAAAAAGGATCTCCGCTCTGCTATGAGGGCAAAGAAGGAGGAGCTGCGGGAAGTCGGGGATATTGTAGCTGGGAAATCCTTTATCTTGCGGAGGAAATTCGGAGATCCACGGTATGCCCCTCTGGATCGGCTGTGGAGTTTGGAGGATGTGTATATGGATTGGGCGGCGAGCGCTGCCGATGCGGCCAAGTACTTCCAGGGTCAGACAGATCATGGAGTAGACCGGTTGTTTTGGAGACAATTCCATTCTCCCGAGCGTCCACTTTCATTGATCGACCAATTAGCCGAATGGGCCGAACTAAACAGATTGCCCGGACTCTCTATGAGGTCTGTTGTGGATCAGCTATGGCCGGGAAGGTCAAAACCGAACAGCTATTTCAGCTTGGTGCAACAGGTCCTTGATGTGGTGCCGCGCATTGATGCGATGAGGAGGTCGGCGTGCATAGAGGGCGCACGGATGGCCTTTGCCCATGTTAAGGCATATTGGGCGGAGATGGATGCTACCAATGTTGCAACGTGGGATTCGACTATAGGTCAAAAGGCTGCCGAGCACTACTTTGAATAAGTTCTTGAGGGTGCCCGTTTGATAGAGACCCAGTGCTCAAAAAATATTATGTTTGAGTGATATGTAATCTCATTGTAAGCGAAATGCTTTTATAATTTTTTATAAGGCTATTTTTATACTTTTGCCTGAAAGTAATATGGTGCCTCCTAGGCGGCCGTTTATGTATACATGTGTATAACCTGAAAGATTGCAGCCGTCGGCTTCAACCCTCATGCATATAATGCGGAGGTGCTCGCAAAAACACGCATTCACACTTAACCCAACGTCTTGGTCCTATTAAGGAGGTGATAGCGGAGCGAGCGAGGCAACCGGACTATAATGCTTTAGCACTTTCACTTAGCCATAGGAGTTTGACAGTGGGGCTACTAGATAGCCCCTGGTGGCTCCGCACTCTCCCGATATCAGGGTGCGTACATGCCTGGCCGCGAAACGGCCCTTCGTTAAGGCAGAGGAATTCTAACATTCCCACAGGTCATCGAGTGGTTGACCAGTCTCACACTATATCATGACAGTCAGTTTTCGGCTTTCTCTACTGAGGTGCTCGTCCGGATGAACCAGCACACAATCGCAGTAGTTCTCCTGGTGCTACCTTAGCCGGCAAGGCGGAACATAAGGCACCAAAACACAGGAGCCGGGCAAACCCAACATTTGACCAAAGACAATGATTCGGAGCTGATGCATATAGGGCCAAACTCGCGACGCCGAATACTCCCTAAGGTATTCGGTCTTTGTGGTATAAACCGGGCCTAAATAGTGGCCTTTGTAAGAAGCCCCGTGTGTCCAAGTATGTGCATTGTTCTGGCGTGGCCACATGCCAAGACGTCAGCATCCTTCTTAACGGTGGATATGTATCAACAAGAGACAATAAAAAAGGTTTACGCAGGGTCTTAATCTAAAAAGAATCCTTGGAGCGGGTCCCTGCTGCACGTCTGCGCATGTGTCTCCGTTGTGCCGTATCCTGGACGGGTGTAGCACGATGATCGTCTGTAAAAGAGAGGGAGTTAAGTGAAAAAGTCATCATGCAAAAATATAGTTTTTAAAGAAACCATGTATATTTCAAGATGATAAGAAATTGCCACTTGTTTCCGCGCGTTGAGCCCCTTGTATTGACAAATAGGGGTGTGACCACTTATTCCGTATAAATAACGGCGCCGGACTTTGATTGGTTGTATCTGAGGCCTTGACGACCTATTGGATGCTTTCGCTTGTCCGGGCGCCTTTAGTGTGCGGCTGCCAAGGCAGCCTCACTCTCTTTGGCGCGCAGAGATCGCTTGATATTTCCGTGCACTATAATGATGCCACGTGGACCGGGAATCTTGAGTGTGAGGGAGGCGTAGTGTGGTATTGCATTGAAGTGAGCGAAAGCTTCGCGTCCGAGCAGTGCTTGATAGACACTTTGAAACGGAGTGATGTGGAAAGTTAAATGCTTGCGACGGAAGTTATCGGGTGAGCCAAATATAACTTGTAGTAGGAGGGAGCCCGTACAACGAACCCCTGGGCCCGGCGTTACTCCTTTAAAGGTAGTATTGCTATGGCGAATTTGTGTTGGGTCTAACCCCATCCCGAGGATTGTATCCTGATATATTAGGTTTAGGCTACTGCCGCCGTCCATCAAGACTCTTGTGAAGTGATATCTGCCAATTACTGGGTCTAGTACCAGGGCAGCCCATCTTGCGTGTTGGATACTTGCTGAGTAATCGCGATGGTCGAAAGTGATCGGTTGAGATGACTAGTGGCAGGACTTTGTGGTGACAGGCACTTGGGTATATTTTCCTGAGAGTGACGCGTTGTTTTTTCCCTTGATTACGTGTAACACGTCTACTATTTTGACTTCTGGCGGAAATTTCTTTTGTTCCCCCGTGTCTTGCTTGGGGGGCTCGTCCTCGTCTTCACTTGGTGTATCCTCCCCCTTGTGTACGGCGTTGAGCTTGCCGGACTGCTTGAAGACCCAACATTCTCTGTGGGTATGATTAGCAGGTTTACCAGGAGTACTATAAATCTAACATACTTGGTCCAGAATTTTGTTGAGGTTGGACAATTCATCCCTGGTGCCTTTAGGGGGCGGCTTTTGACCTGGCCGAGAGTTTTTGAATCCGGCATTTACTGTCGTGCCCTTCATGCTGTCCTCTTTATTCTGGCGTTTGTTATTGTTGTTGCACTATGATTTCCCGTTTCCATCTCTAACTTTGGATCTACTGGGTTCGCTGGTGCTGCATCTGGCCAGCCAGCTGTCCTCACCTGCGCAAAGCGGGTCATGAGGTTTGTTAATGCGGCCATTGTTCTCGGCTTATTTTGGCCGAGGTGTCTGGTGAGCCATTCGTCATGGACGCTATGCTTGAAAGCTGCCAAGGCTTCAGCGTCCAAACAGTCGACAATCTGGTTCTTTTTAGTAAGAAACCTGTTCCAAAGCTTTCGGGCTGACTCTCCGGGCTGTTGAGTTATATGACTCAAATCGTCCGCATCCGGAGGTCGGACATAAGTCCCTTGAAAATTTGCCAGAAAGGCGTCTTCGAGCTCTTCCCAACTTCCAATGGAGCTTTTGGGTAGGCCTTTGAGCCAGTGACGAGCTGGCCCTTTGAGCTTGAGGGGTAGGTACTTGATGGCGTGGAGATCATCTCCTCGAGCCATATGGATATGAAGGATGTAGTCCTCAATCCAGACCCCAGGGTCTGTTGTTCCGTCGTATGCCTCTATGTTTACGGGCTTGAATCCCTATGGAAATTCGTGGTCCAACACCTCGACGGTGAAACATAGGGGGTGTGCGGCACCCCTGTAGCTGGGTGTACCGCGTTGTTCGGATGTTTGTTGTGTTGCATTGTATGCTGGGGCGCGCTTGCGTAGTCCATAGATGGATCTTGTTGCGCCGTCCTTTGGGTGTGAGCCCTCATATGGGTCGCGTGTTGTATTGTGAGCGGCAATGTATGCCAATCTGTGTTCGTAGAGGGGTTGTCTATCCAACCAGGTGGCTGCTTTGATGTTTGGTTGTGGGGGTTCTGAGGCCTCCTCATTGAATTCGGGTAGCAGCTTCCGCTTTGGGTAGCTTTTGGAGCGGCGATTGTCACCGTACCTTGCTGCAGTGCTGAGTATTTTAATCCATCTGAATTGAAGTGTGTCTTGCGCGGACTTGAGCCTTTGTTTCTGCTTTTTTAGGCTCCTCGCAGTGGCAACAAGCCTTTTACGGGCGGTCTGTTGCTCCGGGTGTTTGTCCAGCGTTATGTCGTCCACACCATTATCCTTGATAGGATTTGTTTGTTCGGTTTGATTATCCGGATTGCCGTTGTCCGGCAGCGGTTCGCCCTGCTCCAGCGCTGGGTCTGTGTGATCGCTATTTCTGTTGAGGTGGGATTTGGGGCGGCGCTTGCTTCGCCGCTTTGACTGCTTTTCGAGGGAACAAGCCTTCGGTGCGTCCTTCCGCTCCTCGTCGTCATCTCTTGGTGCGTCCACCATGTATACGTCATATGACGAGGTGGCGTTCCAGGGCACAATAGGCGCTGGTTCTTCATCGTCTCCTTCATCGGCGTCCATACCGTCGATGTCGTCCGAGTCGAAGTCGAGCATGTCGGTTAAATCGTCGACAGTGGCTACAAAGTGGGTGGTGGGTGGGCTTTGAATTTCTTCATCGTCCGCATCACAATATAGCTGACCGTAGTCCGGCCAGGGCTCTCCTGATAAAGAGAGAGACTTTAGTGATTTTATAATATCGCCGAAGGGCAAGAGCTGAAAGATGTCCGCGGCAGTAAACTCCATGATCGGCGCCCAATCGGATTCGATTGGCAGAGGCGCGAAAGGTTCGGAGTCCGGAGAGGAGTCTGACTCCTTGGAATCAAGAGTCTCGCAGAGTGCGGGGCTGGTGTTCGGCTCAATCGTCGTTGGGATCACAGCCCCCGAGGTGGCGTCCAACCACCCATCCTCGATCGGCGCGGTTGGCTCCGAATTAAGAGTCGAAGCCAATGCGGGTGCGGCCTCCAGGGCACTGTTCGGCGGCAGAGCTAGATCATGCTCGTCGTGACAGTGCGGAGCGCTCGGCAGTGGCTCGAATCCATCGAAGATCAAGTCCCCGCGGATGTCGGCCGTGTAGTTTAAACTTCCAAATCTGACCTGACGGCCAGGGGCGTAGCTTTCGATCTGCTCCAGACGGCCAAGCGAATTGGCCCGCAGTGTGTAGCCGCCGAAGACGAAGATTTGTCCAGGGAGGAAGGTCTCACCCTGGACTGCATCGCTATCGATGATCGTAGGAGCCATCGAGCCTGACGTCGACGACACAGAGGAACTCTCAATGAAAGCACCAATGTCGGTGTCAAAACCGGCGGATCTCAGGTAGGGGGTCCCGAACTGTGCGTCTAGGCCGGATGGTAACAGGAGGCAAGGGACACAAAGTTTTACCCAGGTTCGGGCCATCTTGATGGAGGTAAAACCCTACGTCCTGCTTGATTAATATTGATGATATGGGTAGTACAAGAGTAGATCTACCACGAGATCGAAGAGGCTAAACCCTAGAAGCTAGCCTACGGTACGATTGTTGATGTATGTCTTGTCCTACGGACTAAAAACCCTTCGATTTATATAGACACCGGAGAGGGTTAGGGTTACACAAAGTCGGTTACAATGGTAGGAGATCTACATATCCGTATCGCCAAGCTTGCCTTCCACGCCAAGGAAAGTCCCTTCCGGACATGAGACGGAGTCTTCAATCTTGTATCTTCATACTCTAGGAGTCTGGCTGAAGGTATAGTCCGGCTATCCGAACACCCCCTAATCCAGGACTCCCTCAGTTAGGGTTACACAAAGTCAGTTACAATGGTAGGAGATCCACATATCCGTATTGCCAAGCTTGCCTTCCATGCCAAGGAAAGTCCCTTCCGGACACGGGACGAAGTCTTCAGTCTTGTATCTTCATAGTCCTGGAGTCCGGCTGAAGGTATAGTCCGGCCATCCGGACACCCCCTAATCCAGGACTCCCTCAGTAGCCCCTGAACCAGGCTTCAATGATGACGAGTCCGGCACGCAGATTGTCTTCGGCATTGCAAGGCGGGTTCCTCCTCCAAGTACTTCATAGAAGATTTTTAACACAAAGATAGTGTCCGGCTCTGCAAAATAACTTTCCACATATTGCCATAGAGAGAATAATATTTACACAAATCTAATCTGCTGACGTATTCCGTAGTGTGACATCGCACCACGGCCAAGCCTTTATTCGAATCATTTTATTGTCCCACCTCAGCGTGTCATGCGAGGTGGTTTCCTTGGCACGTCTCGTTGAAGTAGAGATCGTGTCCCCTTATTCCGGGATTCTCATCAATATGGGCGTGGGTAACCCAACCGCGCCATTGATTACGGCGCTTGGAGATAAGTGAGTTTTACCAGGCTGGTGGGGACACGTAGTTGCGTCCACCCATATAAGGGGATAAGGATCCACCTTTTCACCTACGCCTTCTTCTTCCTTTGCCTATCCATTTTCGCGCACTCGAGCTCCAGCGCCCAAGTCCGCACCCCCCACCTCAACCTTCTCCAGCCATGTCTGGAGTGGGAGGCAAGTGGATGGTCTCCTCCGTCACGGAGGGACACATCAAAAAACTGAGGAAGGCCGGATACTTGTCTAATGACATCGCGTACCGGCTTCCCGAAGAGGGGCAGCTCCTCCCCACCCCAAGGCCCCATGAGAGGGTAGTGTTCCTTCCCCACTTCCTCCATGGACTGGGCTTTCCTATCCACCCATTCGTCCGGGGACTCATGTTCTACTACGGCCTGGATTTCCATGATCTGGTCCCAAATTTCATCCTCAACATCTCGGCGTTTATCGTCGTGTGCGAGGCTTTCCTCCGCATCCGCCCCCATTTCGGCCTATGGCTCAAGACTTTCAATGTCAAGCCGAAGGTGGTGCGCGGCAACTAGGCGGAGTGCGGAGGCGCCATGGTGGGCAAGATGCCCAACGTCTTATGGCTCGAGGGCTCCTTTGTGGAGACCCTGAAGGGGTGGCAATAGGGGTGGTTTTACATCACTGAGCCACGCGACCCTGAGTGGGTCGCAGCCCCCGAGTTCCGGTCCGGACCCCCAACGCGGCTCACGTCCTGGAAAGAGACGGGCCTTTCGTGGGGCAGCAAAGAAGAGGTGACTGGACTCCAAACATGCATCCAAACCCTAGTGGACAAGCAGCTCAAGCTTGTCAACGTAGTCCAGGTTATGCTCATCCACCGGACCCTCCCGTGTCAACAACGGGCCTTCAATCTGTGGGAGTTCAACCCGGCGCAGCACCGAACTCTGAGCAGGCTCTTCGACACGATATGCGAAGATTCCTGGAAGGTGCTTTTCAAGGGCGCCGAGGCTCCCGCATCCGCTACTGAGGATCGCGGATTCAGCGCGCAGTGTCACGCTAGCGCGGTAAGTTGTTTGTACCTTTTATAGGGTATTAGTTTTTCATAGTTTAACTCTATGCGGGATCTAAGATCCCTTACCTTTGACAGGTTTGGCAGGCGAAGTCCGGACAGATCGACTGTCTGGCTCCTTTGCCCGAAGACCCTGCCGATGCCCGCTTGGCGAAGCTGCTGGTTCCGACACCCCATGTGGTGCCGGAGAAGAAGGCTACGAAGAAGGCCACGGGGACTCGAAAAAGTGCCCGGCGCCAGGAGGTGTTGGGTTCATCATCCGACGGCTCCAAGACGCATTCCTCCCGTGAAGACGAGGAGGAGGAAGAAGAGACCTCTCCCCCTCCAGCGGGGGGAGAGAAGAAAAGGAAGGCCTCCCTCATTGGGGAGGCCGAAGGGTCCAAGAAGGGGAAAACCCTTCCTCCGGACTACTCCACCAACGCTGACGACAGCGGAGAGGAGTGGCCGCTCAGGGCCAAGCCCCTGGCGAAATCGTAACTATCCGGATACCAGAGTAATTCATAGTATTCCTTTATTGCATAGCTTTCCCTTATGTCGAATATGTTTATGCAGCCCACCCAAAGACCGACTCGACGCGTCGTCGAGCGGTTCACTAGACTCGTCGGATGTGAATTCGCTTCCGACGGCTACCTTCCCCCGCCCTACGGAGGACGCCGAAGTGTTGTCCCAACAGGTTCCAAGCTAGGAGGAGGTGGTCCTGGAGGCGCCGCAAGGCGACCTCCCAGACTCCAGGAGTAAAGGGGATAAAACCCCCCAGGGCTCCAAGTCCGGCTCTAGGCCGGACACTGATCCGGAACCTTCAAAGGTTCCAGAGTCCGGCGGGCGACCTCCTTCCAAGAGGAGCAAGCCCACCGTTCCGGTGACCCCCGTCCAACCGTAGGCGCCGGACAATCTGTTGGAGGTGCTCAAAGGCGCCTCCATCAACGAGGAGCACCGCACCATTATGAGTGTGGTGGTCCAGAAGGTTCAGTCCGCCAAGAGCAGACTGACTGAAGCTTGTGCTAGCCTTTTAACAGGCTTTGAGGTAAGTAAAGAATGTGTAAATAATATTACCGCATAGACAGTAGCCCCTGATGCTCTGTTTGGCGTTCGGGAAGAAAAGCCGAATAGAGGATCAAATTAAATTCACAGGAGTCTAACAAAGAAGAGTCAATATGCATATGCAGGCTTCTCTGCTGGCGTCCGCCGTATTGACTGCGGAAGTGGACACGCTAAAGCAGAACCTCGAGTAGTCCGAGCAAGAGCTCGGGCGTGCCAAGAAGCAGCTCGAGGACAAGGAAGGTAAGAAATACCTTGTTTAAATATATATAAAAAAGGTGCAATTGCAAAAAATGACAGTATTATCGTGGCTATTGTAGGGGCCACGTCTGAGGTGGCGACCCTTAAGCAAGCGCTGCTCAAGGCCGAGAAGAGGGCGGCCACGGAGCG
The DNA here is from genome assembly GCF_002162155.2 of Triticum dicoccoides. Lineage (NCBI taxonomy): Eukaryota > Viridiplantae > Streptophyta > Magnoliopsida > Poales > Poaceae > Triticum > Triticum dicoccoides. Next base: position 549,559,421 of record NC_041388.1, on the reverse strand, counting down.
CACCGAGCGGGAGAAGTATGAGGCCCAGGTTGGCAAGGTGCGGCAAGAGCACCAGGCTCTCATGAAAAAACATGAGAGTTTGGAGCTTGACTCAAAGACGCGAGCGTCCGAGCTCGCGGTGGCTATTGAAAATGCCAAGTCTGCCAAGGCCGAATCCCAGAAGACCCTCCAGGAGTTGGATGCGGTGAAAAATATAGCAGCGGGTAAGGCATTCTTTATGCAAACCAAACACATAAACGTGAGTTACTTGTTACTTACCCGAACCCGGAGCTCCCCAGGAGCATTCACAGATCTTCCCTGTAGCGTGTCCGATGCCGCCGCATTCTATCAAGCCGAGGAGGGCAGCTCGACAGAGAAGGTGTTCTGGTCTCAGTATGCTGAGGCCAGACACCCTGTGCCCCTGAGCGACCAGCTGAAGCAACTGGTCAAGCTCCACAAGGCGGCCGAACAGGCCATGAAGGGCCTTATAGTTCGGCTGTGGCCTGGAGAGGCTCTGCCTGGGAGCTATTTCGGGCTGGTGCGGCGGCTGGTGGGGGCCTGTCCAAGGCTCGAAGTCATCAAGCGCTCCGTCTGCATTGAAGGTGCCCGTAGGGCCCTTGCTCGTGCTAAGGTGCACTGGGGCAAGCTGGATGCTGAGAAGCTTGTGAAGGACGGGCCACCGCCGGGGAAAGAGCATCGCAAGCCCGAGAATTATTATAAGGATGTTCTGAAGGGTGCCCGCCTTATGGCGGATGAATGTTCTAGGGATGTAATTTTTGAGTAAAACTCGCTTGTTTTGTCCTGTGCACTGAAAACTTGTTCATATGCACTAAGCAATGCTGTTCGAATTTAAAATATTACCTTCTGTGCGGTTGTTTATCAATTCTGAGAGATGGCGAGTCGTCGGCTTCTGCCCCCGTGCCGCTAGTGCTGGGGTGTTCGGGGATAAACCTGAGCGCTCTTTTCCCCATGTTTGGGTCCTTCGAGGGAGGCGCTCAGCACAACGAACAAGGCAATCGGACTATAATGCGTGAACACTCTCACCTAGCCATAGAATTCTATAATTTTAAATTTTGGCGAAGCCCCTGGTATTCGGAAGACTGAGTTCGGGGCGCTATCCACGCCTTGGCCGGACAGAGCCGACTCCTCGCTCTAAGCGGCATAAGTCTTTAGGGACTCGAAAAACCTCTCGAACAGCGACCAGCTCTTGCTTCATCATGACAGTCAGTTTTAGCTTTCTCTATTGAGGTGCTCGACCCAGCTCAACTGGGGCACAATCACAGTAGTTCTCCTAGTGCTACCTTAGCCGATATAGCGGAACGTAAAGCACCAAAACATAGGAGCCGGGCAAACCCAACTATTGACCCAAGACATGATTCGGAGCCGATGCATATAATGCTATAAGTTTGGGGTGCCGCACTTGTTAAAGTGTTCAGACTTCTCACACCATATTGAGGGGTACTAAAGCCCCTGGCGTATTTTGGCCGTACCAAAGTGTACGTGTGCAACATGTCGTTATGGAACATATATTTGTAAAAAGAGTAATGCAAAAATAGACAAAAGCTATGCATTGTTTATTAAAAAGGGCTGCGATCAAAGCAGAACGATACAAATAATGTGATAAGCAAAAGGTTGGACTATTTAACATGTCCGTTCCAGGGGCAGGCTGCGGAATGGTATGTGAAATAGGTATACTTCTCGTGATAGAGACCACCTGGGAGTTCCATAATGCGGCATGGCTTGTCTGCTTCCCTGGTTCTTGCATCGTTTGTGCGGCAATTGAACTGCCGAACAGGCCTTCCGAAGAATGGAGTCCTGAAAGTAAGAGAAAATTTAAAAATCGGCAGCCCCTGGTGCGGTTTAAGCCGTGTTTCGGGCGTGCCGTGATGGTGCCCCTCCCCCTGTACCCATGGTATTTCTAGAGCGTAGTTATGTAAGCGAAGCACTGGTGTCGCATTTTTGCGAGGGCTAGGGTTAGGGCCGCACTGCTATGTCTGCTCGGAACGTGCCAGGCGGTCTTGTTGTAGGTTACTCCGGACGCGCTTGACAGTGTCCGGATGTTTAATGGCCGGACTAGAGAACTGCCTGGAGAGGCCGCTTTGTACTTCCGCTGCAAGGGCCGCCGTGTCCTCCTCCGTTCGGAGGGAGCGTTTGGTGTTTCCATTGACTGTAATTACTCCTCGAGGGCCTGGCATCTTGAGCTTAAGGTATGCGTAGTGCGGTACCGCATTGAACTTGGCGAATGCGGTTCGACCGAGCAGTGCGTGATAGCCACTGCGGAATGGGACTATGTCGAGGATTAACTCCTCGCTTCGGAAATTATCCGGAGATCCGAAGACCACTTCAAGTGTGACTGAGCCTGTATAGTTGGTCTCTACACCTGGTATTACGCCTTTAAAGGTCGTTTTGGTGGGCTTAATCCTCGAGGTATCTATGCCCATTTTCCGCACTTTATCCTGGTACAGCAGGTTCAGGCTGGTGCCGCCGTCCATAAGGACTCTAGTGAGATGAAATCCGTCAATAATTGGGTCTAGAACCAATGCGGCGAATCCTCCATGACGGGTGCTAGTGGGATGGTCCCTTCGATCAAAGGTGATCGGGCAGGAGGACCATGGGTTGAACTTTGGGGCGACTGGCTCTACCGCGTATACGTCCCTTAACGCGCGCTTTCGCTCCCTCTTGGGGATGTGGGTTGCGTATATCATGTTCACTGTCCGCACTTGTGGGGGAAAACACTTCTGTCCACTATTGTTCGGCGGCCGGGGCTCTTTGTCGTCATCGCTATGCAGCCCCGTGTCTTTATTTTCGGCATTTAACTTGCCTGCCTGCTTGAACACCCAACAATCCCTGTTGGTGTGATTGGCCGGCTTTTCGGGGGTGCCATGTATCTGGCACAAGTGGTCGAGTATTCGGTCCAAACTGGACGGGCCCCTAGGATTTCTTTTGAATGGCTTTTTCCGCTGACCAGATTTATAACCTCTGAATCTGGCATTAACTGCCGTATCCTCAGCATTGTCGCCGTTAATGCGGCGCTTCTGCTTGTTGCGACGCGACCTGCCACTACAGTCCCTGGTATCCAAATTACCAGGGTTCTTGGTCATATTGTTGCTACGAGCAAGCCAACTGTCTTCTCCCACGCAAAAGCGGGTCATGAGTGTCGTGAGTGCTGCCATAGATTTCGGCTTTTCCTGTCCAAGGTGCCGGGCAAGCCACTCGTCACGGATATTGTGCTTGAAGGCTGCTAGGGCCTCTGCGTCCGGACAGTCGACTATTTGATTTTTCTTTGTTAGGAACCGTGTCCAGAATTGCCTGGCCGATTCCTCTGGCTGTTGAATTACGTGGCTTAGGTCATCGGCGTCTGGTGGTCGCACATAAGTGCCCTGGAAATTGTCGAGGAATGCGGCTTCTAGGTCCTCCCAACAACTGATTGATCCTGCCGGCAAGCTGTTAGGCCAATGCCGAGCTGGTCCTTTAAGCTTGAGTGGGAGGTATTTGATGGCGTGGAGATCATCACCACGGGCCATGTGGATATGAAGGAGATAATCCTCGATCCATACCGCAAGATCTGCTGTGCCATCATATGATTCGATGTTTACGGGTTTGAAACCCTCGGGGATTTGATGATCCATTACTTCGTCTATGAAGCATAGTGGGTGTGCGGCGCCTCTGTACTGGGCTATATCACGACGTAGCTCCAATGATCTTTGTCTACTGTGTTCGGCCCTACCGGATTTGTGTCCGGCATGACGGTTATCACCTCGAGTCGTGGGGCACCCACGCGATCCATAGATCGATCTTGTTTGCCTTGCCTTGTCCTCCAACATATCTCGCAGGTCTGGCGCATTTTCCCGTGCCTTGGTACGGGGTGCGGCTTGAGTAGAGGGCCGAGAGGCCTCTCTGTCGCGGCCACGAGGTGGCCGGTCGGCCGTATCAAGTGTTGGTGATGTAGGTTTAAGTGCTTCCTCCTCTAATCGGGGTAGCAACCTGCGCTTTGGGTAGCTCTTGGAGGGGCGTTTGAGTTTATGCTCTTTAGCCGCAAGGACGTCAGTCCATCTGTCGACTAGCAAATCTTGATCAGCTCTAAGTTGTTGCTGTTTTTTCTTGAGGCTTCTTGCCGTGGCCATAAGCCTGCGTTGAAAACGCTCTTGCTCGATGGGATCCTCTGACACGACGAATTCGTCGTCGTCGAGGCTTGCCTCGTCTTCGGAGGGAGGCATATAATTATCGTCCTTGACCTCTCTGTCTGCCGCTCTCTCATGAGGGTTGGCTTCTCCATCCTCCTGTGCTGAATCTTGCTGGAGGGGGTTTTCTTCGGCACTCTCCGAAGTATTATTATCTCCCGTGCTGGAATCACCGTCTTTGCTTTGGCGGGATTTTGAGCGGCGCCGCTGACGCCGGCGCTTAGGCTGTTTCTTGGAGGGGTCATCTTCCGCTGTTCCATCGCCATCTCCTTCTTTTGGGGTGTCCACCATGTATATGTCATATGACAAGGTGGCTTTCCAGGGCCGAATAGGCGCTGGTTCTTCATCGTCTCCTGCATCGGCGTCCATACCGTCGATGTCTTCAGAGTCGAAGTCGAGCATGTCGGTTAAATCATCGACAGTGGCTACAAAGTGGGTGGTGGGTGGGCTTTGAATTTCTTCATCGTCCGTATCCCAACCTTGCTGACCGTAGTCCGGCCAGGGCTCTCCTGATATAGAGAGAGACTTTAGTGTCTTCAGAATATCGCCGAAAGGCGAGTGCTGAAAGATGTCCGCGGCAGTAAACTCCATTATCGGCGCCCAATCGGATTCGATCGGCAGGGGCGTGGAGGGTTCAGAGTCTGGAGGGGAGTCCGGCTCCTTGGAGTCACAAGTCTCGCAGAGTGCGGGGCTGGTGTTTGGCTCGATCTCCGAGGGGATCGCAGCCCCCGAGGCGGCGTCCAACCACACATCCTCGATCGGCATAGTTGGCTCCGAATTAAGGGTCGAAGCCGATGCGGATGCGGCCTCCAGGGCACTGTTCGGCGGCAGAGCTAGATCATGCTCGTCGTGACAGTGCGGCGCGCTCGGCAGTGGCTCGAATCCGTCGAAGATCAAGTCCCCGCGGATGTCAGCCGTGTAGTTTAAGCTTCCAAATCTGACCTGACGGCCAGGGGCATAGCTTTTGATCTGCTCCCGATGGCCAAGTTAATTGGCCCGTAGTGCGAAGCCACCGAAGACGAAGATCTGTCCGGGGAGGAAGGTCTCACCCTGGACTGCACCGCTATTGATGATCGTAGGAGCCATCAAGCCTGACGGCGATGACACAGAGGAACTCTCAATGAAAGCACCAATGTCGGTGTCAAAACCGGCGGATCTCGGGTAGGGGGTCCCGAACTGTGCGTCTAGGCCAGATGGTAACAGGAGGCAAGGGACACGAAGTTTTACCCAGGTTCGGGCCCTCTTGATGGAGGTAAAACCCTACGTCCTGCTTGATTAATATTGATGATATGGGTAGTACAAGAGTAGATCTACCACGAGATCGGAGAGGCTAAACCCTAGAAGCTAGCCTATGGTATGATTGTTGTTCTGTATGTTGTCCTACGGACTAAAACCCTCCGGTTTATATAGACACCGGAGAGGGTTAGGGTTACACAAAGTCAGTTACAATGGTAGGAGATCCACATATCCGTATTGCCAAGCTTGCCTTCCACGCCAAGGAAAGTCCCTTCCGGACACGGGACGAAGTCTTCAATCTTGTATCTTCATAGTCCAGGAGTCCGCCTGAAGGTATAGTCCGGCCATCCGGACACCCCCTAATCCAGGACTCCCTCAGTTGCCGCACCCTTCCCCTGGCGTAGCCCTCCCCTACTCCAACACTGCAGGCCCCTTGGTGATGCTCAAGGAGAATACGGTGAGGACTGTGTGTCCGGGACTGTGTGTCCTCAGGTTTAAATACCTAGTCGCTCCAACCAGACGTACAACTAAGACAGCAGTTGGAACTGGTCTACCAAATCATTGTCTTCCCCAAGCTCACTGGTTCTATTTCATCAACTCTTTCATTTCCTCATAACTGTGTTGAGTGCTTATTAGTATCTGTGTTTCAAGACTTTGACTGAAGACTTTCTCAATTTCCTCAGTTCAATTTCTTCAGTATGTTTGTCTTCATCCTGTGTCATCCTGTGTGATCCTATGTTTGCGCTTTCTGTACTCTGTGCTTGTCTTCATTTCATCATGATGACTATGCTTGTGCTCTGTTATGTTTACTTTTAAGTACTTATTCCGCTGCTAGTAGTTCTTCGCTAAGGAATTTCCTCACCTCCAAATTCCTCAGTGAAGAATTCATAAAAAATCGCCTATTCACCCCCCCTCTAGTCGATATAACGCACTTTCAAATATGTCCCTAGTAAGCCTCTAGTTGACTAGCTCGTTGATCAATAGATGGTCATGGTTTCCTGATCATGGACATTGGATGTCACTGATAACGGGATTACATCATTAGGAGAATGATGTGATGGACAAGACCCAATCCTAAGCGTCGCACAAGATCGTGTAGTTCGTTTGCTAAAGCTTTTCTAATGTCAAGTATCATTTCCTTAGACCATGAGATTGTGCAACTCCCAGATACCGTAGGAATGAGTTAGGTGTATCAAACGTCACAACATAACTGGGTGGCTATAAAGGTGCACTACAGGTATCTCCAAAAGTATCTGTTGGGTTGGCACGAATCGAGACTGGGATTTGTCACTCCGTATGACAGAGAGGTATCTCTGGGCCCATTCGGTAATGCATCATCATAACGAGCTCAATGTGACTAAGGAGTTAGCCATGAGATCATGCGTTACGGAATGAGTAAAGAGACTTGCCGGTAACGAGATTCAACGAGGTATAGAGATACCGACGATGGAATCTCGGGCAAGTAACATGTCGATAGACAAAGGGAATTGTATACGGCATTGATTGAATCCTCGACATCATGGTTCATTCGATGAGATCATCGTGGAACATGTGGGAGCCAACATGGGAATCCAGATCCCATTGTTGGTTATTGGCCGGAGAGATGCCTCGGTCATGTCTGCATGGTTCCCGAACCCGTAGGGTCTACACACTTAAGGTTTGGTGACGCTAGAGTTGTTATGGGAAATAGTATGTGGTTACCGAAGGTTGTTCGGAGTCTCAGATGAGATCCCGAACGTCACAAGGAGTTCCAGAATGGTCCATAGGTGAAGATTTATATATGGGGAGTCCAGTTTCAGTCGCCAGAATGGTTTCCGGGGTTATCAGTATTGTACTGGGACCACCGAAAGGTGTCCGGCGGTCCACTGGGTGGGGCCACCTGCCCCGATGGGCCTAGTGGGCTGAACAAGGGAGGGAACCAGCCCCTGGTGGGCTGGTGCGCCCCCCCAAGGGGCCCAAGGCGCCTAGGGTTGGAAACCCTAGGGGTGGGGCGCCTCCCACATGCTTGGGGGGCAAGTTACCCCCCCCCTTGGCCGCAGCCCCCTTGTAGATGGGATCTGGGGCGCCGACCCCCTCTCCCCTTCCCTTATAAATAGTGGGGGTGGGAGGGTTGCCGAACCCTTCCCCTGGTGCAGCCCTCCCCCGCTCCAACACCTCCTCCTCCTCCGTCGCGCTTGGCGAAGCTCTACCGAAGCACCACGAGCTCCATCACCACCACGCCGTCGTGCTGTCGAAGTTCTCCCTCAACTTTTCCTCTCCCCTTGATGGATAAAAAAGGATGAGACATCCCCGGGCTGTACGTGTGTTGAATGTGGAGGCTCCGTTGTTCGGCGCTTAGATCAGAATCGACCGTGATCTGAATCGTTGTGTGTACGACTCCACCAATCGCGTTCTTGCAACGCTTCCGCTTAGCGATATTCAAGGGTATGAAGATGCTCTCTCTATCTCTCTCTCTCTCTCGTTGCTAGCATCTCCTAGATTGATCTTGGTGACACGTAGGAAAATTTTGAATTATTGCTACGTTACCCAACAATGGTATCAGAGCTAGGTCTATGCGTAGATTCTATGCATGAGTAGAACACAAATCAGTTGTGGGCGATGATTTGTTCAATTTGCTTACCGTTACTAGACTTATCATGATTCTGCGACATTGTGGGATGAAGCGGCCCAGACCGACCTTACACGTATGCTTACGTGAGACTGGTTCCACCGATTGACATGCACTTGATGCATAAGGTGGCTGGCGGGTGTCTGTCTCTCCCACTTTAGTCGGATCGGATTCGATGAAAAGGGTCCTTATGAAGGGTAAATAGCAATTGGCATATCACCGTTGTGGTTTTGCGTAGGTAAGAAACGTTCTTGCTAGAAACTCATAGCAGCTACATAAAACATGCAAAAACAATTAGAGGACGTCTAACTTGTTTTTGTAGGGTATGCTATGTGATGTGATATGGCCAAAAAGATATGGTGAATAATATATGTGATGTATGAGATTGATCATGTTCTTGTAATAGGAATCACGACTTGCATGTCGATGAGTATGACAACCGGCAGGAGCCATAGGAGTTGTCTTAATTTATTTATGACCTATGTGTCAATGAAAACGCCATGTAATTACTTTATTTTATTGCTAACCGTTAGCCATAGTAGTAGAAGTAATAGTTGGCAAGACAACTTCATGAAGACATGATGATGGAGATCATGGTGTCATGCCGATGACGATGGTGTTCATGCTGCGCCTTGATACGTCTCCAACGTATCTATAATTTTTGATTGCTCCATGCTACTTTATCTACTGTTTTGGACTATATTGGGCTTTATTTTCCACTTTTATATTATTTTTGGGACTAACCTATTAACCGGAGGCCCAGCCCAGAATTGCTGTTTTTTTTGCCTATTTCAGTATTTCGAGGAAACAGAATATCAAACGGAGTCCAAACGGAATGAAACCTTCGGGAACGTGATCTTCTCACCGAACGTGATCCAGGAGACTTGGACCCTACTCCAAGAAGTTTCCGGGGAGGTCACGAGGGTGGAGGGCGCCCCCCCTGGACGCGCCCCCTGCCTCGTGGGCCCCTCGGAGCTCCACCGACATGCTCCTTCCTCCTATATATACCTACGTACCCCCATTAGACCAGAGGGGAGCCAAAAACCTAATTCCACCACCGCAACTTCCTGTATCCATGAGATCCCATCTTGGGGCCTGTTCCGGAGCTTCGTCGGAGAGGGCATCCATCACGGAGGGCTTCTACATCAACACCATAGCCCTTCCAATGAAGTGTGAGTAGTTTACTTCAGACCTTCGGGTCCATAGCTAGTAGCTAGATGGCTTCTTCTCTCTTTTTGGATCTCAATACAATGTGCTCCCCCTCTCTCATGGAGATCTATTCGATGTAATCTTCTTTTTGCGGTGTGTTTGTTGAGATCGATGAATTGTGGGTTTATGATCCAACTTATCTATGAATAATATTTGAATCTTCTCTGAATTCTTTTATGTATGATTGAGTTATCTTTGCAAGTCTCTTCGAATTATCCGTTTGGTTTGGCCAACTAGATTGGTAGTTCTTGCAATGGGAGAAGTGCTTAGCTTTGGGTTCAATCTTGCGGTGTCCTTACTTAGTGACAGAAAGAATTGCAAGGCACGTATTGTATTGCTGCCATCGAGGATAACAAGATGGGGTATTTATCATATTGCATGAATTTATTCCTCTACATCATGTCATCTTGCTGAAGGCGTTACTCTGTTTTTAACTTAATACTCTAGATGCATGCTGGATAGCGGTCGATGAGTGGAGTAATAGTAGTAGATGCAGGCAGGAGTCGGTCTACTTGTCACGGACGTGATGCCTATATACATGATCATACCTAGATAACCTCATAACTATGCTCAATTCTATCAATTGCTCAACAGTAATTTGTTCACCCACCGTAGAATATATATGCTCTTGAGAGAAGCCACTAGTGAAACCTATGGCCCCCGGGTCTATTCTCATAATATCAATCTCCATTACTTTATTTTACTTGTTTTGCTTTTACTTTTTACTTTGCATCTTTATACCAAAAATACCAAAAATATTATCTCTATCAGATCTCACTCTCGTAAGTGACCGTGAAGGGATTGACAACCCCTAAGCGTTGGTTGCGAGTTGCTACCGTTTTGTGCAGGTACGAGGGACTTGCGCGTGACCTCCTACTGGATTGATACCTTGGTTCTCAAAAACTGAGGGAAATACTTACGCTACTGTGCTGCATCACCCCCTCCTCTTCGGGGAAAACCAACGCTAGCTCGAGACGTAGCAAGAAGGATTTCTAGCGCCGTTGCCGGGGAGGCCTACGCCAAGTCAAGTCAAGATTTACTCTCCCATCAATGAGCCATTTCTGGCGCCGTTGCCGGGGAGGCCTACGCCAAGTCAAGTCAAGATTTACTCTCTCGTCAACGAGCCATTTCTGGCGCCGTTGCCGGGGAAGCCTACGCAAAAGTCAACATACCGAGTACCCATCACAATCTCTATCTCTCGCATTACATTATTTGCCATTTGCCTCTCGTTTTCCTCTCCCCCACTTCACCCTTGCCGTTTTATTCGCCCTCTCTTTCCCTTTGCCTTTTTGTTTGCTCGTGTGTTAGTTTGCTTGCTTGTCGTGATGGCCCAAGATGCTACCAAATTGTGTGACTTCACCAATACCAATAACAATGATTTCCTTAGTACTCCGATTGCTCCTCTTGGCAATACTGAATCTTGTGAAATCAATACTACTTTGTTGAATCTTGTTATGAAAGATCAATTCGCCGGCCTTCCTAGTGAAGATGCCACTACTCATCTAAATTTCTTTGTTGATTTATGTGATATGCAAAAGAAAAAGGATGTCGATAATGATGTCGTTAAATTGAAGCTATTTCCTTTTTCACTTAGAGATCGTGCTAAAGCGTGGTTTTCATCTTTGCCTAAAAATAGTATTGATTCTTGGAACAAGTGCAAATGTGCTTTTATCTCTAAGTATTTTCCTCCCGCTAAGATTATCTCTCTTAGGAACGATATTATGAATTTTAAGCAACTTGATCATGAACATGTTGCACAAGCTTGGGAGAGAATGAAATTAATGCTACATAATTGTCCTACTCACGGTTTGAACTTATGGATGATTATACAAAAAAATTATGCTGGATTGAATTTTGCTTCTAGAAATCTTTTAGATTCGGCCGCGGGAGGCACTTTTATGGAAATCACTTTAGGAGATGCTACTAAACTCCTAGATAATATTATGGTCAATTATTCTCAATGGCATACTGAAAGATCTACTAATAAAAAAGTGCATGCTATAGAAGAAATCAATGTTTTGAGTGAAAAGATGGATGAACTTAGGAATTTATTTGTTCAGAGTGTTTCTTCTGATCCCAATAATATGACTTTATCTACTTTGCTTGAGAATAATAATGAATCTATGGATGTGAATTTTGTTGGTAGGAATAGTTTTGGTAACAACGCGTATAGAGGGAATTTTAATTCTAGGCTTTATCCTAGTAATCCTTCTAATAATTATGGAAATTCCTCCAACAACTCTTATGGAAATTTTAATAAGATGCCCTCTGAATTTGAGAGTAGTGTTAAAGAGTTTATGAATTCGCAAAAGAATTTCAATGCTTTGCTTGAAGAGAAATTGCTTAAAGTTCATGATTTGGCTAGGAACGTTGATAGAATTTCTCTTGAGGTTGATTCTTTAAAGCTTAGATCTATTCCTCCTAAGCATGATATCAATGAGTCTCTCAAAGCCATGAGAATTTCCATTGATGAGTGCAAAGAAAGAACCGCTAGGATGCATGCTTACAAAGATGCCTTTATTAAAGCGTGTTCTTCTAAATCCTATGAAAATCAAGATGAAGATCTAAACGTTATTGATGTGTCCCCTATTAAATCTTTGTTTTGCAATATGAATCTTGATGAATCTGATTATGATCTTCCCTTACCTAGAAGGCGTTCTAAGAATTCTGAGTTTTTAGATCCTGATGATGAAATTGATAAAAAGGGATTGAAAGAAATAAAAATCTAGATATTGCTAAACCCACTATTTTGGATCTCAAGGAATTTAACTATGAAAATTGCTCTTTAATTGATTGTATTTCCTTGTTGCAATCTGTGTTAAATTCTCCTCATGCTTATAGTCGAAATAAGGCCTTTATCGAACACATTGTTGACGCCTTAATGCAATCTTATGAAGAAAAGCTTGAGTTGAAAGTTTCTATCCCTAGAAAACTCCATGATGAGTGAGAACATACAATTAAGATTAAAATTAAAAATTACGAGTTTTATGCTTTGTGTGATTTGGGTGCTAGTGTCTCTACTATCCCCAAAGCTTTGTGTGATTTGCTAGATTTCTGTGACTTTGATGATTGCTCTCTAAACTTGCATCTTGCGGATTCCATTATTAAAAAGCCTATGGGAAGAATTAATGATGTTCTTATTTTTGCAAATAGGAATTATGTGCCCATAGATTTTATCGTTCTTGATATAGATTGCAATCCTTCATGTCCTATTATTCTTGGTAGACCTTTCCTTAGAACGATTGGTGCAATTATTGATATGAAGGAAGGGAATATTAAATTCCAATTTCCCTTAAAGAAGGGCATGGAACACTTTCCTAGAAAGAAAATAAAATTACCATATGAATCTATCATGAGAGCCACTTATGTATTGCCTGCTAAAGATGGCAATACCTAGATCTATCCTTGCTTTTATGCCTAGCTAGGGCATTAAACGATAGCGCTTGTTGGGAGGCGACCCAATTTTATTTTGTGTTTTTTGTTTTTGGTTATGTTTAGGAATAAATAATCTAGATAGATTCTGTTTAGATGTGGTTTTATCTTTTAATTAGTGTTTGTGCCAAGTTAAACCTATTAGATCTTCTTGGAAGATAGTTATTTGATCTTGCTGTAATTTCCAGAATCTTTGCGCTCAGTGACCGAATTCTCAAAAATCACCAGAACGTGATAAAATAGTGATTCCAATTGCTGATGATCAATAAACAAATTTCCCAGATCGTCTAATTTTGGTAGAATTTTTTCGGTTCCAGAATTTTGCGTTAGTAACAGATTACTACAGACTGTTCTGTTTTTGACAGATTCTGTTTTGCTTGTGTTGTTTGCTTATTTTGATGAATCTATGGCTAGTAAAATAGTTTATAAACCATATAGAAGTTGGAATACAGTAGGTTTAACACCAATAAAAATAAAGAACAAGTTCACTACAGTACCTTAAAGTAGTCTTTTGTTTTCTTTCTCTAACGGAGCTCACGAGATTTCTATTGAGTTTTGTGTTGTGAAGTTTTCAAGTTTTGGGTGAATTCTTTTGATGGATTATGGAACAAGGAGTGGCAAGAGCCTAAGCTTGGGGCTGCCCATGGCACCCCCAAGATAATCCAAGGACACCAAAAAGTCAAAGCTTGGGGATGCCCCAGAAGGCATCCCCTCTTTCGTCCACTTCCATCGGTAATTTACTTGGAGCTATATTTTTATTCACCACATGATATGTGTTTTGCTTGGAGCGTCTTGTATTATTTGTGTCTTTGCTTCTTAGTCTACCACAATCATCCTTTCTGTACACACCTTTTGATAGAGCCATGTATGAATTGAAATTTGTTAGAATACTCTATGTGCTTCACTTATATCTTTAAGCTTGATAGTTTACTCTATGTGCTTCACATATACCTTTTTGAGCGTGATAATTTTTGCTCTAGTGCTTCACTTAGATCTTTTAGAGCACGGTGGTGGTTTATTTTAAAGAAAATTGATCTCTCATGCTTCACTTAGATTATTTGAGAGTCGTTAATAGCATGGTAATTTGCTTAATATTAATATACTTGGTATTCATGATATGTGAAACTTTCTTTTTAGTGGGTTGAATACTAAGATAAGTTTGATGCTTGATAATTGTTTTGAGATATGGAGGTGATAATATCATAGTCATGCTAGTTGAGTAGTTGTGAATTTGAGAAATACTTGTGTTGAAGTTAGCAAGTCCCGTAGCATGCACGTATGGTTAAAGTTGTGTAACAAATTTGAAACATGAAGTGTACCTGGCTTGTGCATCCATATGAGTGGCGGTCGGGGACGAGCGATGGTCTTTTCCTACCAATCTATCCCCCTAGGAGCATGCGCGTAGTACTTGATTTTTGATGACTTCTAAATTTTTGCAATAAGTATATGAGTTCTTTTGACTAATGTTGAGTCCATGGATTATACGCACTTTTACCTTTCTGCCATTTGCTAGCCTCTTCGGTACCGTGCATTGCCCTTTCTCACATTGAGAGTCGGTGCAAACTTCGCCGGTGCATCCAAACCCCGTGATATGATACGCTCTTTCACACATAAACCTCCCTATATCTTCCTCAAAACAGCCACCATACCTACCTATCATGGCATTTCCATAGCCATTCCGAGATATATTGCCATGCAACTTCCATCATCATCATCATCATCATCATGACATGCTTTACTTTTGTCATATTGCCATTGCATGATCTTGTAGTTGACATCGTATTTGTGGCAAATCCACCATGCATTATTTTTCATACATGTCACTCTTGATTCATTGCACCATCCCGGTACACCGCCGGAGGCATTCATATAGAGTCATATCTTGTTCTAGTATCGAGTTGTAATCATTATGTTGTAATCAATAGAAGTGTGATGATCATAATTATTAGAGCATTGCCCAATCAAAAAAAAAAGAGAAAGTCCAAAAAGAAAAAAAAAGTCCCAAAAAAAGAGAAAATAAAAAGGGCAATGCTACTATCTCTTTTTCCACACTTGTGCTTCAAAGTAGCACCTTGTTCTTCATGTAGTGAGTCTCATATATTGTGCTTCAAACTAGCACCATGATTTTCATATAGTGAGTCTCATAAGTTGTCTTGTTCATACTAGTGGGAATTTTTTATTATAGAACTTGGCTTGTATATTCCAACGATGGGCTTCCTCAAAATGCCCTAGGTCTTCATGAGCAAGCAAGTTGGATGCACACCCACTAGTTTTCTTTTGTTGAGCATTCTTAGCTCTAGTGCATCTGTTGCATGGCCATCCCTACTCCTTGCATTAACATCAATTGATGGGCATCTCCATAGCTCATTGATTAGCCTCGTTGATGTGAGACTTTCTCCTTTTTTGTCTTCTCCACACAATCCCCATCATCATATTCTATACCACCCATAGTGCTATGTCCATGGCTCGCGCTCATGTATTGCGTGAAGGTTGAAAAAGTTTGAGATTATTTGAGTATGAAACAATTGCTTGGCTTGTCATCGGGGGTATAGAAGTTGGGAACATCTTTGTGTGACGAAAATGAAGCATAGCCTAACTATATGATTTTGTAGGGATGAACTTCCTTTGGCCATGTTATTTTGAGATGACATAATTGTTTAATTAGTATGCTTGAAGTATTATCATTTTTATGTCAATATGAACTTTTGTCTTGAACCTTTCGGATCTGAATATTAATACCATGATTAAGAAGATTTACATTGAAATTATGCCAAAGTATCACTCCGCATCAAAAATTCTCTTTTTATCATTTACCTACTCGAGGACGAACAGGAATTAAGCTTGGGGGTGCCTGATACGTCTCCAACATATCTATATTTTTTGATTGCTCCATGCTACTTTATCTACTGTTTTGGACTATATTGGGCTTTATTTTCCACTTTTATATTATTTTTGGGACTAACCTATTAACCGGAGGCCCAGCCCAGAATTGTTGTTTTTTGCCTATTTCAGTATTTCGAGGAAACAGAATATCAAACGGAGTCCAAACGGAATGAAACCTTCGGGAACGTGATCTTCTCATCGAACGTGATCCAGGAGACTTGGACCCTACTCCAAGAAGTTTCCAGGGAGGTCACGAGGGTGGAGGGCGCCCCCCCTGGGCGCGCCCCCCTGCCTCGTGGGCCCCTCGGAGCTCCACCGACGTGCTCCTTCCTCCTATATATACCTACGTACCCCCATTAGACCAGAGGGGAGCCAAAAACCTAATTCCACTGCCGCAACTTCCTGTATCCACGAGATCCCATCTTGGGGCCTGTTTCGGAGCTCCGCCGGAGAGGGCATCCATCACGGAGGGCTTCTACATCAACACCATAGCCCTTCCAATGAAGTGTGAGTAGTTTACTTCAGACCTTCGGGTCCATAGCTAGTAGCTAGATGTCTTCTTCTCTCTTTTTGAATCTCAATACAATGTTCTCCCCCTCTCTCGTGGAGATCTATTCGATGTAATCTTCTTTTTGCGGTGTGTTTGTTGAGACCGATGAATTGTGGGTTTATGATCCAACTTATCTATGAATAATATTTGAATCTTCTCTGAATTCTTTTATGTATGAATGAGTTATCTTTGCAAGTCTCTTCGAATTATCCGTTTGGTTTGGCCAACTAGATTGGTAGTTCTTGCAATGGGAGAAGTGCTTAGCTTTGGGTTCAATCTTGCGGTGTCCTTACTCAGTGACAGAAAGAGTTGCAAGGCACATATTGTATTGTTGCCATCGAGGATAACAAGATGGGGTATTTATCATATTGCATGAATTTATTCCTCTACATCATGTCATCTTGCTTAAGGCGTTACTCTGTTTTTAACTTAATACTCTAGATGCATGCTGGATAGCGGTCGATGAGTGGAGTAATAGTAGTAGATGCAGGCAGGAGTTGGTCTATTTGTCACGGACGTGATGCCTATATACATGATCATACCTAGATAACCTCATAACTATGCTCAATTCTATCAATTGCTCAACAGTAATTTGTTCACCCACCGTAGAATATATATGCTCTTGAGAGAAGCCACTAGTGAAACCTATGGCCCCCGGGTCTATTCTCATCATATCAATCTCCATTACTTTATTTTACTTGTTTTGCTTTTACTTTTTACTTTGCATCTTTATACCAAAAATACCAAAAATATTATCTCTATCAGATCTCACTCTCGTAAGTGACCGTGAAGGGATTGACAACCCCTAAGCGTTGGTTGCGAGTTGCGACCGTTTTGTGCAGGTACGAGGGACTTGCGTGTGACATCCTACTGGATTGATACCTTGGTTCTCAAAAACTGAGGGAAATACTTACGCTATTGTGCTGCATCACCCCCTCCTCTTCGGGGAAAACCAGCGCTAGCTCGAGACATAGCACGCCTCAAAGATGGAGATCAAAGGCGCAAGATGATATTGGCCATATCATGTCACTTTACTTTACATCTTATTTGCTTAGAACGATGGTAGCATAAATAAGAGATCCCTCACTAAAATTTCAAGAAAAGTGTTCCCCCTAACTATGCACCGTTGCGAAGGTTCGTTGTTTCGAAGCACCACATGATGATCGGGTGTGATAGATTCTAACGTTCGCATACAACGGGTGTAAGCCAGATTTACACATGCAAAACACTTAGGTTGACTTGACGAGCCTAGCATGTATAGACATGGCCTCAGAAGACGAGAGACCGAAAGGTCAAACATGAGTCGTATAGTTGATACGATCAACATGGAGATGTTCACCATTGATGACTAGTTCGTCTCACGTGAGGATCGGACACGGCCTAGTCGATTCGGATCATGTATCACTTAGATGACTAGAGGGATGTCTATATGAGTGGGAGTTCATTAAATAATTTGATTAGATGAACTTAATTATCATGAACTTAGTCTAAAATGTCTTTACAATATGTCTTCTAGATCAAATGGCCCACGCTAATGTTGCCCTCAACTTCAATGTGTTCCTAGAGAAAACCAAGCTGAAAGACGATGGTAGCAACTATACGGATTGGGTCCGTAACTTGAGTATCATCCTCATAGCTGCCAAGAAAGCATATGTCCTTGAAGCACCGCTAGGTGACACACCCATTTCCCTAGAAACTCAAGACATTATGAACGCCTGGCAGTCGTGTAGTGATCATTACTCCCTAGTTCAGTGCGGCATGCTTTACAGCTTAGAACCGGGGCTCTAAAACCGTTGTTGTGACACTCCAAAAATTTTTATTTAATTTTCAACAAAAACTTTGTTTGTTTTGATGAAAGTCATTTAAATCCTTTCAAAAACCTCTCTCTCAAAACTTTTCCCCTGGCAAGGATTTTATTTTTGTATCTTCTTCAACTCTGGTGTTTGATTATTAAAAACCTTTTCTCTGTTGGTTCCCTTCTCAAATATATTTTTGTAATTTATTTATTTTCTTTTAAGAAGAAATCCTATGAGTTTTGGGGCTTCTTTCTTTTTTTTGAAACCACCCATGGTTTTACCATGTCTCTTATGGTAAATCCTCCCAAAACCCCTCCCTCCACTTTGGGGAAATCCAAACTTCCTGCTCCAACAAGTCCAAACCATTTTTGGATTTTATTTCATTTATTTTACTTTCCAAAACAATTCTGTCAATTATTTTAAGCCTAGATGATTTACAAAGGAAGTACCTGATTTCCTTTGAGTTTTGATCTCAAACCAACTCCTCTGAATAGTTCTTAGCACCCCCAACCTAGATCCATCAAGATCCACTCTTCTTCTTTTCAAAATTTTCAAGTTTCAGCCTCTGCAAGTTTGGACCAGATTTGTCAAATTTGTTGAAATTCATATCTTCTCTTCTCCAAAAATTCAACCAAAATTCAGGCAGCCCCCAGATGCAATGAGAGGCCACCCCACCAAAAATCAGCTCAAGGAAAATTCCCCACATGCCAAAACCATTTCGTCGAACACTTGGCCGGCACTGTTTCTGTAGACTTTCAGAAAAATTCAGAGTTTCAGAATTCAGTCAGTGTCGTTTTTCGTCAGTGGCTTGTCATCCATCACCAGTGCGCCCTGGCGCGTTGCGCACGGCCTCTCCTCCCTGGCCAGAGCACTGCACGCCCTCTTGGACGGGTGTAGGTGTCGGTGGCGGCGAGCATCACCGACGCCGGCAGCTTCTGCAGTGGCAGAGCCACCCGTGGTGGCCAGCGAGAGGCCGTGCCAGCTCGCTACGCCGTCCGGCGCCGCCCATCGCTCCCTTGCCCTCCGCATGGCCTCATGCACGCCAGCGCACCCCGCAGCACCGTCACCGTGGCCCGGCAAGCACAGGGCGCGCCCTCTGCCGCCGACGGGCCCGCGCCGCCCCGTTCCGTTGAATCCACCCAGGGCTCCTAATCCAAGCTTGTTTAGCGCCTAAACAGAACCAGTGGAACTCCACGATGACGCCCAACTCCCTAAACTTCCCCGACCAAGCTCTGCATCGCCGTAACCTTCGCCGGAGAACTCCGTTCACGGCCACCGCCTCGGATCGCCTATAAAAGGAGGCCCCGAGCTCACTCACGAGCACACACCATCACTGCACCTCTCCAGGACTCCACCAAGCCACCAGGAGGACCTCGAGGAGGTCTCCTCCCCCCAACTCCGGCCGCACCGATCCGCCTCGGCCACCAGCTCGAATCGCTTCGGTGAGGCCGTCCCCGGCGCCCAAATCTCGTCAATAGCCTCCTCTAGCACCCAGTGAACTAACCCCAGCGTCAATTTGGCCTTCGCAGCCCTCCCCGACGAGATCCCGCTCCACCCGAGCCGCCGTCCACCGGAGCAAGGGCCGCCGTCGACGTAGAGCTCGCCCGCGACCACCACCACCACCCACCGACGCGGAAGGACACTCTAAGCTCGGAGGTACAACCCGATCCCCCTGCCTCGCCGTGGATCGCCGCCGGCGACCACCGCAGCTCTCGGGCGCCGACGAGCTTTGTTTCTTCCCCGTTTGAAATTTCAAACCTGACGGGTGGGACCCCCCCGTCAGCCTCTCTTTCTTTTAAACGAAACGTTTTCTGAAAGCGTCTTCTACCAAAGTACGTCTCCCTTCTGGGCCGGCGTATTCTCAAACGAAACATCTTCTGTTTTATAAAATGAACCCGGAGAAGTTTCTGTTTCATTCCAGAAAGGTCCCTAGATTAAAACCCTTATAACTTTTAAACAGAAAATGATTTTTGATTGATTCTTTTTCTGTCCTCTTTAAATTTTGGTCTAGTTTTTTAATCATATTTATTTGAAAAATATTTGGAACTTCTTTTGTGCACCTCACGGTATTTACGTTAGCGCGTATGTTTCTTTATACCGTAGATACCGAAGGAGGTGACGGAACCGCGAACTTCACCGAGCTAGGCTCCGACTACTCTGAACCAGGCAAGCATGTTTGAACTTTTGATATGATGAGTGTCTTTGGCATGATTGCATTAAGTAGTTTCATGGCATGTTTATGAGTATATAAATGAATATCATATTACATGCAAAGTTGAGGCAAGTGAGTTTCGGAAATCCATAAGTTGTTGGATATGAGTTTGCATGGCCATGTGATGGCATGAGGATGGGTAAGATGCCAGTGTTGTAGCATGCCAGTCTTATGCCAGACTATTTGACTCCAGTGTCAACATGAATCAGTCTAGTTCCCATCCGTTTTCCCTTCCGGTACTACCACATGTTTTCCGCAAGGGATATGGATTAGTAAGTTGCAAACCGCTTTCCTGGTACACACCAAATCGAGAGGCCGTGATGATGGTTCCATGGCCCTGGATTAAAGCCAGTCATCCGGTCAGGGAGCATGGGTGTTTCCGGTTGGGACCGAGAGGGGGGCACCCCTTAGAGCGCGCGTATATAAATTTGATCCCATGCTATTCGAGATTGTGATCTCCCCGTCTCAAAGTTTTTCTTGAATGCTGTCTAGGGTGATTCCTGGCATCGTGAGGTGGGATGGGTGTGTACTGGTTAGATGTGTTTCTTCCGAAATACCGTAAACGGAACTAGTCCTTCGTGACTACGGAAATCCGTTGGTTGTGGGAAATTTAGTACAAACTCTGCAGAGTCAAAAATCCTTGAATCATCTATCCATGTCCAAGTACTGTGTTCAACTTATCTTGTCCAGTGTCCGTCTCAGTGACAAAAACTCGGGTGAACCACATGAGTGTTAAGTCTGGTTAAATGTTTATTCCTGTGGATGGACTAACCCGTTTATTATTGTGTGTAGAATATTTATTATGTGTATTATATCTTTGTGAATTTATCATATATGAATAAGGAAATTTAAGCCCTTTCTGTGATGTCGCTCAGACATCAGACTGTGGCACGCTCGTTATTTACTTTTGATATAAGCCCTTTCTAAGATGTCGCTCAGACGTCCGACTGTGGCACGCTTGTTATTTACTTTCAATATAAGCCCTTTCTGTGATGTCGCTCAGACGTCCGACTGTGGCACGCTTGTTATTTACTTACGATATAAGCCCTTTCTGCGATGTCGCTCCGACGTCCGACTGTGGCACGCATGTCATTTACTTTTCAATATAAGCCCTTTTCGTGGTGTCGCTTAGACGCCCGACTACAGCATGATTATTTACTTGTTCACCCTTTGAGGCGTCGCTCCAGACACCCGATCGGTTTTCAGTTAATTTGTTGGGATTTCGGAAAGACCACCGCCCGACTCCCTTTTTACTTACCATGTTGTGCCAATATTCATTAATTTGAATGTGCATTAATAATTGCTCATGACGCATTCATGCATGCATTCATTATATCTTATGTCCGAACTGTCTTGCGAGTACTTTCAAAGTACTCACCTGGCTTGTTGATTTGGCCAGATGTTGACGAAGGCGATCTCATGGATGAAGAGTTCGATAGCGAGTCCGACGCCTAGAGGAGTCCCAGTCAGTCTCGAGTGATCCTGGATTTGGTTACTGTATTATATCCGCTTCCGCTACCCTAATAAAATTCATCGAGCCTCACCTCGACGCTCGATGAGCTGCCAGTTTAGGAGCCGTGTTATCCACCCTCCACTATGATATTCCACCACCACTATTATCTCGAGTCAGTAGTATGCCACCACACCACTGTGTCATATCCGCCATTATCTTTAATTATTGGCGTGCCTGTAATAATTTGTTGAGCAGCCTTAGCTCGACCTTGTAATATATTTTATGCTACTGGCTTACTGTATCAAGAATTTTGTCTACCAGTAAGGAGGATTTTTCTCATACTGGACTCAAAAGATCGGTTTCTTAATAAACATTTTTATTGGAAAACCGGTCGTGACCGTTTTGAGCAGCACGGAGCATATGAGATGTTCCAAGAGCTAAAAATGGTTTCCAAGCTCATGCCTGGGTCGAGATATATGAAGTCTCCGACAAGTTCTACAGTTGTAAGATGGAGGAAAACAGTTCTGTCAGCGAGCATATACTCAAAATGTCTGGGTTGCACAACCGCTTGTCTCAGCTGGGAGTTAATCTTCCAGATGACTCAGTCATTGACAGGATCCACCAGTCGCTTCCACCTAGCTACAAGAGCTTTGTGATGAACTACAATATGCAAGGGATGGAGAAGTCCATTCCTGAGTTATATTCAATGCTGAAATCAGCGCAGGTGGAAATCAAAAAGGAACATCAAGTGTTGATGGTGAATAAAACCACTAGTTTCAAGAGAGGCAAGGGTAAGAAGAACTTCAAGAAGGACGGCAAGGGAGTTTCGTGCGCGGTAAATTAGTTGCCGGGAAGAAGCCAAAGAATGGACCCAAGCCCGAGAGTCGGTGCTTTTATTGTAAGGGAAATGGTCACTGGAAGCGGAACTGCCCCAAGTACTTAGGGGATAAGAAGGCCGGCAACGCCAAAGGTATATGTGATATACATGTTATTGATGCGTACCTTACCAGCGCTCTTAGTAGCTCCTGGGTATTTGATACCGGTGCGGATGCTCATATTTGTAACTCAGGAGCTGCGGAATAAGCGGAGACTGGCGAAGGACGAGGTGATGATGCGCGTCGGGAATGGCTCCAAGGTTGATGTGATCGCCGGCGGCACGCTACCTCTACATCTACACACAGGATTAGTTTTAAACCTCAATAATTGTTATTTAGTACCAGCTTTGAGCATGAACATTGTATCCGGATCTCGTTTAATGCGAGATGGCTATCCATTTAAATCCGAGAATAATGGTTGTTCCATTTATATGAGAGATATGTTTTATGGTCATGCCCCACTGGTCAATGGTTTATTTTTGTTTAATCTCGAACGTGATGTTACACATATTCATAGTGTGAATGCTAAAAGATGTAAGGTTGATAATGATAGTCCCACATACTTGTGGCACTTCCACCTTGGTCACATTGGTGTCAAACGCATGAAGAAACTCCATGCAGATGGACTTTTGGAGTCTCTTGATTATGAATCATTTGACACGTGTGAACCATGCCTCATGGGAAAAATGACCAAGACTCCGTTCTCCAGAACAATGGAGCAACCAACTTATTGGAAATCATACATACTGATGTGTGCGGTCCAATGAGTGTTGAGGCTCGCGGTGGCTATCGTTATGTTCTCACCCTCACTGATGACTTAAGTAGATATGGGTATGTCTACTTAATGAAACACAAGTCTGAGACCTTTGAAAAGTTCAAGGAATTTCAGAGTGAGGTACAGAATCAACGTGACAGGAAAATAAAGTTCTTACGATCAGATCGTGGAGGAGAATACTTGAGTCACGAGTTTGGCATGCACTTAAGGAAAATGTGGAATTGTTTCACAACTCACACCGCCTAGAACACCTCAGTGAAATGGTGTATCCAAATGGCGTAATCGCACTCTATTGGATATGATGCAATCTATGATGTCTCTTACCGATCTACCGCTATCATTTTGGGGTTATGCTTTAGATACTGCCGCATTCACTTTAAATAGGGCTCCGTCGAAATCCATTGAGACGACACCGTATGAATTATAGTTTGGAAAGAAACCTAAGCTATCGTTTCTGAAAGTTTGGGGATGCGATGCTTATGTCAAGAAACTTCAACCTGAAAAGCTCGAACCTAAGTCGGAAAAATGCGTCTTCATAGGATACCCTAAGGAAACTATTGGGTATACCTTCTTCCTCAGATCCAAAGGAAAGATCTTTGTTGCCAAGAATGGATCCTTTCTAGAGAAAGAGTTTCTCTCGAAAGAAGTAAGTGGGAGGAAAGTAGAACTTGATGAGGTACTGCCTCTTGAACCGGAAAGTAGCGTAGCTCAGGAAGATGTTTCTGTGGTGCCTGCACCGACTAGAGAGGAAGTTAATGATGATCATGAAATTTCGGATCAAATTGCTACTGAACTTCGTAGGTCCACGAGGACACATTCTGCACCAGAGTGGTACGGCAACCCTGTCCTGTAAATCATGTTGTTAGACAACGGTGAACCTTCGAACTATGAAGAAGCGATGGCGGGCCCAGATTCCAACAAATGGCTTGAAGCCATGAAATCCGAGATAGGATCCATGTATGAAAACGAAGTATGGACTTTGATAGACTTGCCTGATGATCGGCAAGCCATAGAAAATAAATGGATATTTAAGAAGAAGACTGACGCGGATAGTAACGTGACCATCTATAAGGCTCGGCTTGTCTCTAAGGGTTATCAACAAGTTCAAGGGGTGGACTACGATGAGACCTTCTCACCCATAGCGAAGCTGAAGTCCTTCCAAATCATGTTAGCAATTGCCGCATTCTATGATTATGAGATATGGCAAATGGACGTCAGAACGGCATTCCTTAATGGTTTCCTTAAGGAACAATTGTATATGATGCAGCCGGAAGGTTTTGTCGATCCTAAGAATGCTGACAAGGTATGCAAGCTCCAACGCTCAATCTATGGCCGGTGCAAGCATCTCGGAGTTGGAACATTCGCTTCGATGAGAGGATCAAAGTGGTTGGGTTTATGCAGACTTATGGAGAAGCCTGTGTTTACAAGAAAGTGAGTGGGAGCTCTATAGCATTTCTCATATTATATGTGGATGACATACTATTGATGGGAAATGATATAGAATTTTTGGAAAGCATAAAGGCCTACTTGAATAAGTGTTTTTCAATGAAGGACCTTGGAGAAGCTGGTTACATATTAGGCATCAAGATCTATAGAGATAGATCAAGATGCCTCATTGGTCTTTCACAAAGCACATACCTTGACAAGATATTGAAGAAGTTCAATATGGATCGGTCCAAGAAGGGGTTCTTGCCTGTAGTGCAAGGTGAGAAATTGAGCACGGCTCAATGTCCGACCTCGGCAGAAGATAGAGAAAAGATGAGTGTCATCCCCTATGCCTCAGCCATAGGGTCTATTATGTATGCCATGCTGTGTACCAGTCCTGATGTGAACATTGCCGTAAGTTTGGTAGGGAGGTACCAAAGTAATCCTGGCATGGAACACTGGACAGATGTCAAGAATATCCTAAAGTACCTGAAAAGGATTAAGGATATGTTTCTCGTTTATGGAGGTGACGAAGAGCTCGTCGTAAAGGGTTACATCGATGCTAGCTTCGACACAGATCTGGATGACTCCAAGTCACAAACCGGATACGTGTACATTTTGAATGGTGGGGCAGTCAGCTGGTGCAGTTGCAAGCAAAGCGTCGTGGCGGGATCTACATGTGAACCGGAGTACATAGCAGCCTCGGAGGCAGCACAAGAAGCAGTCTAGATGAAGAAGTTCATCACCGACCTAGGAGTTATTCCCAATGTGTCGGGCCCGATGACTCTCTTTTGTGACAACACTGGAGCTATTTCCCTTGCCAAGGAGCCAAGGTTTCACAAGAAGACCAGGAATATCAAGCGTTGCTTCAACTCCATTCGTGAATATATATTCAGCATGGAGACATAGATATTTGTAAAGTGCATATGGATCTAAATGTCGCAGATCCGTTGACTAAACCTCTTCCGCGAGCAAAACATGATCAACACCAAAACTCTATGGGTGTTCGATTCATCACAATATAACTAGATTATTGACTCTAGTGCAAGTGGGAGATTGTTGGAAATATGCCCTAGAGGCAATAATAAAGTGGTTATTATTATATTTCCATGTTCATGATAATTGTCTATTGTTCATGCTATAATTGTATTAGCCGGAAACCATAATACATGTGTGAATACATAGATCGTAATATGTCCCTAGTAAGCCTCTAGTTGACTAGCTCGTTGATCAATAGATGGTCATGGTTTCCTGACCATGGACATTGGATGTCATTGACAACGGGATCACATCGTTAGGAGAATGATGTGATGGACAAGACCCAATCCTAAGCATAGCACAAGATCGTGTAGTTTGTTTGCTAAAGCTTTTCTAATGTCAAGTATCATTTCCTTATACCATGAGATTGTGCAACTCCCGGATACCGTAGGAATGCTTTGGGTGTACCAAACGACACAATGTAACTGGGTGGCTATAAAGGTGCACTACAGGTATCTCCAAAAGTATCTGTTGGGTTGGCACGAATCGAGACTGGGATTTGTCACTCAGTATGACGAAGAGGTATCTCTGGGCCCACTCGGTAATGCATCATCATAACGAGCTCAATGTGACTAAGGAGTTAGCCACGGGATCATGCGTTACGGGACAAGTAAAGAGATTTTCCGCTAACAAGATTAAACGAGGTATAGTGATACCGATGATTGAATCTCGGGCAAGTAACATGCCGATAGACAAAGGGAATTGTATACAGGATTGATTGAATCCTCTACATCGTGGTTCATCCATTGAGATCATCATGGAACATGTGGGAGCCAACATGGGTATCCAGATCCCGTTGTTGGTTATTGGCCGGAAAGATGTCTCGGTCATGTCTGCATGGTTCCCGAACCCGTAGGGTCTACACACTTAAGGTTCGGTGACGCCAGAGTTATTATGGGGAATAGTATGTGGTTACCAAAAGTTGTTCGGAGCCCCGGATGAGATCCCGGACGTCACGAGGAGTTTCGGAATGGTCCGGAGGTGAAGATTTATATATGGGAAGTCTAGTTTCAGTCGCCGGAATGGTTTCGGGGGTTATCGGTATTGTACCGGGACCACTGGAAGGTGTTTGGGGTCCACCAGGTGGGGGCCCTGCCCCGATGGGCCTAGTGATCTAAACAAGGTAGAGAACCATCCCCTGGTGGGCTGGTGCACCCCCCTCCCCCCAAGGGGCCCAAGGTGCCTAGGGTTGGAAACCCTAGGGGTGGGGGCGCCTCCCACATGCTTGGGGGGCAGGTTACCCCCCTGGCTTCCGCCCCCCTTGTAGATGGGATCTGGAGGGCCGCCCCCCTCTCCCCTTCCATTATAAATAGTGGGGGGAGGGCTACCGCACCCTTCCCCTGGCTCAGCCCTCCCCCTCTCCAACACCTCCTCCCTCGTCGCGCTTGGCGAAGCTCTACTGGAGAACCATGAGCTCCATCACCACCACGCCATCGTGCTGTCGGAGTTCTCCCTCAACTTATCCTCTCCCCTTGCTGGATCAAGAAGGAGGAGACGTCCCCGGGCTGTACGTGTGTTGGATGTGGAGGCACCGTTGTTCAGCGCTTAGATCGGAATCGACCGCAATCTGAATCGTTGCGTGTATGACTCCACCAACCGCATTCTTGCAACGCTTCCGCTTAGCGATCTTCAAGGGTATGAAGATGCACTACCTCTCTCTCATTGCTAGCATCTCCTAGATTGATCTTGGTGACACGTAGGAAAATTTTGAATTATTGCTATGTTACCCAACATGCGTGCTAAGAAAGATTGTTTTGTGAAAGCGTGTTCTTCTAGTTTTCATGATAATAATGATGAAGATCTAAAAGTGATTGGTGTGTCTCCTATTAAATCTTTGTTTGCCAATATGAATCTTGATAAAGATGGGACTAGAGATGAGTCAACTTTAGTTAGAAGGCGTCCCAATGATTCAGAGTTTTTAGATCTTGATGCAAAAATTGGTAAAAGTGGGATTGAAGAGGTCAAAACTTTACATAGACATGTACCCACTATTTTGGATTTCAAGGAATTTAATTATAATAATTTCTCTTTGATAGATTGTATTTCCTTGTTTGCAATCTGTGCTAAATTCTCCTCATGCTTATGATCAAAACAAAGCTTTCTCTAAACATATCGTTGATGCTTTAATGTAATCTTATGAAGAAAAACTTGAATTAGAAATTTATATCCCTATAAAACTTTATGATGAGTGGGAACATACTACTCCCTCCGTTCCTAAATATAAGGTGTATTAGTTTTTCAAAAAGTCAACGGTTGTCTATGTTTGACCAACTTTACAGCAAAATATATAAAGATTTATAATACAAAATATATGAAATATAAAAATATAGTTCATGACGAATCTAGTGATAATGATTTGGTATTCTAGATATTGATATTTTTGTCTATAAACTTGGTCAAACTTAGAGAAGTTTGACTTTTTAGAAAAATAATACACCTTATATTGAGGAACGGAGGGAGTATTAAAGTTAAAATTAAAGATCATGAATGCTATGCTTTGTGTGATTTGGGTGCTAATGTTTCCACGATTTCCAAAACTTTGTGTGATGTGCTAGGTTTTCATGAATTTGATGATTATTCTTTAAATTTGCATCTTGAGGATTCCACCATTAAGAAACCTATTGGAAGGATTAATGATGTTCTTATTGTTGCAAATAGGAATTATGTGCCTGTAGATTTCATTGTTCTTGATATAGATTGCAATCCTACTTGTCCTATTATTCTTGGTAGACCTTTCCTTAGATCGATTGGTGCAATTATTGATATGAAAGAAGGAAATATTAGATTCCAATTTCCATTAAGGAAAGGCATGGAACACTTTCCTAGGAAGAAAATTAAATAACCTTATGAATGTATTATGAGGGCCACTTATGGATTGCATACCAAAGATGACAATACCTAGATCTATTCTTGTTTTTATGCCTAGCCAGGGGCGTTAAATGATAGCGGTTGTTGGGAGGCAACCCAATTTATTTTTGTTCCTTGCTTTTTGTTCCTGTTTAGTTATAAATAAATCATCTATCCTCTGTTATGATTGTGTTTTTTATGTTTTAATTAGTGTTTGTGCCAAGTAAAGCCTTTAGGATCTTCTTGGATGATTGTTGTTTGATCTTGCTGAAAAAACAGAGAGTATGCGCTCACGAGAATAATTTTCGTTTTTAATCAGAGAGCGATAAAATACCAATTCCAACTGCAGTAGGTCAATATACAAATTATTTAGGTCTTCCTAATTTGGCAGGATTTTTTGAGTTACAGAAGTATTGGAAACTTACATATTACTACAGACTATTCTGTTTTTGACAGATTCTATTTTTCGTGTGTTGTTTCTTATTTTGATGAACCTATGGCTAGTATTGGGGGGTATGAACCATAGAAAAAGTTGGAATACAGTAGGTTTAACACAAATATAAATAAATAATGAGTTAATTACAGTACCTTAAGTGGTGATTTGTTTTCTTATACTAACGGAGCTCGTGCGATTTTCTGTTGAGTTTTGTGTTGTGAAGTTTTCAAGTTTTTGGGTAAAGATTTGATGGATTTTGGAACAAGGAGTGGAAAGAGCCTAAGCTTGGGGATGCCCAAGGCACCACAAGGTAAAATCCAAGGACAACCAAAAGCCTAATCTTGGGGATGCCCCGGAAGGTATCCCCTCTTTCGTCTTCATCTATCGGTAGCATTACTTGAGGCTATATTTTTATTCACCGCATGATATGTGTTTTGCTTGGAGCGTCTTGTATGATTTGAGTCTTTGATTTTTAGTTTAACACAATCATCCTTGCTGTACACACCTTTTGGGAGACACACACATGAATTGGAATTTATTAGAATACTCTATGTGCTTCACTTATATCCTTTGAGCTAGATAATTTTGCTCTAGTGCTTCACTTATATTTTATTTTTAGAGCACGATGGTGGTTTTATTTTGTAGAAAGTATTGATCTCTCATGCTTCACTTATATTATTTTTAGAGTCTTTTATAACATCATGGTAATTTGCTTTGGGTATGAAATTAGTCCTAATATGATAGGCATTCAAGATGGGTATGATAAAAAACTTTCATAACAAATGCATTGAATACTATGAGAAGTTTGATTCTTTATGATTGTTTTGAGATATGAAGATGGTGATATTAGAGTCATGCTAGTTGAGTAGTTGTGAATTTGAGAGATACTTGTGTTAAAGTTTGTGATTACCGTAGCATGCACGTATGGTGAACCGTTATGTGATGAAGTCGGAGCATGATTTAATTTTTGATTGTCTTCCTTATGAGTGGCGGTCGGGGATGAGCGATGGTCTTTTCCTACCAATCTATTCCCCTTGGAGCATGCGCGTAATATTCGTTCCGATAACTAATATATTTTTGCAATAAGTATGTGAGTTCTTTATGACTAATGTTGAGTCCATGGATTATACGCACTCTCACCCTTCCACCATTGCTAGCCTCTCTAGTACCGCGCAACTTTCGCCAGTACCATAAACCCACCATTTACCTTCCTCCAAACAGCCACCATACCTACCTATTATGGAATTTCCATAGCCATTCTGAGATATATTGCCATGCAACTTTCCACCATTTCGTTTATTATGACATGCTCCATCATTGTCATATTGCTTTGCATGATCATGTAGTTGACATCATATTTGTGGCAAAGCCACCATTCATAATTTTCCATGCATGTCACTCTTGATTCATTGCACATCCCGGTACACCGGCGGAGGCATTCACGTAGAGTCATATTTTGTTCTAAGTATCGAGTTGTAATTCTTGAGTTGTAAGTAAATAAAAGTGTGATGATCATCATTATTAGAGCATTGTCCCAGTGAGGAAAGGATGATAGAGACTATGATTCCCCCACAAGTCGGGATGAGACTCCAGACGAAAAAAAAGAAAAAGAAAAAGAGGCCATAAAAAGAGAAAAGGCCCAAATAAAAAAATGAGAGAAAAAGAGAGAAGGGGCAATGCTACTATCCTTTTTCAACAGTTGTGCTCCAAAGTAGCACCATGATCTTCATGATAGAGAGTCTCTTATGTTGTCACTTTCATATACTAGTGGGAATTTTTCATTATAGAACTTGGCTTGTATATTCCAATGATGGGATTCCTCAAAATGCCCTAGGTCTTTGTGAGCAAGCAAGTTGGATGCACACCAACTTAGTTTCTTTTGTTGAGCTTTCATACATTTATAGCTCTAGTGCATCCGTTGCATGGCAATCCCTACTCACTCACATTAATATCTATCGATGGGCATTTCCATAGCCCGTTGATACGCCTAGTTGATGTGAGACTATCTTCTCTATTTTGTCTTCTCCATAACCACCATTCTATTCCACCTATAGTGCTATATACATGGCTCACGCTCATGTATTGCGTGAAGATTGAAAAAGTTTGAGAACATCAAAAGTATGAAACAATTTCTTGGCTTGTCATCGGGGTTGTGCATGATATAATATTTTGTGTGATGAAGATAGAGCATAGCCAGACTATATGATTTTGTAGGGATAGATTTCTTTGGCCGTGTTATTTTGAGAAGACATAATTGCTTAGTTAGTATGCTTGAAGTATTATTAATTTTATGTCAATATTAAACTTTTATCTTGAATCTTTTGGATCTGAATGTTCATGCCACAATAAAGAGAATTACATTGAAAATTATGTTAGGGAGCATTCCACATCAAAAATTTTGTTTTTATCATTTACCTACTCGAGGACGAGCAAAAATTAAGCTTGGGGATGCTTGATACGTCTCCAACGTATCTATAATTTTTTATTGTTCCATGCTATTATATTATCTGTTTTGGATGTTTAATGGGCTTTAATATACCTTTTTATATTATTTTTGGGCCTAACCTATTAACCGAAAGCCCAGTGAAATTGTTGTTTTTTTGCCTATTTCAGTGTTTCGCAGAAAAGGAATATCAAATGGAATCCAAACAGAATGAAACCTTTGCGAGGATCTTTTTTGGAATAAACGTGATCCAGGAGACTTGGAAGATGCCCACCGATTGATGTTAATGCAAGGAGTAGGGATTGCCATGCAACACATGCACTAGAGCTATAAATGTATGAAAGCTCAACAAAAGAAACTAGTGGGTGTGCATCCAACTTGCTTGCTCACGAAGACCTAGGGCACTTGAGGAGGCCCATTGTTGGAATATACAAGCCAAGTTCTATAATGAAAAATTCCCACTAGTATATGAAAGTGATAACATGAGAGACTCTCTCCTATGAAGATCATGGTGCTACTTTGAAGCACAAGCGTGGTAAAAGGATAGTAACATTGTCCCTTCTCTCTTTTTCTCTCATTTTTTTGGGCCTTCTCTTTTTTTATGGCCTTTCTCTTTTTTTGGGCCTTCTATTTTTTATGGCCTTTCTTTTTTTGGGCCTTCTCTTTTTATGGCCTTTCTCTTTTATTTATTTATTTATTCCTCACTTGGGACAATGCTCTAATAATGATGATCATCACACTTCTATTTATTTACAACTCAATGGTTACAACTCGATACTAGAACAAAGATGACTCTATATGAATGCCTCCGGCGGTGTACCAGGATATGCAATGAACCAAGAGTGACATGTATGAAAGAATTATGAACGGTGGCTTTGCCACAAATACTATGTCAACTACATGATCATGCTAAGCAATATGACAATGATGAATGTGTCATGATGAACGGAATGATGGAAAGTTGCATGGCAATATATCTCGGAATGGCTATGGAAATGCCATAATAGGTAGGTATGGTGGCTGTTTTGAGGAAGATATAAGGAGGTTTATGTGTGTCGGTGTATTAGAGTAGGGGTACCCTATTACCCCAAACTCGTGCACGGGCAGTTGCAGCTTCCCGCGGCAAGGCTTGCCGGGTGATCGCCAGGACCCTCCGTGGTTCCCTTGAAGACCATTCAAGAACAAAGTACTCAAACCAAGGCCCCGGTAAGAGGAGCTTGCCGGGAAGGCCAACCAAGGCCCCGGCAAGAGGAGCTTGCCGGGAAGAGACAAGACCCCGGCAAGAGGAGCTTGCCGGGAAGGCCACTCAAGACATACCAAGAAAGCTTGCCGCGACGCGCCCTGCATCCCGGCAAGATCCGGCGAGCGACAAGCTTCCGGACGCGACAAGACGACGGCCGCGGCAAGGAGCTTGCCGCGGGAAACCCCCACTGTGTGCCCGCGCTCTAGCTCACCTGTTAACGTGTCGCTCTGGGACTCTCCCAGAGCGCACGTGGCGGGAGGCCGTGCAGCTAGGGGTACGTGGTGGCAAGCGGAGATGAAGAGAAGCCCATCGTGGCAAACGCTGGCGCTCCTAACGGTCACCTTTTGCACTGTTTAGGAGACTCAGACAAGCATTTAATGCCCTTGTCCCCTGCCGTCAGAGTTAGGTAGGGTGCACTGTATCCACAGTAGCGGTAGCTGCACCTACCGCATCCTTTTCCATTTTTACCCTTCTTGTCTACGTTGCCCTCTGTCGGTGACCCCTTGAGTATAAAAGGAGGCCCAAGCGCAACGTAGAAAAGGTTCCGAGGGTCGGAGAGTTCATAGGCTCGGCCAGCTCGGCTCGTTCACACCAGAAACACTCTTACGCTCAGTCTGGCAGCGTCCATCACTCCTGAGCAAGAATCCAATATACACAAACAAGCAGCAGTAGGGTTTTACGCATCCGTGCAGCCCGAAGCTGGGTAAAAATCTCCCCGCGTGCACTGCCTCGATCCGCTCTTTGTGCGCTCTCCGCCCCCCACCGAACCGAAAAGGGCCCCTGTCCCCATAGGTGTTGGCGGGAATCAGCATCGCCCCCGACATCTCTGGCGCGCCAGGTAGGGGGCGTCGAGATCGTGCGAACCCGATCCGGCGGGCACGCAAGCTAAATCTTCATCGTCATGGCTCCCAAGGAGCGGGCGAGCAAAAGAACGACGCCAGTGCGGCAACAGAAAAAGCTAAGTCATGCAAAACTTTAGATATTTCCTTTCTATATAAAGTTATCCGCCTCGGAGATCTTGTTCTTTGTATGAAAAACCTGTGCGCGGAGGAATCAACTCGTAGCTAGTCGCGCCCTTACTTTATTTCGAGTCTGCTCAACAACTTAAGTGAGCTGCTAGCGCCCTTACTTTGCTTCGAGTCCGCTCAGCAACTTAAGTGAGCTGCTAGCGCCCTTACTTTGTTTCGAGTCCGCTCAACAACTTAAGCGAGCTGCAACTAGTTGCGACAAGATTACTTGTCGGTAGCGACCCCGCCAGCAGGCTGCTGAAGTTCCGCACTCGGCGCTCGCGGCAAGGGTGCCTGCACCGGCAAGTTTCCCTAGAAAGTGTAGGGTGGACGTACAAAGAGGGGTTGAACAGGAAGATAGCATGCGTTATTTATTTGAGATTTCTGCATAGACCTGTATGCCGAGGAGCCTTCTCGGGGCTAGTTGCGCTCCATGATTGCGTCGAGTCCGCTCGGCAACTTGTGCGGTTGCGCTAGAACCAAGAAGGTAAACCTTTCCGGGAGGCGTTGTTCCCGAATAGCCGCTAAGGGCCCGTTTCCTCAAGCGCTACTGGCTGGATCGTACGCACCGGAAAGCATTCCAGCAGGCATAGGGAATATGCAGCAAAAGTTCAAATTCGCAAGCAAGTTGAGTGCACTCCGGACACTAATCACTTGCTATGTTTGAACGCAGTTATGGCCCGGGGGCTGGCGACGTCCTTAGGGCCAATCTTTTCGGTGTCAAGAACAACGAAGTTCTTCGCCATAAGCCTTTCCGGCAACGATCTTGCCGGGAGCCGGTGTCAAGAACAACGAAGTTCTTCGCCATAAGCCTTTCCGGCAACAATCTTGACGAGAGCCGGTGTCAAGAACAACGAAGTTCTTCGCCATAAGCCTTTCCGGCAACGATCTTGCCGGGAGCCGGTGTCAAGAACAACGAAGTTCTTCGCCATAAGCCTTTCCGTCAACGATCTTGCCGGGAGCCGGTGTCAAGAACAATGAAGTTCTTCGCCAAAAGCCTTCCTGGCAACCAGCTTGCCGGAAGCCGGCATCGAGAACGTCAAAGTTCTCTGCTGAAGATAAGAGCCTTCCTGGCAACCAGCTTGCCGGAAGCCGGCATCGAGAACATCAAAAGTTCTCTGCTGAAGACAAAAGCCTTCCTGGCAACCAGCTTGCCGGAAGCCGGCATCGAGAACGTCAAAGTTCTCTGCTGAAGATAAAGCCTTCCTGGCAATCAGCTTGCCGGAAGCCGGCATCGAGAACGTCAAAGTTC
>NC_041388.1:549496174-549524247 GCF_002162155.2 Triticum dicoccoides | reverse complement strand
AACCAGCTTGCCGGAAGCCGGCATCGAGAACGTCAAAGTTCTCTGCTGAAGATAAAAGCCTTCCTGGCAATCAACTTGCCGGAAGCCGGCATCGAGAACGTCAAAGTTCTCTGCTGAAGACAAAAGCCCTCCTGGCAACCAGCTTGCCGGAAGCCGGCATCGAGAACATCAAAAGTTCTCTGCTGAAGACAAAAGCCTCCCTGGCAACCAGCTTGCCGGAAGCCGGCATCGAGAACGTCAAAGTTCTCTGCTGAAGATAAAAGCCTTCCTGGCAATCAGTTTGCCGGAAGCCGGCATCGAGAACGTCAAAGTTCTCTGCTGAAGATAAGAGCCTTCCCGACAAGCCAGTATCGCCGGGGGCTGTGAGTGCCAAGAATCGTCCACGGCAAACCAGAGTTGCCGAGGGCTGCGCTATCAGATAAGTCTTTCATCCCTCATCATGCATCCTCTTATGGACTGGGGAATGCGAAACCACGTTTCTTCCCGGAAACTGCCGTGCTCCCTCGACTCTAGGCCCTGGGGCTCGTTCTCGGGGCCAAGTTTGGTCGTAGTCGCGGCAGCAAGGGGATGAAGCGAGGAAAACCGCACCCACCTCGTCCCTGCCTCCGTCAAAAGCGTGAGAAAGGTCGAGCGACGTGGGAAGGCGGCAGGGTCTGTTGCCGGGAGATGAAATGTCTGTCCAAGGGATACCAAGGATTTGCTCCTTGGCGTGGGTTTAACTCGCGAGACAAATACCCCGGCAAGCATCCCCTTTCATTAAAAAACATCCCACTCAGGTACAGTCCATAGAGGATGAAAAACATGAAAGAGAGGATTACAAATTTTAGATACAGCTAAGGCCCGAAGGCTTACAAATTAAAAAGATAAGATGCCTGTGATCCCTTTCCTGTCCCCCTTTTCAGGAGGTAGGCCAAGAAGGCGAAAAGGGCAAAAGGAGTGACTAGGCGAGCTACGGGTGCCAGAAGACACCAAGGGAACATCCCGGGGGGCCGTCCGAAGGCTGGACAGCGACGACGACGCTGGAAGCGGGGCTCGAAGACGGGACGGCGGGACGTCAGCACGCTGTCGAGGGCACCACGCCCTCGTACTCCGGCTTGACGGCCTTGTCGCCTACCCTCTTCCCCTTCCGCAGCCTCCCTACGCCAGCCGCCCAAGGAGACGACCCCGGGGAGTTCAAGAAGCTAGCGACGCGGATGATGGAGTCGCCGGTGCCGCGCAAGGCGGCGCCCGACGCCTAGTCGGACCCGCTACTCCGCCGCCCGCTACCCTCGTCGTCGCTGTCGCTCCCCTCCTCGTCGCTCTCGCTCGAGGAGGAGCCTTCGCTGTCGGAGGAGCTATCCACGCAGCACTTCGCCCGAGTGCCGAAGCACCCGAAGGCCTTGACGGAGAGGAGATCGCCCTCCATCAACTTAAAATGGAGGGTAAACCCCTCCGTCAAGCTGTGGATGCGGGCGAACGTCTTCCACCATCGATCAAGATACATCACATTAGGGGCTGGGAATGCAACGCGGACTCGCGTGCCGCTGATCCCACAGCCCCTCATGTGCAGTCTCAGCATCTCGGGAGGCTCCACTTCCATCGCGCGCGCAAACGGAGCAGGAAGCCGGAGGCGACGACGAGGCGCCCGGCGCAGCCTGACGAAGAACTCGCAAGGGTCGTCCCCTATATGGACCGCCGTGGGGGGAAGAGCCGCCGGCGGAGGTGAAGCTGACGCGCCGCCCCGTCCGCCTCTTCCCCGAGCGCCTCGACCTCGTCCTCGACCTCGTTCGCGACCTCGTCCTCTTCCTCTTCCCCTCAAGACCGGCTCTGCCACCACGGGCGCAGAAGAGGGAGAGAGGCGCTGTCTGGCGGCGACCCTCGCCGCCACCGAGGAAGGGCCTGGGTTCCCTTTCTCCATGACAGATGAGAGAAAGGGGAGCAGAAGCTGAAGAAAGGAGAAGATGAGAGAGTGCGGGTTTT
Source organism: Triticum dicoccoides (assembly GCF_002162155.2). NCBI lineage: Eukaryota > Viridiplantae > Streptophyta > Magnoliopsida > Poales > Poaceae > Triticum > Triticum dicoccoides. The sequence continues at coordinate 549,522,288 of NC_041388.1, read as the reverse complement.
CCATGCTCCCATCCCGCTCTTTATAAAGGAGCGAGATAGGAGCTCGGCCGCCCCGCTCAGCGAATCAAGGCACGGGAAGGGCAGGGAGTCGGGGCCAACCCGGTCGCGATGGCCCAGTTTCCCAATCCACCGTCCGTAACCTCAAGCGCATGGGAGCCGCGTGGCGGGGATGCAGAACTGAGGCGACAGATGAGGCAGCATCGCTCCGCCCCGTGAACGCGGGGAGTGGACGTCCCGAAAACCGCGCACCAGCCCCGTCCAGTAAATGCACCATGCTCTCACACCTACCTCCGTTTAAAGAGGAGGGCGTGAATCGTCCCCATCATCGTGGCCTGACGCATGCTCGGGGGGCTTAGCCCCACGCAAACTCCCACGATCTCTCCCACGATGCTGCGTTTGACGTGTGCCGTTCTGGGCGTGCGCGGTGGGAGCAGAGTTAGATCCGGCGTGACCTAGGCCGCGCGTGCCCGTGCACTGTTTTGGGCCTGGCCCAACAGCGCTCGGCACCATGTATGGCCCAGGCCCGGGGGCTCCTGTCGGTGTACTATAGTAGGGGTACCCTATTACCCCGAACTCGTGCACGGGCAGTTGCAGCGCCCCGCGGCAAGGCTTGCCGGGTGCCCGCCAGGACCCTCCGTGGTTCCCTTGAAGACCATTCAAGAACAAAGTACTCAAACCAAGGCCCGGTAAGAGGAGCTTGCCGGGAAGGCCAACCAAGGCCCCGGCAAGAGGAGCTTGCCGGGAAGAGAGAAGACCCCGGCAAGAGGAGCTTGCCGGGAAGGCCACTCAAGACATACCAAGAAAGCTTGCCGCGACGTGCCCTGCATCCCGGCAAGATCCGGCGAGCGACAAGCTTCCGGACGCGACAAGACGACGGCCGCGGCAAGGAGCTTGCCGCGGGAAACCCCCACTGCGTGCCCGCGCTCCAGCTCACCTGTTAACGTGTCGCTCTGGGACTCTCCAAGAGCGCATGTGGCGGCAGGCCGTGCAGCTAGGGGTATGTGGTGGCAAGCGGAGATGAAGAGAAGCCCATCGTGGCAAACGGTGGCGCTCCTAACGGTCACCTTTTGCACTGTTTAGGAGACTCAGACAGGCATTTAATGCCCTTGTCCCCTGCCGTCAGAGTTAGGTAGGGTGCACTGTATCCACAGTAGCGGTAGCTGCACCTACCGCATCCTTTTCCATTTTTACCCTTCTTGTCTACGTTGCCCTCTGTCGGTGACCCCTTGAGTATAAAAGGAGGCCCAAGCGCAACGTAGAAAAGGTTCCGAGGGTCGGAGAGTTCATAGGCTCGGCCAGCTCGGCTCGTTCACACCAGAAACACTCTTACGCTCAGTCTGGCAGCGTCCATCACTCCTGAGCAAGAATCCAATATACACAAACAAGCAGCAGTAGGGTTTTACGCATCCGTGCGGCCCGAAGCTGGGTAAAAATCTCCCCGCGTGCACTGCCTCGATCCGCTCTTTGTGCGCTCTCCGCCCCCCACCGAACCGAAAAGGGGCCCTGTCCCCATAGGTGTTGGCGGGAATCAGCATCGCCCCCGACATCTCTGGCGCGCCAGGTAGGGGGCGTCGAGATCGTGCGAACCCGATCCGGCGGGCACGCAAGCTAAATCTTCATCGTCATGGCTCCCAAGGAGCGGGCGAGCAAAAGAACGACGCCAGTGCGGCAACAGAAAAAGCTAAGTCATGCAAAACTTTAGATATTTCCTTTCTATATAAAGTTATCCGCCTCGGAGATCTTGTTCTTTGTACGAAAAACCTGTGCGCGGAGGAATCAACTCGTAGCTAGTCGCGCCCTTACTTTATTTCGAGTCCGCTCAACAACTTAAGTGAGCTGCTAGCGCCCTTACTTTGCTTCGAGTCCGCTCTTTGTGCGCTGGGTAAAAATCTCCCTGCGTGCACTACCTCGATCCGCTCTTTGTGCGCTCTCCGCCCCCCACCGAACCGAAAAGGGGCCCTATCCCCATAGGTGTTGGCGGGAATCAGCATCGCCCCCGACAATGTGTGACAGAGCGTATCATATCACGGGGTTTGGATGCACCAGCGAAGTTTGCGCCAACTCGCAATGTGAGAAAGGGCAATGCACTCTACCGAAGAGGCTAGCAAGGGTGGAAGGGTGAGAGTGCGTATAATCCATGGACTCAACGTTAGTCATAAAGAACTCACATACTTATTGCAAAAATCTACAAGTCATCAAAAACCTCGGCACTACACGCATGCTCCTAGGGGGATAGATTGGTAGGAAAAGACCATCGCTCGTCCCCGACCGCCACTCATAAGGAGGATAATCAAATAACACCTCATGTTTCAAATTTGTTACACAACGTTTACCATACGTGCATGCTATGAGACTTCCAAACTTCAGCACAAGCATTTCTCAATTTCACAACTACTCAACTAGCATGACTTTGATATTATTACCTCCATATCTCAAAACAATCATCAAGCATCAAACTTCTCTTAGTATTCAAAACACTCATAAGAAAGTTTTATTATTCTTGAATACCTAGCATATTAGGATTTTAAGAAAATTACCATGCTATTAAGACTCTCAAAATAATCTAAGTGAAGCATGAGAGTTCATCTATTTCTTCAAAATAAAACTACCACCATGCTCTAAAAGATATAAGTGAAGCACCAGAGCAAATGACAAACTACTCCGAAAGATATAAGTGAAGATCAATGAGTACTCGAATAATTATGCAACTATGTGAAGACTCTCTAACATTTAATAATTTCAGATCTTTTTATTCTATTCAAACATCAAGAAAAGAAAAATAAAATGACATTCTAAGAATAGCAAACATCATGTGAAGAAGCAAAAACTTAGGATCAACCGAAACTAACCGATAATTGTTGAAGAAGAAAGGTGGGATGCCAACCGGGGCATCCCCAAGCTTAGATGCTTGAGACATCTTGAAATATTATCTTGGGGTGCCTTGGGAATCCCCAAGCTTGAGCTTTTTTGTCTCCTTAGTTCCTCTCATATCACGGTCTCCCTAAATCTCAAAAGCTTCATCCACACAAAACTCAACAAGGACTTGTGAGATAAGTTAGTATAAACCATTGCAAATTTACCTTATCATAATCTACTGTAGCAAATCACTAAAATTATTATTCAACATTGCATACTAAATGCCTCTGCATATTTAATAGTCCTATCCTCAAATAGAATCATTAAAGAAGCAAACATATGCAAACAATGCAAACATAACAGCAATCTGCCTAAACAAGACAGTCTGTAAAGAATGCAGCAACATCCATACTTCCCTAGCTCCAAAAATTATGAAAGAAAATTCCCACTGTATTAAATTTATCAGTGCTTAATATGAAAAAGGTTTCAACATTTTCTCACATTCTGACTTTTCTAGGGAATTATTGCAACAGCGGTAAACTTTCTGTTTTCAAACAGCAACATGTGGACTTCTAAAATAGGCATAGTAAAGGCTATCAATGCCACTTTTATTTGAAATAAAATATGCAAAATATTTTTCTAAATAACAGCAAGCAAATACTAACAAAATAAATTGATGCTCCAAGCAAAACACATATCATGTGGCGAATAAAAATATAGCTCCAAGTAAAGTTACCGATGAACGAAGACGAAAGAGGGGATGCCTTCCGGGGCATCCCCAAGCTTAGGCTCTTGGCTATCCTTGAATATTACCTTGGGGTGCCTTGGGAATCCCCAAGCTTAGGCTCTTGTCACTCCTTATTCCATAGTCCACCAAATCCTTACCCAAAACTTGAAAACTTCACAACACAAAACTTAACAGAAAACTCGTAAGCTCCGTTAGTATAAGAAAATAAATCACCACTTCAAGGTACTGTAATGAACTCTTTATTTATTTATATTGGTGTTAAACCTACTGTATTCCAACTTCTCTATGGTTTATAAACTAGTTTACTAGCCATAGATTCATCAAAATAAGTAAACAACACATGAAAAACAGAATTTGTCAAAAACAGAACAGTCTGTAGTAATCTGGATCAAACATATACTTCTGGAACTCATAAAATTCTAAAATAAATTGATGGACCTGAGGAATTTATCTATTAATCATATTCAAAAAGAATTAACTAAATATCACTCTCCAAATAAAAATGGCAGCAATTCTCATGAGTGCTAAAGTTTCTGTTTCTTACAGCCTGACCGCAAAGACTTTCCTCGAGTCTTCCCAAAGGTTCTACTTGGCAAAAACACTAATTGAACACATAAAACCACATCTAAACAGAGTCTAGATGAATTATTTAATACTAAACAGGAACAAAAGGCAAGGAACTAAAACAAAATTGGGTTGCCTCCCAACAAGCGCTATCGTTTAATGCCCTTAGCTAGGCATGATGATTTCAACGATGCTCACATAAAAGATAAGAATTGAAACATAAAGAGAGCATCATGAAGAATATGACTAGCACATTTAAGTCTAACATACTTCCTATGCATATGGATTTTGTGAGCAAACAACTTATGGGAACAAGAATCCACTTGCATAGGAAGGTAATGCAAGAAAAACATCAAAACTTTAAGCACATAGAGAGGAAACTTGATATTATTGCAATTCCTACAAGCATATGTTCCTCCCTCATAATAATTTTCAGTAGCATCATGAATGAATTAAACAATATAACCAGCACCTAGAGCATTCTTTTCATAATCTACAAGCATAGAAAATTTATTACTCTCCACATAAGCAAAATTCTTCTCATTCGGAATAGTGGGAGTATCATAAGAGACTTGAATACTATAAATTGTTTCCACATTAAAAGAGTAATGTTCAGAGAAATGGTACTCATAATCATGACAAGTTTTATAAATATAATCATCACTACTCTTTATAGCATAAGTATCATCACAATAATCATCATAGGTAGGAGGCATGCTATCATCGTTATAAATTTGCATATCAAAACTTGGGAGACTAAAAATATCATCTTCATTAAACATAGCTTCCCCGAGCTTAGGACAAACATTAATTTCAGCAAATATATTCTCAAAAACATCATCTTCATCAAACATAGCATCCCCAAGCTTGGGCCTTTTCATATCATAAGCATAATCACTCTCATAATTAATAGTATGGATAGAACCAATAGTATAGCAATTATCATATTCTTCCAACCAAGTGCCAAAAAGATTTTCAAGACCATAAGAAGTATCATTATCTTCCACAATTATATTTTCATGAGGCACAATAGTAATAGGGGCAGCATTATTTGGGAGAGACATCTTTTTACCTCTCTTCCTTTTTCTTTTCTTTTTCTTAACCACATCATGTGTGGGTTCAATCCTCTTTTTGGAGCTCCTTATTAATGTGATTGGTTGAATAGGAGGCTCCTCCTCGTTACCTGATTCATCATAAGAAATAATAGGAGGATATTGGGAAGTCTCTTCCCTTTCATTAGTATTCTCTTCATCTTCTATTTCTTTTCTTTTCTTTATGTAGTTGGCAATATAAGGATTTTCAACGCAATTCACCGCACAATACATACAAATTTTCTCTAGATCAAAATGAAGAACTTTATCAAGTGCAAATTTTGGAATATCCTTAGTTATACGTTTAATTTCTTCATAACCCAAGAGCAAACTAAGTTCATTATGATGTGCAAGGGAAATCAAGTCATCACAATTTTTGGACACGATACGATCATGAAACAATTTGCATTGGGTACTAAAATGATCATGTTCATTGCAAAGTTCACAAGTAGGGCTAAGAAAAATTAAATTTTCAGCACATTCATCTAGCTCTTCTTGCAACAATTTGGTTTCTAAGTACTTATGCCTCTTGCAATATCTATCTTCCCTATTTGGTGTGTACTTACAAACCCAATGCACTCCACAAAAATTAACATGTTTATAGGAGGCATTTTTATCATAACTAGTGCAATCATCATTAGTATCATGGATATTCAAAGAATTCGTACTAACAACATTGCAATCATGCTCATCATTCACATATTTAATGCCAAGCATTCTATATAATTCTTCTTCTAGCATTTGAGCACAATTTTCCTTTCTATCATATTTATGAAAGATATTAAAAAGGTGAAGCGTATGAGACAAACTCAATTCCATTTTTTATAGTTTTCTTTTATAAACAAAACTAGTGACAAAACAAGAAACTAAAAAGACTCAATTGCAAGATCTAAAGATATACCTTCAAGCACTCACCTCCCCGGCAACGGCGCTAGAAAAGATCTTGATGTCTACTAGACAACCTTCTTCTTGTAGACGTTGTTGGGCCTCCAAGTGCAGAGGTTTGTAGGACAGTAGCAAATTTCCCTCAAGTGGATGACCTAAGGTTTATCAATCCATGGGAGGCATAGGATGAAGATGGTCTCTCTCAAGCAACCCTGCAACCAAATAACAAAGAGTCTCTTGTGTCCCCAACACACCCAATACAACGGTAAATTGTATAGGTGCACTAGTTCGGCGAAGAGATGGTGATACAAGTGCAATATGGATAGTAGATAATAGTTTTTGTAATCTGAAAATATAAAAACAGCAAGGTAACTAATGATAAAAGTGAGCGTAAATGGTATTGCAATGCTAGGAAATAAGGCCTAGGGTTCATACTTTCACTAGTGCAAGTCCTCTCAACAATAATAATATAATTGGATCATATAACTATCCCTCAACATGCAACAAAGAGTCACTTCAAAGTCACTAATAGCAGAGAACGAACGAAGAGATTATGGTAGGGTACGAAACCACCTCAAAGTTATTCTTTCCAATCAATCCGTTGGGCTATTCCTATAGGTGTCACAAATAGCCCTAGAGTTCGTACTAGAATAACACCTTAAGACACAAATCAACCAAAACCCTAATGTCACCTAGATACTCCAATGTCACCTCAAGTATCCGTGGGCATGATTATATGATATGCATCACACAATCTCAGATTCATCTATTCAACCAACACAAAGGACCTCAAAAAGTGCCCCAAAGTTCTACCGGAGAATCACGACGAAAACGTGTGCCAACCCCTATGCATAGGTTCATGGGCGGAACCCGCAAGTTGATCACCAAAACATACATCAAGTGAATCACGTGATATCCCATTGTCACCACAGATACGCACGGCAAGACATACATCAAGTGTTCTAAAATCTTTAAAGACTCAATCCGATAAGATTACTTCAAAGGGGAAACTCAATTCATTACAAGAGAGAAGAGGGGGAGGAGAAACATAAGATCCAACTATAATAGCAAAGCTCGCGATACATCAAGATCGTGCAAAATCAAGAAAACGAGAGAGAGAGAGATCAAACACATAGCTACTGGTACATACCCTCAGCCCCGAGGGAGAACTACTCCCTCCTCGTCATGGAGAGCACTGGGATGATGAAGATGGCCACCGAAGAAGGATTCCCCCTTCGGCAGGGTGCCGGAATGGGTCTAGATTGGCTTTCGGTGGCTACGAAGGCTTCTGGCGGCGGAACTCCCGATCTATTGTGCTCACGGATGTTTTTAGGGTATATGGAGATATATAGGCGGAAGAAGTACGTCAGGGGGGCCACGAGGGTGGAGGGCGCGCCCAGGGGGGTGGGCGCGCCCCGCTGCCTTGTGGCCTCCTTGCAGATCCCCCGACGTGCACTCCAAGTCTTCTGGGCTTCTTTCCTTCCAAAAATAAGTTCCGTCAAGTTTCGGGTCAATTGGACTCTGTTTGATTTTCCTTTACTTCGAAACCCTAAAACAGGGTAAAAACAGAAACTGGCACTGGGCTCTGGGTTAATAGGTTAGCCCCAAAAATGATATAAAAGTGTATAATAAAGCCCATAAACATTCAAAGCAGTAGATAATATAGCATGGAGCAATCAAAAATTATAGATACGTTGGAGACGTATCAATGGACAAAATAAATCAGGAATTTAGAAGGATCCTGTTTTAGGGAAAGACCAACAGCAATTTCATCACCGCAATTTACTCATGGACAAACTAGAACAGAGAGCTCTGTTCTATTGATTGCTGACAACATAATTCACCGCTAACAATTGACTGAATTCCAAAAGAATCCTTACCAATTTCATCAACAACAATTCTCCTAACAATTTCATCAACAGAAATTCTCTTCACAATTTCTACCAAATTCATCAATGCCATTTGCAAGAGATTTTTCCAAGCTTACAACAGACCTACATCAAATCAGTGTGTGTGTGTGTGTGGAGATTCTCCTAACAAATCTACATCAAATCAATGACATCAACAGAGAGGAGAGGAGGGAGGAGAGGGATTCATACATGGGCGAGATCTGCTTGCGGCAGCGACGAGTCCCCCATGCGTGGGCGAGGTCGCCGTTCCTTTCATGGGCGAGGCAAGCGGCGAGGTCGTCGTTCATGTCGTGGTCGAGGCGAGTGGCCCCTGCACCACCACCAGCGGTCACCGCCCCCGCCCCTGCTGGTTGCTTCGCCTCCACGCCCACGCCCCTACCCCGCCTCCGCCCCCGAGGCCGTGGGTGAGGTCACCTGTGGTGAGGTTGTGGGTAAGGTGAGCGGCCCCTGCTAGTCGCTTCGGCCGCTGGCCCCGCCCTCGTCCGCTGCCCCCGCCGGTTGCCTCTGCCCGCCACCTGCCGGCCCCGCCCTCGTCCGCCGGCCCCTGCTGGTTGCTTCCGCCCACCGCCCGCCGCCACCTGGTCGGAAGACCGAGAAAAACGCTAAGTGTTGCTCTGTTCGATGCCACCTGGTCGGAAGGTCCCACTTGTCACTGATACGAGAGAGACGTGGTTTTATATAATGTATAGATAAATTCCCATATATGAGCAATAGTCCCTCTCTAGCCCACTGGTAGCGAGCGAGCCAAGCTAGCGCCAGGTCGTAGGTTCGAGTCCCAGCCCGCACATCTTTTTTGGGCGAATTAATCACTCATCCCCACCTGTCAAATGGGTCCCACCTGTCAGTGTGTGCCCACCTGTTGTCAAATGGGCTCCTCCTGTTTGTTGAATATAAACATCTAAGCAAAAATGACACCTAGACAATGACACATAAGCGTGGTTGCTGAGGTGGCTGCCTAATCATCCTAATGCATTCGAACTCAAGTGTAGTGACCATTTATATTGGTCGTTATCAGCTAGGCATGAGGTAGTGGACAGTGTTGCCAGCTTTACGACCATTTCCTCTAATGAAATTACGACCTTTCTAACCTAAATGGTTGTTATGGTTTAGGGTTTGGAGCCCCCCGAACAACTTTTGACCAATTGGTCTAAAATGGTCATAAATTTATGACCAATTCTTCTAGGGTCACTGATAGAAGGTCACACGTTGACATATTTCTTGTAGTGCCACCTTGCCTGCAAGCCCATGCGTGCGGCACGGCTCGCGAGTTCGTGGTGTGGACGGCAATGCCACCCCGCACGTGGATCCGGCTCCCGCTGTCCCTGGCGGGGGAGATACCGTCGAAGGGGCCTGTTGAGCTGTGGCTGCAGCATGACGGCTGCTACAGCCAAGCTTTAGAGGTGGAGGTCAAGGTCGTCTACTCCGGTGACGTCTCCATGACCCGGGGATGGGGCGCGATCACCCGCGCCTGCAACTCAGAGGGGAGGCACGCCATCCACTTTGAGTACGACAAGGCGTCGACGCTCTTCTTCAAGGTCTTCGGAGAGAATGGCCGACGTCTAGAATGCTTCCCCAGCAGAGGTGATCGAGACGGCGACCCCTCTTTAGGCCGGCGAAGGCGGCGAGGCCCCTGGTGGTGAACTTGCCCTTGGCCTTGTCCGTGATTCCTCCAGCAGCAGTGGCGCTTCCTCCGGACCAAGCTCAAGCAACGACTGTTACGAGCCGTTGCATCATCGCGCTCGGGCTTAGGAGAGGAATGGCATCGGCCAGGCGTCATGGGTGATGCTGCCTGGGTTGCAATCCTCGGGAAGTCATTTCCTTTTGTTTCATTCCTACGCAAAAATCATGAAGGGCCCCGCGGGGGTGTGTAAAGATCGTGACACTTTTGCCTTAATGTTAGCGCCCCTAACTTATGTTGAGTTTGCATCTCTCGCTTGGGCACGGTTCCCCCCTTTTATTCTCGCGGTAGCTTAGTGCTCTACGCCATCAGGACCCAGTCCCCAGGCAAGCTTCCGTAGTCGCTGGTATGCCATGTCGTGATGCTGTGGTCAAGGCCAGGAGGTGAGTGGCCCGAGGTCCGGTAAGAGCCCCCGGGGAGCGATGCTTAGGAGGTCCCCTTTGGCGCGCAAAGGGCTCCCAAAGGACTAAAAGGGGAGTTTCCTTGCCTAAGCGAAATCGCTAGAGACAAAACACCGATTATGGGGTTCACGCCTGGGCATGTGAGGCGACTTATCTTGGCGAGTCTGTGATGGTTTCCTTGCCGCGAGGGCGAGCTTCTTGTGCGATGTTAGGTTGTGCCTTTCTCCTGATGGCTCCCCCCATAGGGCTTCTATCGACTCCATCTCTCCCACTTGTCAGGGTGCTCTATGTCCTCGGGACCCGGCCCTCGAGTGAGGCTCGGTCGCCGCTGGTATGCCAGGTCGCGATGCCGTGATCAAGGTCAGGGGGTGAGGGCTCCAGAGCCGGTAGGAGCCCCTGAGGCGCGGTGCTCAAGGGCCTCCCCTTTTACATGCAAGTGACTTGCGTGAGAAAAGAGTGGCTCACTCCGAGGGGGTACCTAGGAGGGGTTGTGCCCCACGGCATGCAGCGTGACATCCTTCCGCGGTGGCGAGGTGTTGGCGAAGCCGCTCGTGGTCCTGCCTCCGGAGGTTCCTGCGAGTTAGTCACAAAACACAAAGGGCAGTCGCGCTTGCTATCCTGCACATGATCTTTCCACGAGAAGACGAAGGCACTAAGGACCTAGTGAGGTGACGTGCGTGGGGCCGGCCGCGAGCCAGAGCTCGATCTCTTAGGTTTATTAGCACTGCAGGGACGGACCCAAGCATAGACGCCGTGCCAGCAGCCCCCTCACGGGACGAGCGAGAGGTGGGTTAACAACACGCGGGGATCACAAAAGGCAACTCCATATGACGGGTCGATAGGCGTAGTGTTAACAACCATAATAACTTGAGCATGCATAACTAGTCTGGAGTACATGAATCAAAATGACGCAGCTGTGAGGGCGGGCTCTAGCAGCCTGAGGATGATGCAGCCCAAGGGGCGCCCTTGGTTGAACAAACCAAAAAGTCACCTGGCACCATCGTTTAGAAGCGTTGGGGTAGCTGAAGACGCGGGCTGCAAAGATCGCTCCTCATGAGTCGCTCGGGTCCTGAGGCCCGGAAGGCTCTGGAGGCCTGGAGAGCTCGCGAGGGTGCAGTGCCTCCTCCATCAGGACCACTTGGCGCCTCGCCTCGTGGTCCGCCAAGGCCCCCTACATGAAGCGCTGGTACGAGGCGGCTATGTTCAGCAAGCCAAACGGCATGCGGACGTAGCTGCAGGGGTAGCCTCCGCTCTGGCCAAAACGGGACGGCCAGAAGAGGCCCTGCGAAGTAGCCTTGTTGAGACCTAGGATGTTGACGCAGACGCGTAGCCCGCCGCCCATGTCAGGGGCCGCGGCTGCAGCATGTGGTGCGGGGTGACGCTCGCCATGCATGGCTCGTGCCCCTTGAAGCTCCTCGATTGCCTTGGAGATGAACTCCCAAGTGCCTGGCGCCTCGCGCCCAGAGTTGCGTGTCGGAACACGCCTCCACGTGGTACTCGAACGCCTCCCTTGTCACACCGGTCAGGTCATAGGCCCTCCAAATGAGAGCCCCCGAGCCCGTCCTGAGGGGCCGCCGGGCGCGACTTCCTATGCGAGGGGAAAGGCGACCCAGCAAAGGGCATAGGGCTAGGGGCACCACTGGTAGGCGCCACAGCTTCCGGGCGGCCCTTGGGGAGGAGCCGCTTCTTCTTCTTCTTGGGGGCGACATCAGGAGGCAGGTTGGCACCCTCGTCGTCAGAGTTCTCGACCACCGCATCCTGATAGGCACGCTCGAGGGAGCACACCGCATCCTTCTCGTCGCAGGTGACCATGATGATACCGCCACTTCCTGGCATCTTGAGGACATTGTAGCCGTGGTGAGTTGCTGCCATGAACTTGGCGAGGGTTGGATACCCGAGGATGGCATTGTACGGTAGGCCGATGTGGGCGACGTCGAAGTCGATGAGCTCAGAGTGGTAGTTGTCACGCTTGCCAAAGGTGACAGGGAGGCGGATCTTCCCTATGGGAATGATGGAGCCATCGGTCACCCCTAAGAATGGCTTGGTAGGTAGAAGCTGGTCATAGGGCACTTGGAGCATCTCAAACGTTTCAACGGAAAGAACGTTGAGCTCTGCGCCACCATGATGAGTGTTTTGGTGACGAGAATGTTGCTGATGGTTGGCATGCAGAGCATCAGGAGCGAGCCAGTGGCGGCTGAGCACTTGAGTTGGTCCATGGAGTCAAATGTGATGGCGTGCTTGGACCACCTGAGGGGATGCGATGCCTCAAGCTTGGGAAGGGCCACGTTCACCTCACGAGCGAACTGCTTGAAGACGCGATGAGAGGTGAGAGCCTGAGCGCCACCCAGGATGCAGACGATCGCATGAGGCTCTTGGAAGCCCCCAACCCCATCATCTTGGCGGTTATCGTCATTTATCCCCGGCGGCGGCAGTGGAGGGAGGCCGGCATTGCCCTGAGGACGGTCCTCACGAGGCTGGTCTTGCCCGGGGTCATCACGAGGTTGGCCCTGCCAGTGGTCCTCATGGGGTTGGTCATGCCAGTCCTAGTGGGGGTAGCGGTTGTCCCAGCGGCCTCCACCACGGCCTCCTCCACGACCGTAGTCGCGACCGCTATGCTCGGGACAGCGGCCGAGGCACCCGTCGTGAATTGCCCTGAGCTCCTGGCAGTCATTGGTGTTGTGGCTGTGAACATTGTGGAAGACGCAGCACGGGCGGTTGCCCCTGGGAGGCTCATCGTGGTCACGGTCGCGCTTCATCTCGGGCTCCGCGGCCAGCACGGCGGGGCCCTTATGCTTCACTTCCTTTACCTTGGCCTTCTTGTCTTTAGGATCGACCTCCAGAAGCTCTAGGAGGGAGAGGCGACCTTCCTCTGCCGTCGCGCACCAGGCTGCCATGTTGAACATATCCAGAGCCGAACACAAGTCCTCATGTATGGAGAGCTCCTCCTTCATCTTGACATCCCGAATGCCATCAGAAAACACCGAAATGATGGCCTTATCCGACACCTTTTGGATCTTGAGGCAAACGTTCGTGAAGCATTGTATGTACTTGTGCAAGGTCTCGCCCGGCTGCTACTTTACGCACCGCAGGTCGCCTGCTTCAGGAGCGCGGTCACGAGTGCCCTGGAAGTTAGCAATGAAGCGCTCGCCTGGCTCGTCCCAGGAGGAGATCGACCCCAGCGGGAGGTTCAGGAGCCAAGAACATGCGCCATCCTTGAGGGCCATGGGGAACCACTTCACCATGACCTTGTCGTTGCCGGTCGCCGCCTCGATGCTCAACTCGTAGAGCTAGCGAAATTCCGTGGGGTCAGGAGTGTTGTCATAGCGTGGAGGCAGATCCGGCTTGAACTTTCCGGGCCAAACGACACGGCGCAGCTCCGGGGTGAAAGCACGCCAGCCTACCGCACTCACAGGGGCATGTCGCATGGGGGAAACTTGATCTTGGCGCCAGCGCGCCACCGCTTTTGGTGGCACGCGGTCTTGACGCGGTGGTGCTGGAAGCGCGCACGCTTCTCCTTGGGGCCGCTACACCACCTGGCAACTTGCTTCATCACGCGTTGGCGCCCTGCACGGCGGGTCGCATTGGTGTGCCTCACGCCTGGGCTCGGGGTCTGCGCCGTGCAGAGGAGGAGGAGGGGGCGCGCTATGAGCCACATCGCCCGCTAGGGACGGCGGGGGACGGGGCGAACGGGGCGGTGCAGGGGCCTCACCAGCGGCGTTGACGAGCTTGGCAATGCGGCCGAGCTAGTTGTCGTAGAGGTCGTTAGCCGAACGGTAACATAGAAGCTCACACGCCATGAGCAGCGCAGCCTGCGCGTTTGGCGGCCCGTGACGAGCATGAGAAAACAAGCCGTGGCAAGAGTGGGTGATGGAGTTACGGTACGGCCGTTGCGCCGCACGGACGGTTGCAGCGACGAATCCTACTGTTCGTGAGTCGCAGGGTCAGTGGCGGCGTTAGCCACCGAGGAGGTGGAGCGGCGAGGAGCGCTGTTGCCCACAGGTGCCGTCTGAGTGACATGAGCGGCCCAGCGCTCGGCACAGACACGGCGAGCGTCGACCATATGAGCGACGGAACGGCGACGAAGTGAAAGGTGGAAGAGAGGCTTCGACACGCCCCTACCTCGCGCGCCAAATGTCAGATTTAGGGCTCGACAAACCTAAGAAAGGTTCGAACTCTAGGGCGTGTGCGAAGAACTCAACCTATCCAGCCTACCAGCCCGTCGCCCCATGGCCTAGCTCGATTTGCGTGAGAAAGGAAGGAGATGAACATGACAGTTTACCCAGGTGCGTGCCACCTTGCGGTGTAAGACCCTACTCCTGCTTTGTGGTGGATTGGCCTCACGAGCGGCTGAGGATGAACTAGTACAAGGAATGAACAACCTATAGAGGTCTATGGGTGAGGGAACGAGTCGACCAGGGTCGGATCGGATCAGATCCTTTCTACGGTGGTGGCTAACCTATATTTATAGTGGCCTCGGTCCTCTTCCCCCAAAACGTAGGCGGAAAGGGATCCCACAGTGGCCAATTTGAAGGGGGGCAAGTAGTACATCTTATCCTGACGAAAGGTGGTCTTCGCCTGTCAAGCTTGTGGTCATGACGCAGCAATGGGCTCGGCGATGACATCCGTCCTGCCGTGCTGGCGGTCTTGATCTCGTTGCACCAGAATGGAAACCTTTGCCAGATTCCTCGGGAACCCACACTTGTCCTTGCCTCCTTAGCACCAAAAAGGAAACCACCTTCTCTGTGCTTGCTGATGCCCGCCTGCCTTGGTCGTCATGGCTTGCATCATGGTAGCCTCATGAGACTGAGTACCCGCATAGAAATCTCCGCTCCTCGGGAGGCCGCTTGGGGAGGCCACTCCTTCAGGAGGTCTTGGCATCGTCCGCCTCGCGGGGTTTTTGTCTTGGTGACCTTGTAGATGGGCCGTACCAGGCCGTCGATGGAGCCACGCCGTGAGCCGCGGGCAGATAATTCTAGGTACCCTGGTTCCTAGAACGCTGACACACACACTATCACGTGTAGATCAACCTGTAACTTGTACTCCCTACAAATTAATACAATCAAGCAGGACGTAGCGTATATCTTTTCAAGAGAGCCCAAACCTGGGTAAATCTGTGTGTCATTTGTTACCATCATGCCAATGCTACAAGCTCAGAACCCCCTATCCGAGATTTGCTAGATTTGACTCCATCATTGATGGCCCATACAGATCCCGCTATGTATTTGCCACAATGCGATGGAGGTCAGATCGGTTCCGACGCGATCTACACACCAGAATGGATCTTCATCGCTGATTCGACTGGTCACCTCGGCTAGGTCAAGGACTACGCCTCATGTCGGATCTATCAGAGATCAAGAGATGCCTTTATCAACATCAACTTCAATCTCAACTGAGATCATGGAAAAATTCGTCCATGGAGCTCGAAGTCTCAACGTCAACTTTACCCTCACGCGATCGTGTAGAATTTTATGGATATCATGTTCGTTTTGGCCGTCCTAGCCTACTCGAGCACCGCTTTGACGATTCCTTCGGCGGAATTGTGCATAACTGAGTCTAGACTGAGCCCCCAAAATTTCATCGCATTCTGACGGTGGAATGTCTGGCAATCACCGATATACTAAAGCCCTGTCGGATCTGGGCAGAAGTTCATGCGAGTTTGGGAGAAAGAATCGAGCGGCCAGCTCAGACCTCCTTTGCAAGATCCAACCGTTCATATGCTACCTCTCAAAAGGAAGACGATCGGATGGTAAAAACTCTGGGGGATACAAGAAAGACACCCTAACCGTCAACCTCCAAATCCGATCCTCGCTCCCCTCTGTGTGTAACCACCACTCTGGTGCCCTTAGGCAGAGGGGAGGGGTTTTCTTGTCTCTCATTGTGCATGTAAGAAGTTTTTGGCTAAAGTTTTGCGCCGTCCATATTGGTAAGTTGCCTGAAATTGCAATAGGCGCCAGTCGATTTCATTGGAGAATGAAGGAGGGGATGTGCAATACTGAGGCGAAGACGATGTCGAGACGCGGTGAGGATGTCGACCCCAGGGAGGCTGAGCCAAGACCTCGGCAGAGATGGGCCTCATTGGCTAAGGCAGGAAGTGGGTAAACCGTGCAAGGTGTGGCTTTTCGCTCTGACAGTCACTCAGGTTACTTAGCTTCCGCACCGAAGGCGGGGACGTCACGACGAGAGGCAACGAGGAGCGGCATCGCAACCGGAGGAGAGGCATGGAAGTGTGCCAGAGGCAAGCGATTGGAGGAGGAAGAAGTTTCTGCGATTTGGACGGGGACTAGGGCTAGAGGAAGATGATGAAGAAGAGACATTGGATTTCGATCCAACGACTGAGAAAGTCAACTTACTCAAAAATGTGAGACGACCGTCAAATTCTTTGGTGTTGCAGCGACATCGCTCTCATGGTGACGGCGATGTTATTTTTTCCATAAAAGGCCTCCAGTCCTAATCCCATATCGGGGATGCTTTCTTCGGCGTGTCTTGATAAGTACCTGTCGTTGACTTCTTAGGAAATCCCTTTATTTGCGACTGAGTGTCAGTAGGCCAGTGACTCGTGCTACATGAGGCAAACCGAACACTACGCACACTTTTCCTAGCCCAAAGTTTTCCCATCGAGATCCAGGTGCCCAGGCCATGGGGGGCGGTCGCCGCCACTACCGGACTCGCGGGCTATGCCTACGGCCACGGGCCGTCGGCATAGGCCCCTAGGCCGTCGGCATAGATCTATGCATACGGCTGCCATCAGCATAGCCCCGTCAGCGTAGATGTCATCAGCGTAGTTTGTCAGACCGTCGGCATAGTATAGCCATCGGCATAGGGGCCTATGCCAACGGCCTGCCGTCAGCCGTCGGCATAGTATAGCCGTCGGCAGTGTTTTTCGTCTGACGGCAACGGACGGCGCCGTCAAAAGCGCTGACGAATCACGCAATGCCATGTCGCAGGGCTATGCCTACAGCAAAGCCGTAGGCATAGATGAATCTATGCCGACGGCTTTGCCGTCGGCATATCTCTGCCACGTGGCAGCTCCTGGGTTCTCCTGGCAGCAGGGCTATGCCTACGGCAAAGCCGTCGGCATAGATTTTGATATATGCCTACGGCTTTGCTGTAGGCATAGATGTGCCACGTGGCAAGCCCTGGTAACTCCTGGGCATATATATGCCGACGGCTTTGCCGTAGGCATAGTTTTTTTCCCTGTTTTCTCTTTTCCAATTCATTTGACAGCATCTCAAAACAGAACAATATGAAATTATGCAGAAATATGACAATTCATCATGTAAACATACTCAAGTTCATCTAAACATACTCAAGTTCACCATCATCATCTAAACATACTCAAGTTCATCACATCATCTAAAGATCGTCACCGACGGAAGTTCATGAACATAAAAGTAGTGCAAGACATGAAACATGATAAAAGTAGGAATATGAAAGGCATGGCACGATGGCCACATGCACGGAATCATCAAGCAAGAGCACCTCCACCAAAACCAGCACCTCCGCCAAAAGCACCACCTCCGCCAAAACCACCACCACCACCTCCGCCAAAACCACCATCACGACCACCACCACTCTGCCAAATCGGAGTGACTGGGGTCGACGGAGCAGGAGTTGAGCCACCGGTCCCCTACATGTTTCAAAAAAGATTCTAACGGTAAATATGATATGATAGTGTTTCATGAACGAGAACTAGTTTGCTAGTAGTTAGGCAAATGTACTAACCGGACCATCACTGCCTAGTGCCACCCATTCATCGAACGTGGGCACATGTGGGGGTTCTCCCGCAGGTGGTGGTGGGGGTCCCATTTGTGGTGGATCCGTGCGGTTAGTCCAAGACGCCAACATAGCCTGAATGTTAGTTAAACAAGCAAACTAGAAGATCAGAAGGAATGAAAGTGCAAAAATTTAGCTTGGTTTTAAGAGGGCAAAACTAACCGTCATCATCTGACGGTTGTAATCATCGTTTGCCTTCACTCGTTTCAAGTACTCCCGCACCTCGAGATTCCTATGCTCGACAAACTCCTTATATGCCTACATAATTTAGGTTGTTTCTAAGTGAGCAATGCTGAAAATAAACTGAGAATGCAAGATAGAAAAAGATAAAGAGGAAGTACTTACAACATGCTGGCGGGCTAAGGGAGTCTGTGAATGCCCCGTACTCTCTAACAGGCTCTGGTTGGTAGCCCGAAGCTGTGTGTACGAGATCGAAGGAGTGATCAAGCCATCGAAACACGGATACCGGCCATTCTTCTTCCCCTGGATGGCCACCACCGCCGTGTCGTCGATCTGAGACTGGGCTACCTCAGCAACAGGAACATCCGGATGCAACTCCTGATAGTGATGAATGTAAGACCCCAGGTGCTCCTCGGTCTTGCCGTAGTACTGGCTCTCGCCCTCCTTGCGATGACTCCGCTCGCGGGCCAGCTTCCACGACTCCATGTCTGAGAGCGGCCTCTTCAACTTGTCCTCCTACAACGTCAAATAGAAGTCAGCCATACATAAGAACATGACGTAAAGAAGAACAAAACTGCATCATGCACGTAGATATACCTTCATGGCCTTGAAGCCCCAGTGGTTCCTGTTTCCTTGGCCGTGTGTCCCGTCGTCTCCACGGTTAGCCCGGGCCTTGATGCTCTTGGCAGCAAACTCTGCATCGACGCCGAGCCACCTATCCACCAAACTCGCCCATCCATCATGCCTTCCATAGCACCAACGAGGAACAACCTATGCAAATTTTGGAAGCATGACATGTGAGCACGAAACATATAGTTGACTGCTTGAAACAATGAAAAGTTAGTAATAGTTACCATCATGAACTACTCCTTTCTCAAGGTAAGTCGTAGCTTCTGCGCTTGAGTTTTGGTCATCTTTTGGTGCAGGTAGTAGTGGTAGTACTGCGAGACGGCAACCCAGCGCACCTCGTACTGCAACTGACGAGCTTTCTTCTTCGCACCCGCAAGCAAGACCACGTCGGCTCTGGCCTTGTGCTCGTCAAGAACTCTATAGAGTTGCTGCAATCATGCATAAACCAGAAGCAAACAAGGCATGAGTTGAGTGATTCAATGATAAACTATGAACGAAACTGAAGACAAGTGATTCAGAAGAGAACTTACCCAAAATTTGGTGATCACGGCCTTAGCGGTCGTCCCGTACTCCGCGTTGCTGCAAGCCTCATAGTGGGCCCAGCTCGTGGCCAAAACCCGCTGCTGCGGGTCCCTGTCTGGCCGCGGGCAGAATAGGCCAGGCCAAAACTCCTTCAACAGGACAGTGATAAGGCCGTTCGGTTTACGGCCCTTTCCGCGAAGGATCCAGTTTATGCAAAAGAATCAAATGATTGCCATGTGTACAATAAGAAAATGTTGTCATGTGTTGAAAATATGATTGAGAGGCACTTACTCTGTCCCCACAGGTTCAATGAGCCACTTGTGCTCCTCGATAGAAGGTGGTGTAGGTAGTCTGGCATTACCACGCAGCCACCCCTGCGAAGAACCCGGTGGCAAGTCACCCCACAACGCGGGATCAACCTCCCCTCCACCCTCCTCGCCCTCCTTCTCACCCTCCTCCTCGGCCTCCTCCTCCTCACCCTCCTCCTCGGCCTCCTCCTCCTCACCATCAGGAACATACTCCTCCTCCTCAGACTCAGAAGGTGCCTCTGTATAGGAGGGCATCGAAGAAGACCCTCCTATTTCAGACACGGCCCGGAGTTTTTTGCCCCGGTTGCCTCTCCCCCCACCTCCTCCTCCTCTAGGGGCTCTCCCCCCACCGCCTCCTCTAGGGTCTCCTCCCCCGACCCCTCCACCTTCCTGTGAGGTGTCATCCTCGCGTAGTCGGGAGGGAACCTTGTGGGCTCGTCCACTCCGAGTAAGTCCTTTGAATTTACTCAGGAAACTGGCACCGCTGGACTTGCCCATGATTAGCAAACCTGCATCGAGAACAGGATAAACAATTAGTAAGGATATCAAATAAACAAGCATACAGGAAAACATTAATAACAGAAGAGCACATTGTGCACTTAACATAGTAAAACTACACAAATATCCATTCATCTAACATCTATCTATCTCACATTGTGCACTTAATTTTTTTCCACATTTATACTCTCTTCCATTTCATTCATCTATCAAAAGTGCATGTATATCAAAAGTGCTCATGATGGACCTACCCCCTGTTTTGACTTAAAGATGCCTATAATAATCTCTGAAACTACAATTAAGATGCCTACGTATTAACCAAAGATGCCTACAAACAAAAATGTCAGAAATTCTACAATTGAAAAGATGCCTACAATAATGTCTAAAAGTACAATTAAGATGCCTACGTATCACCCAAAAATGCCTAAAAAAATGTCTGAAAATCTGCAGTTGAAAATCTGCAGTTGAAAAGATGCCTGCATATATCCAAAAATGCCTACAATGACAAAATTCTAAAAAGAGGCTTGAGAGCAGACCCCCGCGTCGCCTCGCTCTGGCGACACGGGGGCAGAAAACCTAGCGCCGCCACCTTCTCCCCCCTTCCTCCCTCCAGCCGCGCTGCCGCGAGAGGGCGCCCACCGGCAAAGTCCGGGCCGGCCCCAAGGAAGGCGGCGGCGGGGCGCTAGCCCTTGCCGGTGCAGCACGACGAGGAGGACGGCGGCGTGTCGCGTCGGGGAGCTCTGCGCGGCCCAGATCTGGTCGGTGCGCATCCGCGACGGGGAGATGGAGGCGGCTGGCCGGGCGCCCATCGGGCTGCTCATGCGCGGTGGAGTTGTTGGGCATAGCCCGCGCGGCTTGTGGGCGCAGGGGCGGCGCGGCCCGTGCGGCTTGCGAGCGCTAGTGGCAGCGTGGCGGCGCGGTCGCGCGAGTCGCTGCCGTGAGATGCTGCGGGAGGACGCGGGCTCCCCCTGGAGGACGGCCCCTGGCTTGGACGCGGTCGGATCTGGCGAGCCGGCCGGATCTGGCGGCTGGGGGTCAGGAGGCGGCTTGGCTGGCGACGGGGTCGGCGTTGCTGCTGACCATAAACCGTGCGATGGAGGAAAAGGACTTTCCTCTTGCAGAGAGGAGCCCGACCCTCGCGTCGCCCACACCGGGCGACTCGAGGGGAACCCCAGCCGCCACCGATCGCCGCCCCTCCTCCCGGCCACCCCCGCGTCGCCGCCGGCTCCCCGTGCTCTCTCGTTGCGGCCTCGCGCTGGCCGCGGTGCACCTCAACCTCTCCTTGTTGGGTGCGGCGCCCCGGCGTGTTGCTGCTTCTTTGGCCCTCCGTAGCTCGCTTCGCAGCTCATGGCTGCCTAGATTGTTGGGCTACGGCGGTGGTTGGCCGACTTGCTCCGGTTGCGAGGTGGAGGAGGCACTGCCGGGTGAAAACTTCATCGACGATGACGGCTGCAGCCGCCATTTTTCCTTCTTGAAGGCGTCGAGTTTGGCATTGTTTCCCTCCCCCCCAAGCACTCAGATCCCGAGAGAAATCTCGGACCCGGGGTTCCCCGTGTCGGATGGTGTCGACGTCTCTACGCCGTTTCCTCCTTGGGGGCATCTTCTTGGATTTCTTCTGCTTCGGGTGGACTCGCCTCTTGCTGCTTCCTCTCCACCTCGGCTTCGATCCCTGGCTGGCCATTGTCCTTGGCGACTCGAGTGGAGCTTGCTTGGACATCCTGGGGTGGCCTCGACGACGCGCTGCCCTTCGACCTCGACGGCAGTACACCGGTACTGCGCCCTTCGGTCTCGGTGGCGTGTTGCCTTCTCGGCTTCGCTGGCGGCACACCGGTGCCGCCACTCGAACTCGGCTATTCGACGCTCTTCGTTCGCGCCAGTGATGCTTCTCGATATGCTTCTACTTCGGTGTCTCCTTTCTATCAGGGATGTGCTTCATGGTGGCCCGGACGACGTTTGCGTGGACATCCTGGGGTGGCCTCGGTGGCACGCTGCTCTTCGACCTCGGCGGCGGTACACCGGTGCCGTGCCCTTCGGTCTCGGTGGTTTGTTGTCTCTTGGCTTCGCCGGCGCACACCGCTGTCGCCGCACGAACTCGGCTATCCGACGCCCTTCGTTCGTGCCAGTGATGTTCCATTGCGAGTTGCTGTTATGGTGCCCGTCTTTTTCTCCCTAGGCCTTGTTCTGGTTCATTGTCAGTGGTGGAACAAGCTGCTCAGCGGAGCTTGCTACCTGAGATGTCGGCCTCCAGGGGTTTCGGTTTGGTTCTGTTGCCAGCCTTCCCCTCCATTTTGTTTTTCTTTCTTCTAGTTTTGGGCTTCCTCTTGAAGCCCTCCCCTGTTATTTCCTTTTGTGCCTTTGTGCACTTACTTGTATCTGTACTGACTGCCAAGTCACTTTCGACTGGGAATATAACAAGCGGTGGGGTTTTTGGCCCCCCCGTCAATCTCGAAAAAAAAAATGCCTACAATAATGTCTGGAACTACAATAGTTCCTTGGAGATAAACTGAGGCTGCTAGGTATGAAAAGGCCAGCCCTACACTTACACATGCTCATTTACTCTCAGAGAGAAGTGGCTATGCTCAAGTACTGCACTTTGCTAAATCTGCACATCTACTGAATTAAAAAATAGATTAAAAAATAGAAAAACCAGAGCAACCCTACTATTGCATGATTTCATCTAAGAAACCTTCGCTAAATCTGTACGACAACAGATATCTGAAGCAAAAAGGTAGGAACAAATCCCAGCAGAGATTATAGAGCAAACTTTTGACTGAACTTAACTGATTTTTTAGCAGCACTAAGAATAGCATGAGGGGATTTGCAGAAAAATAAAGACTTGTACTACCACATATTGTAGAGATATCATTTGTAACTCCCGCTTATAGTAACAGATCAAAAAGCTAGAAGAACACATCGTATTGCCTGGAAAAACATATTCTATTGCCTAGAAGATGGCAGCTGCTCTCTTTGTTTTTCTTCAGTTGATATAAAATGTAGGCAAGCACAGCGGACATAATTAGGAAAAATAGAAAAACATGCACCCCACACTTGACCTAATTTCATACACAGCCTGATTTGTATCTGCTGTTGTTGTTTGCCAGCATGAAACACACTCTAAAAACAGCCTATAAATCCACTATTATTGCCTAGTTTTAAATCTTCTATTGCCTAAAAGTAAAAACACTGCATACTATTGCCTACATCCCTGGGATCTGATGGGATGGCGACATGAATTGTTGCCTACCACCCCAAAATCCAAGCAACTATGAGCTGCTGCACTTCCTCCCTCTCAATGACTGTGTGCTGCTGCACCTCTAATCCGTCCCTAATCCAAAATGGTGGGGTGAGGATTTGTGCTTGGGAGACATATCTAAGACCTCTAGCTGTTGATTGTCTGTCGGAATTTGAGTTTTGCTTTGAAAATTTCTCGATTTCAGCAGCCATCGCCCCTCTATATTTCCAGATATCTGAGAATTTGGCCTAAATGAGTGCGCATTCGACAATATTGCCTGCTAAACACATATTGACTGCACAAAAACAAGATCCTAATTATGTTGCCTACTGAAAAAACAAGTGGTGGGTTCTAGTTATATGATCACAGATATTGCATCATTTTTCTTACTGAAGGCGCATATATATGCTGAACAAAAAGCTACTATGAATGCAGATAGGTTACAGTATTGCCTGCTGAAAACGCAGATATTGACATGCTAAGATAAAAGCTATATGAACACATATATCACACATAATTTGCCTACTGGACACACATATGATGAAAATATAATGCAATATTTTTGCCTCTTATCTCTCTGTGTGTTGCCTACCAAAACAAAGACTCCTCTGTAAATTGTTGCCTACAACCTGAAACATTTATAGTGTGTATTTCCTAAGCTCATGCATCCATCAAACCCATCGTGAAACTCTAATCCTTTTCTCCCTTGACTAGCAAATCTCAAACCCATGCTCCAGTAGAGATTTTTCCCCGTGGATGCAAAAATTGGTGCGCGCAGACAGCAACTCGATGGCCAAAGCGCTAGAAAACTCACCTCTGTTCGCGCACTTAGCAGAGAGCCTCGTCCCCCGTCGGCCGCCGCCACGCCCAACTCCCTCTTCTCCCTGGTTGCGCGTGCGAGCAACTCACCACACCCACCACCAACCCCCCTACTGGACCCGTGGGCCGATCGAGCTGGCATCCACGCAAGGCGGGCCGGGGTCGAGGAGGGAGGGGCGGGGGCGGCTGGAGCGAGGGAGGGGCGGGGGCGGCTGGAGCGAGGGCAGCGCCGGCTGGAGCGAGGGCGGCGCCGGCTAGAGCGAGGGCGGCGAGTGGGCGGCGGCAGGGGGCGGGGGCGAGTGCGGCGGCGGCGACAAGGGGCGGGGAGTCGGCGGCGAAGGCAAGCAGTGCATGGGGTCGCGGCGGGGAGCTGGGAGAGAATGAGTGGAGCAGACGCTACGCGAGGGGATAAGGCAGTCTCCGATGGCTGCCGTCGGCATAGACGCCACGTCACCGATCCGCGTGACACGTCCCCTATGGCCGCAGCTATGCCGACGGCTTTGCCATCGGCATAGTTATATTTTTTGTTTTTAAATGTTTTTAATAGTTTATATTTTTCCTTCTTTATGTTTTTTATGTTTTTTATTTCATATAGATTTTTAATGTTTTTTATAGTTATATTTTTCCTTTTTTATGTTTTTATGTATTATTATTTCATATAGATTTTTAATGTTTTTTTAACCGCTCGGCCCTCTCCTCTCCCGGAACCACACAGAGGGGAGGGAAGGGGAGGCGCCGAACTCGAGCAGCTTCGTCCGCCGAGGCCGTGGCCTAGTCGCGGGTCTGGGAGCGCATGGTCGCCGCCTCGCGTGCTCGATCTAGAGCTTAGTAGGTCAGCTGAGTGAAGGGGGAGGGGGTCGTCAACGGTGGGGGTGGGGGTGGGGGCGGCGGCGGATCCAACTCCGTCGGAGGGAGATGGTCCGCGTGGGGACACCTGGGAGCAACATCCGGGCCAAACCCACAGCTACATCACCTCCGTGTAGACCCGACGTGTCCGTTTTCCCCCTCCACGTGCCGCCGGCGGCGGCGGCCGTGAGGGGGGCCACACCCCGTAGACGCGTGTCGCCTCTTCGGACATGCCACAACACCACCCCGCATGTACGAGGGGCTGGTGCGACGCTCCGGTGGCATTGCTACCCCCAGGGCCCCCGTCCCGCCTAACCCTGGAGCGGTTGACCACGAGATCTAGCCCTTTGACTTCCCACGGGCGGGCTTTGACCAGTGGACCTCTCCACCCGGTTGTGTCAGGTCAGCACAGAGGGACACCTGGGAGCAACATCCGGGCCAAACCCACATCTACATCCCCTCCATGTAGATCCGACACGTCCGTTTCCCCCCTCCAGGTGCCGGTGGCGGCGTCGTCCGTCAGCTGGGAGGCCACGCCCCGGAGATGCGTGTCGGGCGTTTGCAACCACCACAACACCTTCAGACTTGTGAGAAGCCATGTACGCAAGATTGGCGGCATGCTAGCCCATGGAGGCCGCCGGCCACAGTCGTAGACATGCGAAGGGCAATCTGCATAGAGGGAAGTGTTCAGATACCTCTCCATCACCAAAAATTATAAAAAATTACCATCGTTCCTATAGCACATGTGCCCACGTCATGTAAAAAAGTCATGATTTTATCGCAATCTGAGTATTTAATAATATTCACGCCGCACCGTTACCGTAGAACGTCTACTACTGTGTCATCACCGTCTGTGAGGAGGGCCACACCCCGGAGACGCGTGCCGCCTCTTCGGACATGCCACAACACCACCCCGGATGTATGAGGGGCCGGTGCGACGCTCCGGTGGCAGTGCTACCCCCCGGGCCCCGTCCCGCCTAACCCTGGAGCGGTTGACCACGAGATCTAGCCCTTTGACTTCCCATGGGCGGGCTTTGACCAGTGGACCTCTCCACCGGGTTGTGTCAGGTCAGCACAAAGGGACACCTGGGAGCAACATCCGGGCCAAACCCACAGCTACATCCCCTCCGTGTAGATCCGATGCGTCGATTTCCCCCCTCCAGGTGCCGGTGG
>NC_041388.1:549459083-549495773 GCF_002162155.2 Triticum dicoccoides | reverse complement strand
TCCGTGTAGACCTGACGCGTCTGTTTCCCCCATCCAGGTGTCGGCGGCGGCACCGTCCGTGAGCTGGGAGGCCACGCCCCGGAGACGTGTGCCGCCTCTTCGGACATGCCACAGCACCACCCCGCATGTATGAGGGGCCGGTGCGACGCTCCGGTGGAACTGCTACCCCTAGGGCCCCCGTCCCGCCTAACCCTGGAGCGGTTGACCACGAGATCTTGCCCTTTCACTTTCCACGGATGATCTTTGAAAAGTGGACCTCTCCATCCGGTTGTGTTAGGTCAGCCCCAAGGGACACCTGGGAGCAACATCCGGGCCAAACCGACAGCTACATCCCCTCCGGGTAGACCCGATGCGTCCGTTTCCCCCCTCCAGGTGCCGGCGGCGGCGCCATCCATTAGGGAGGGCACTCCCCGGAGATGCGTGCCGCCTCTTCGGACATGCCACAACACCACCCGATTGTGGTAGGTCATCCCATAGAAACACTTGGGAGCAACGTCCCCTCCGTATATACCCGATGCGGCTGTTTCCGCCCTCCAGATGCCGGCGGCGGCGCCGTCCGTGAGGGGGGCACACCGCGAACGTGAGGCGGTCACACTCCGGAGACGGGTGTCGGGCGTTTGCAACCGCCACAAAACTTCTGTCGGCATAGCTGTTTTTGATTTTAATAAAATATAAGGACCTATATTCAAAAGAACATGACGGCCCATTATTAATGTGCTCGAAAAAAATACAAACTATATATATATATTCATAATCTATGGAAAAAATTACAAACTACATATATTTACATATAATACATAAAAAGCATAAAAACATATGTAAAAAAATGCATAAAAACATATGTAAAAAAAGCATAAAAACATATGTAAAAAATTAACTATGCCGATGGCTTTGCCGTCGGCATAGAGACGGCAGGGTTTAGGTGGGCGCCGTGCCGCGGATCGGTGACGTGGCGCCTATGCCGATGGCTGCCGTCGGCATATCTACGTCGCGGATCGGTGACGTGGCGTGCAGAGATATGCCGACGGCCGCCCGTCCAGACCGTCGGCATAGGTTTGACGGCGTTAGCCGCTGGTCACGGGCGGGGTCGCCGGGCCCACAGGTATGCCGACGGCTGGCTTATGCCGACGGCTGCTGTCGGCGTGTCTGCATCTAGGTCACGGCTGTTCTGTGCCGACGGCTGCCGTCGGTGTAGACCAGGGTAGCCCGACGGCCTGGATAAGCCGACGGCCAGGAGTAGGTTGTCGGCATAGCTCCAAGTAGGCCGACGGCAGCCGTCGGCATAGATTTGGCCGTCGGCGTAGGACCATTTTCCGGTAGTGCGCTGCCGCAAGAATTCCCGGAGGGGATCCCCGCCGGCGGCCGAGATTGACGTCCTCCTGGACGATCTTCTCGAGCTGGTGTTCCTGCGCCTCCCCTCGCCTGCCAACCTCGTCCGCGCCGCGAGCACCTGCAAGCGCTGGCGCCGCATAATCGCGGGCGACGGTGGCGGCCTCCTCCGCCGGTACGGCACTCTCCACAGCGCATCCGACGACGTTGTCGGCCACTACTGCGTCGACGACTGCGACGGGTACCCGAACCCGCGTCGGCCTAGCCTTGACCCCGTGTTTGTCCCCTCCCCCTCCTCCTCTTCGCCGTGGGGCGTCGCCCCTGGAATCTTGCGCTCGATTTCCTCCCGCGGGGGGAATTCGGAGATTCCCGCTGGGAACTCGCCGACATCCGGGGCGGCCTCCTGCTCGTCTTCGACAGGGTGCTGGCGCCACGCCTCCTCATCTGCGATCCCCTGAGGCGATGCTACAGGGAAATCCCTGGCTCGGCGTGGTTCCACGGCTGCCACCTGCTGGGTGCTTTCCTCCTCGACGGCGAGGACGCGGATGCGGGCATCAGCATGCCAAACTTCAGGGTGACGTGCGTGCTCTATCGCTTTCGGAACCGCACCGCCAGGGCCTGTGCCTTCTCGTCCGCCGGCGGCGGCTGGGCCTCCGCCGCCGGACGTAGCAGCATGTCAATCAGCCCGGACGTGGAGTTGGAGCCCATCCATTTTGCAGGGAGCGACAACGGGTCCGCCGACTGGACGGTCGGAGACAACATTCTTCTTTCTCTGGACAAGGACGCCGCCGAGCTCACCTGTTTTCTCGTGCTGAACGACGAGGAGTACGCCGCGCTCCGGGAGAAGCGCCACCCCACGGGGTACCCGTACCAGGTGCCGTGGCCACCTACGATCCAAGCTTGCTTGCCCTAGCTGCATCGGTTGGCTGCGGATAGGCCATGGCGTCGTCCCAGGTTCTGAACCCATAGCACCATATCATATGTGTCTGTCTATAGGCATCAAGTGGCAAACAATTTCAGAAGTTCTATTGCGTTTGTTTGTAATCGTATACAAATTCAGTACATTGGATGGTTTGTTGTTGTTTTGAACATTTATCTGTCCTTAAGAGTCATAAACTTCAAACTTGTTGTAGCTGTTTTCAACATTAGTCTCTCTCTTCTTCAGGTTACTTTCATAAAAGTGGAATTGCTTGTTTTAGAGAGGGGGTTTGCTGATGTAGTATTCGGGCTCGGGGGTTTCATATTCATAACACTGAACTTAGAACAATGACGGGAGAAACACTGACCATAGGTTGCATAAAAAGTTGGATAGTTGGTGGTATAAATTCCTTTCTTGTGTGGGGAAATCGATTCTATTGTAGTGCAGCTTAAACAATATTGCATACTGTATATGATGTCTCGGTTTGAAATTCCTGAAGCAGCTTTAAATAAAATGTGTTGTTTTAGGAGAAGGTAAGGTGGCAAGGTTGCAAAATTTATCTCATAGAAATCATCTAGTTAATTGGCCGTTCGTGTTCTATGCATATATTCTACCTATAAACCCTGATGCTCTACCCGGCCATACAAGCCATCTGAGAGCGCGAGCGATCTGTGGTCGTCCGATCTTTTTACTGTGGCTGTTTTTATCTCTGTGTCAGCTGCTCAGCCGTTCCTCCATTATCCATGCACGCGCTTGGGCTGGCGCTGGATGACTGGTGGGGTCGTTCTCCTGTGGGGCCAAGAGATAGTGACTGGTTTGACGTATGCGGACTGAGAGGTGTGGGGTAGATCGTGTTGCGATCCCTCTCGTCCTCGAGCCCCACATCCCCTCCTCGCATGCTCTCCACCACCACCACGCCTCCTCCTCCTCCTCCTCGCTTCTCTGCTCCTCCGCTCTCGAAACCTAAACGCATGGTTGCCACCGCCTCTGTTTTCTCTCTCTTCCCCCTAGATAACGTCCTCAATTTCTCCATCCTCTCTGCTGCGCGCCGGTGTTCCGGATCCAGCGCAAGTCACTGCCACGATAGTCATGGAAGAGTAGGGGAGGATAGTGGTGAAGGAGGGACCAGCGAAGCCAGAGCTTCAGGGGGTGCTCGCGTCTCGGTGGAGTGGCGCTGTGGCGCTGCTCGTCAGCCGTCGCCACCATCCCCAATCTAGGCTGCTCATATGCGGTCTCCCGCCATCTTTCTCCCCCAGTTTTTTCCTTAGTACTATGGTAATGTGATTTCAATTTCTAAATTTATGGTTTTCCAGATCGAAGACACAGAAGAAGAGAAAGAATCTTGTGGAAGGGTTTGATGAAGAAGAACAAGTTGAATAATCTCTCTCTCTCTCTCTCTCTCTCTCTCTCTCTCTCTCTCACACACACACACACACACACACACACACACATCCACGTTTGTTCCTGCATTTTAGTTTTGATGTTATGGTTTCTCATTTTATGATTTTCCAGATATGAGACAGAAAAGAAAGAAAGAATCTCATGGAGAAGAACCTGGTAAATCCTCTCTCTCTCTCTCTCACCTACGTTTGTTCCTGCATTTTAGTTTTCTCAATTTATCGTTTTCTAGATCTGAGACAAAAAAGAAGAGAAAGAATCTCATGGAAGAGCTTTGAAGAAGAACATGTTGAATTCTCTCTCTCTCTCTCTCTCTCTTGTTCGTACATTTTAGTTTTGATGATATTTGGCATCCTACATTAATTTGCAGCGTTGTTAGTAATGCCACATTGCCACATACACACATATATATATACAGTTAGGGTTTATTCATTTGATTCCACTTGTCAAGGGTTAGGTAGTGGATGCCTTCCATTTTTTGTTGGCTGACCTCAGGCATCTACTGCTCATTGCCTTGCCTATATTGATCTATATAAAAAAGGAAATTTCAGCCTGTCGTGTATGTGTGCATTTCTTTTGTTACAGATTTTGCATGCCCGACAGAGTGCAGAAAAGGCAAACCATTGATATAGCTGTGGTGCGGATATGCAGCTTGAAATCTAATTGGAATGAAAGTTAAGATCATCTCACCATAAGATATTATTTATGTTCTGTGAAAAAAATGATTTTTTTCAGGTGAGGTATGAATGGCGGCGGATTGAGGGAATGCAGATACAGCTTTTCTAATCTATGGATGCAATCTTGAATGTGATGGTAAAGGTATGTCGAGCAAATGTTGATTCATACCATGCATGTTATGAGCGGAGTCTTGGTGAAAAATGCAGTTCTATGAATAGCTTTCCGCCATTTGTAGTTTTCCTGATTGTACTGTGAGAGCTTTAAGCTAAGTTTGTTTTAGTTGACTCAGCCTTCTATTCATTTCTTTTGTATGGTTCTTGAAAGCAGAGTGCAAATGAATGGGCTGCGCTTATCTATAATGTACTTAACATGTTAGTTCTATTGCCAAATGATCTAAACAAGATTTAACCACTTCTATAGCATAGAAGAATATGGTATTTACCTTCCTTGGATTTACTCGAATGGAAGTGTTGGTACCGCCGCCTAAAAAAGCAAAAGGTATCATTTATATAGCTATTTCAAATGCAAGGGTAGGATCGTCTCTCTCAACAAGATATTCTTTGTGTTATGCGCCAAATTTGAGTGATTCTTGGTGATGTATATGAATCTTGGCAGATAAAAGAAGATAGAGCTAATGTAGGCGGGGCTTCATGAGCTTCTATCAAGGTTCTTAGTGAGTGCTTCCATTAAGATGCTTTCAGCTTGTTGATTGTTTTCTACCCTATATATATGCACGTCGTATTTTTATTTTCTTCTTAGTTACCACTCTGAATAGGATACATGGTGTTCATGTTCTGTTATATTATTTTATTCTTGTGTAGTCTGGTTTTACAGATGATAGGCAAGGCTGTGGTTACTTTTGCGTCTGCCACGCTTGCCGCTGTTACACATAATTGTACTTCTATTTTTGTTGTTGCTTTCTCAGTTTCTTAAGGCTCGAACACTATTGCTCTAAACTTTGTAGCTGGAGGATTAATGTAACTGTTTGGACTGAATTTCTCTTTTCTAGCATTTGTTTCATGTGAGAGAGATAGCATATTTGATATCATACTGAAATAATAGTAAAGTGTTCTAAAGAGAAGGCTAGCTGTACTATATTGTTTATAGGTTCTAGAAATGGTATGCTAATTTTCCATTTGCATGTCTGCTGGTTTGTGATGCCATAAAGACAAGAGCCCTATGCATCAGTTGTGTATCTTGCTTGCACTGTCTACATTTCCTATTTTGATGCTAGATCTTTGACTATGAGGTGTTATCAATTGATTAGTTTTAGAAACTAATGAACACTGAAGGCGTGGATTATATCTAATATTGTGGTGCTTCCAGCTTTGAGCTTGCAACTGAACCTTAAGACTACTTACTTTTGTGGATGGCTAACCTGAAAGTCTGAAATGAAATCTGGTATAGCAATGTTGCCTCCCTCAGCAAAAGAATTGCATTGAGGTCAGCTATCTTGAATGTCACTTTTTTTCGTTTCAGTGATGCATGAGCATAGTGTGACATGAAGATTTATCTTCGATCCTTACCATACTATTGATTTGTTGAACCATCTCAAAGCATACAGACTGGTTATTTTTAGGCACAATTTTCTCTTGTTGCCTTTACATGCTCATTTAATTCGTTTATGTTTCCTTTTCAGTTACAGTGGAGGATATATCCTCCGCCGTGAATGGATGTGTTTGACCCTGTGAGATGGCCTAGGCCACTGATGGGTCAAGTGGTGGGGGTGAGGTCAGGATGAAACGGCGACACAAATGAACTTCGTTGACAAGCTCGCGGGTAAGAAAATGTGGTTTGAAGTGATTTTTTAATTACTGTGATTTTCCTTGTTAAATGTCTGAAAATGAAAACAATATTATACTGAATGTTGAGCTTCATTTCTTCTGCATTTATAGGAATGGCAATCTTAAATTTTGTTTGCGTTGATGGATTCTCACTTATCAGCATATAGCCTCCAGCCTTCACACATAAAGACTGGTTTGTCACTTTGTCTGGTTGTTTTATTTTTCTCTGTTGCAGAATAGGAACGAGATATGTACGTTTATTTCTCTGTGTCGTTTTTAATTCTACACCGTATTATTTATTATGAGAAATTTTCGACAGAAAATGTTTGTTAATCTTCCAGATTTTCCATATTGTTTTTGGTCTATCAAATTAATGCTTATATCAAATTTCATTCATAGAAGCTAATACAACGGTGCCTTTACGACTATTAGTGTTGGAGGAGTAGGGATCATTATGATATTAGTTCTAATTTGTGTTGTGGTAGTTTCCTTTTTTTCATACTTATCCAGTAAATTACCTTTTAGTCTTGGAATGCTTAATCACACCCACCCTCATATTTTTCTAGGTTTTTTCTCTCTTCAGCCTATTTTAGATATAAAAGGAGGACTAACAATCTTGCATTCTGCAGTAAGTTTAAACTTTGATCAGTTCTCCACAGTTTCATGAAGACACAATTGAATGAAATAATGCTTTTTCTATATTGTGCCCGGCAGAAAACTTGTGTGATGGGCAATTGGCATCAACAATTTTAAGAGTTCGGTAGTAGTTTGAATGTAAGCAGTCTCCCTCTTTGTGTGTGTGTGTGTGCGCGCGCGCTTTTGTGTCTTTCAAGCTGCTCTATGTCCAGAATATCGAATGGTTATATTAGCCCTGAGTTTACTTACTTTCATTTTGTATATTTGATGCATTAAAAATAATATTACTTGGCTAATGATCCTTTCCATGATTGGTCATTATGATTTTATTGGTGTTCCTTCCGTATTTACAAAGACACATAAACCACCTCTTCAGTTTGTCTATTTTTTGGCCCAACTTTACACACTTTACATGCTTTTCGAATCCTTTTATTTAGGACCAAGGAAAAAATGCTAGCTATTAATTGTGTTTTTCCACTGACTAGCGCCTATCTTGCCTAAGTTCATGCCTAGGTGGAGCTAGGTGTTTGTTTGCCCCAAAAAAAGACCTAGTCGTTCTGTTGTGGCCTAGGGCCTAGGCACCCTTCACACTTCATTTCATTGATTTAAGAAGGGCTTTAAGAGGTGAGATGATTTTTCAAGCAGGTAATGCTCGGTTTTTTTGAGAGCACATAAGAGGCCTATACAAGTGTACATCGCCACTGTTATGTTATTTACTACTCCATCCGTCTCATAATATAAGAGCGTTTTTGACACCAACTTGTTTCAAAAATGTTTTTATATTATGAGACGGAGGGAGTAGCAACTATAGTGTTTTTTAGAGTGCACGCTTGCAAAGTTTTGAACCATACCTCCTCGGGCCACCACCACCGCTCTTCTCGACCCCCTCCCCCCCGATCTCCTCCCTCCCGATCCCCTCTAGACCGATCCGATCTAGGTCTTTTAGCCGACGCTGCTCCTCTCCTCGCCGCCAGCGGAACTACGTGGGGCAAAGCCTAGGCGGGGGATGATGGCGGCGGCAAGGCCTTCCTCCGCCGTGGCTCCATGATGCGGTTGCGGTGGAGATCCGCGCGGGTGTCATGGACGTGTGTGTTTTCCGGCATCAGCGGCGCAGTGGTGAGGGCCCCTCCATCATCGATTGCTCACCCTTGTCGGGCGGCAGTTCCGAGCGGTGGTGTGGCTCCGGTCGTATGGTTCCCCAGCGGCAGACGTCACCCATGGGCGTGCTGGATGATGGAGGGGGTCGATCTGGTGGTCCAGCAAGGGATGGGCGCAAATTTGCAGCGAAGTTCGACCTCGGCCAGAACCGTCGATGGCGGCGCCTGCGAGCGTCGTTACCTTGTTGGAGGCGTTGTGGGGAAATTCAGGTTCCATGTGTGCCCCAGGGGAAACCCCAAATTCGAGCTTTCTGGATCAGATGATGGCGAGGTTCGTGCATCGTCACCCCCCATTGGGACATCATATTTGGGGTTGTACACTGGCTGGAGGGATAAGTGTTTGGCTTGGTGGCTGGGCGCAGGCCTCCGTATACTTCTCGTGCAGTGACCAAGGTAGAGCGGCGTACAATCTACAGTATTGACGACGGCGTGTCTTGGCGGCAAGGTGCAACAGGGTCTCGGTGCTGGATACCGTTCGATGGACGCGCGCAGGAGGCGCGCGCTATTTGTCGTCGTGGTGGCGCTGACGGCGGAAGGGTCTGGCAAGATCACTGCATTGATTGCTGTTGAAGATGAGACCGTAGAAGATGGTGGCGGATTCTACAATGTGCCCATGTGTTGCATGCCGAGGGTCTACTAGACCGATTGGTGCTCCCGGCTAGCCAGCGGGTGGCTTGGTGAGGCCAGCGGATTTCTTGGTGTGTGTGGTGGTCAAGGCACATCATCAATCTTGTAGGTAGGGCGACAGTTTTTTGTCAGGAAGGTGGCTTTGGGTTGATCTATGTATTTATTTTGTAAGACTTCGTTGAATAATGCAATAAAGATGGCTATATGCATCGCCCGATGTAGAGGCCGGAGTAATCCTCCTTTTCGAGAGAAAATGCGCCGAGGGAAATAATAGATGCACAGTTGCTCTTTTGCTATTTTTGAACGATTATCAGTTTATTGATAAGAGATTTACATATTGGTTTGCACGATTGATGGTGAAAGTATAAAAAGGACAGAAAACCAGAGTTTACCTTTCTGCATGTGAAATATTAAAATGCATGAGTTTTGGACTGTTGTGCAAACGGTAAACAGTACAGAGAAATCCCCTTAAATATGTAATTGGTGCTTCACTGTTGCTATCAGTAAAACATGAATAGAAATCCTGAAGAACTTCATGCCCTGACGTGTCCTCCAGTGATCTTGAAGAACATGGAGACTGCATAGAGAAATAGTCTCTACGTTCATATTTTGTATTATTCATTATCTCAATCTTGAATATATTAGATCAGTGGTCAGCTACAGGCGACAAGGGCGATTTACTACTCTTTGTGCTGATTGCATAGTAAATCAGATGTAGCCAACTTATTCTGTCCTTTGCATAGTAGATCATGTATAATTTGTTTTTGTTAATCAAGAGTGAAATATTTACCTGTTTGCTGTTGACCTGAGTTTAGTCCTTCAGATGTGTTCCATCAATTTAGCCTCTATCTGGATAGATCAGTTGATGTTTAGCATCCTCTGAAGGCAAATATTTGAAGAAAGCATGCCCATAATATTTGTACCTACTGCTGCACAAGGTATCCTCCTAGCTGTATAACTTTTTTAGCCTCACACGGATAAGGGGAAAATAAATACGGATAGAATTGGAAACACCCAGTTTTTCTTGTGGTTGTGCCCATTTTGGCATTATTAAGTCTACCTTTGCCACTGTTATCAGCGATGAAGTTTACCTACTTTATGTAGTTTGACTTTAGACAAATCTTATATGCGGTGTAAAAAGAACCGGAAAGAGTACTTCACATTCCCTTTTCTTCGGTTGTTTCTAATTTGACTGCAAGACTGCGAGTGCAGCTCTGAGATCATTTTCTGATTCTTGGTGATTTGTAGGAATGCTACTACTCTGCAATGTTCATATCTAATTCATTTTTTTTATTGAAGGCGACTAGAAAAACACTTGTACTGTGAGAGATTCTTGAAGCTGATATCTGGTTATTGCGAAATAACAAGGAATCCTTGACACCGCAGTAATATTTCTTTATGATAGGTATGCATTTTATCGAGCTATTTTCTTCTTTGGTCATGACATGCTATTAAAATCCCAAACAAGGCACCATCACCGCATGTACTCGCACCCAGGCTACACCAACCGTCCTAAATAAAACCATCTCCTTCGCTTCCTAAGATCAATTTGTCAAGAGGAACATCTCACGCAGCCATCTATGACCTCTTTGTCGATATATATGTGTGATTTTGTAACCCATGATATGTTTGAGGAAATGCCCCTGGAGAGATTATCATGCAGAGCATACAAACGTTTGTTTAAATTTTGCTTGGTTCTTTAGAACAATACAGTCGGCATATCAAAAATAAGGGTACCCTGAGTCGCCTGCCAAATGAGCCAGCCCCCAAAAAACAATCATGTAAAATAAGAAACATAAAGGGTTTTTCAGCGTTGCCCCGTTAAAGATGAAGGCCACATGTGTTGTACACAGATCTATTGTGTGTATTTACTATCATATAAATAAATATAAATGACACAAACAATCCAAGCGAAGGATGTCAAGACGTCAGCCCTGGTGTCATAAGGATGGTGCCCGAAACCCCGAGCATCAACCTCCCAGGCTCGCGTGCGCAGGAAGGTCACTCTCTCTACGAATGGAGAACCTCGCCGCTGCAGGCCTACGTAAACCGTCATCATCACAACGAACAGGTTGGACGGGTACCTCAGGCTGATCAGGTGCAAACCCTATCGATCAGGTGAAAGCGACAGGACCAGACAACCTTTTTGACCAAGGGAGCGGTGCCTCGCGTCACATCAAGCAGGACAATTGTTAGAATAAATCCGAGGCATACCGTCGATCATCCAAGGACCAAGCAATTACACGAGCACGACACCGAGATTTGTTAACGAGGTTCATCGATATGGCTACATCCCCGGAGCTTGACTACGTGCGCTCCTCGCCGTGACACCGTCACAATACCGCACACCGGCCACCCGGGCGCCGGCACATGCCGCCGGCTCCCCCTTGCGCGCATGTGCTATTATGTTGGCATATGTTACATCGTGTGTCTAATCCCGCTATATATGAAAGGCCTAGGATACAAGTGTCCTATTAGGACACAACTCCACATCCTATATAAACACAATACAACTCCTAGTTCAACTGTAACCTACCTTGTACACAATATTTGACACAACTCTAACAAACTCCACCTTGATGAATATTTTCCACCACCTTAAATCTGATACCAGATGTAGCTATATCGGTGAACCTCGTTAACAAATTTTGGTGTCATACTCGTGTGATTGCTTGGTCCTTGAGTGATCGACGATATGCCTCGGATTTATTTTAACAAGTGATATCATGAGCAAGGTTGAAAAGGTCCGGCAGGCGGTCGAGTTGATCTGAAAGGAGGAGGTTTTGAAGAGATCGTGATTGTAGAAGCTGGTCGGTGGCTAGTCGGCGGGATCTTTGGCGATCGCGCGGGACAAGACAGGAGAGAGCAGCAAGACGATCTGGGCCAAAAACAGAAGTGATCAGTTCGCAGGAAGTTATCGGCGAGATCGAAGTTCTCGGCGCTTCGCGGTGGTGGCGGAACGTGCAGGCGGCACGCGCTGTGCAGCCGTGCGCACAGGTGGCTGAAGCCAAGGCGGGGGCTAGCGTGGTCCATAGGACGTGGGCTGGCCCATGTGGGGCAGCGCAGGCAGGCCTAGGCGGAGTCGGCCGATAGCAAGTTGGAACTGGAGGGCTACTTACGTGAGATTTGTTTGGAAACAAAAGGAGACCGAGTCTCCATACTCTATATGACACAGAAAGGCAAAGCAAAGCTAGCTTCTTGGGGTTGAGCCAAGGGAGTAGATCATGTGAAGACCATCTAGTTGAAATTGCCAGTAGTATGTGGAGGTTTTATTTGTGTACTTGGGGAATCGTGTGTAAAGCTCGGATAATTTTTCGCATGGTCAGCCACACAAAGGACTATTGCGTCAATGGGTACCAGGTTTGAGGTGGAGAAGTTGACTGGACTGGAAACCTTGGGTTATGGCAGACAAAGGTGAAAGATTTGTTGGTGCAATAGAGATGCTTGAAGGAGTTGCGGGAAGTCATGTCAGCTAAGATGGAATTATCAGGTGATGGATGGAGATTCGCACAAGACGATTTGGGAGCCTTGAGTGTGTCGTACAGTCCAATAAGATCGGCTTGGTCGGACAAGCTAGTCTGACGGATCGACGCGAGTCGGTTGGTACAGAAGACGGTGGTGAGATCGGCAACGACGACGTAGGAGCGTGATGTTGATGGTGACCGACTTCTGGGGCGTGGAAACACGTGGCACAGGCCCCGAGGGCTTGTGCAGCTTCGACAAGACTATGTCGCGGGGTTGATTCGAGGTGATATATACACGGAGCTTGAAGTCGACGGGGCGCGAGGGTGGACTGATCATCTACCATGGAGTCATGTTGAATGTGAAGCTGGATTGAGGGGCTACGATGTAAGGATCCAGGGAATCGAAGCCTATTCAGCAAAGGGGAAAAGCATGGGACACACAGTTCGGACTGGAGCCCAGTGGTCTGATGAAAGTGTGAAACTCGTCATCGATCGGTTATGATTGGTGGTACTCTGCAGTGGGGGTTGAGTGGTGTGGGTTCGCGATCCTTAAGACTCGACCGGGACAGCGGAGGCTCGACGCAGTAATAACGACGAGGCGTGCAGTACGCACGGGACATGGAGACGGGCCAGGGCTCTGGTGGTCATACATGTGATGAGACAACTGTGAATTTGACTTGAGATGACTACAAGCAATGGTGAAATTCCTTCAAGTTTCAAACAGGCTGTCAAGAAAGGAGCGGTGATGTTGAGTTCAGGTAACTCTTATGTGTGATACCCAATATGTGAGTTGTTCACTTTCACGCAGGTCAGTGATCAATGTGTGATGGCATTGAACGGATACTCTGAAAGTTGGGAGCGCAAACTAGAGTAATGTGGAACTTAATTTCGTTCGAGTGTTGACTCTGGTCAAGAAAAGAAGGGACTACAAGTTGCAGGTGGAGTCATATAGAGTCTTTGGAGTAGCAGTTGTACTCATGGGATAAGCTCAAATCCAATGTACATGAAAGTTTGACGCAGTGACAAATTCAAGGTGGTGGAGAATATTCGCCAAGGTGGAGTTTGTTAGAGTTGTGTCGAATATTGTGTACAAGGTAGGTTACAGTTGGACTAGGAGTTGTATTATGTTTAAATAGGATGTGGAGTTGTGTCCTAATAGGACACGTGTATCCTAGACCTCTCATATATAACGGGAGTAGACACATGAAGTAACATATGCCAACATAATAGTATAGGCGCGCAAGGGGGAGCCGGCGGCGTGTGCCGGCGCCCGGGTGGCCGGTGTGCGGTATTGTGACGGTGTCACGGGGAGGAGCGCCCGTAGTCAAGCCCCGGGAATGTAGCCATATCGATGAACCTCGTTACAAATCTCGGTGTCATGCTCGTGTGATTGTTTGGTCCTCGGATAATTGACGGTATGCCTCGAATTTATTCTAACAACAAAGACAAGCAGGACAATGACAAGCGGGACCCAGGCATCTACCAAAAGCACTTGAGTACCTGACACTCTGCAGTATCAGCTTATCTTCTGAACCGTAAACAAATGCACATCTGCAAGATGGACGCCGACCTTCAACTAGTATTTGTTCACACATACTAAACCGACTATTATGGTGTCCCCATGCCTATATAAGGGGAGGACCGAGGTCATTTTAAGACAAACGATTGAGCTATCACACACACATGCACACACCAGTTAACACTACTCCCATTCCGAGCATCACCAGAAGGCGATAGTACATCAAACTTAGCCGAGTAGAGATAGGAGTGCTCGGGCACTCAAGCTAGGACTCCAACCACCACCGATGACACGCCGAGCACCCCGTTTGTAACACAACAACACTTCAACCTCCATTTTCATATCAACGAAGAACAGGACATAGGATTTTATGCTATCAATGGCGGCCTGAACCTATATAAAAATCCTTGTGTCCCTTGTGATTTTCTCAGAAGGAAACCGTGCGTTTTAGCCTCTCGTTGAACTCAAAATTACAAGGTATCTTTGATCCTTGATGTCCTGAGTTTACGCTCCGACAAATACCCTTTCTTTGTGTGTGTGTTTTGTCTCAATTTGTTGTTAAGAAAATCTTGAAATTTGATATAGTCTTAGAGGTATGAAGTAATCTACGCTTTGCTACCTTTGTAACAAAGCATATATCTCGTAAAAAAAGCTTTCTAGCATATGGATATGAAAAAAATAGTACTAATGCCTAAAGTTGAAGCAATTTCAGCTCCGCTGCTGGTTGTTGCCTGATACTGGTATGGAATGCTTATTAGGTTAGTAATTAGCTTGAGCCTGGGTTTCTCATTGCTACCTAAATGAGGATAATGCGTCATGCTTGTATTTAGAGAGCCAAGCTTCTCTTCGTTCTATACTCTCACCCAGTCTACACCAACCGTCATCTCACGCATGCCATCTGTGACCTCTTTGTCGATGTATATGTGTGATTTTGTAGCCCACGATACTTTTGAGGAAATGCCCCAGATGAGATTGCAGAGCATACACGTTTGTTTTTGCTTGATTTTTCAGAACAATGCCCTTTCTTGTGTGTGTTTTCTCAGTTTGTTGTTGAGAAACTCTTGAAATTTGACATAGTTTTACAGGTATGAAGTAACCTGTGCTTTGCTACCTTGTAATGAAGCATACCTCATAAAAAAGCTTTTTAGCATATGGATATGAAGAAAAAAATAGTACTAATGCCTAAAGCTGAAGTTATGTCAGCTCAGCTGTTGGGTGTTGTCTGATATTGGTATGGAATGCTCATTAGGTTGTACCCACAGAATTCTTGATTTTAATTAGCTTCCTGGGCCTGGGTTTCCCATTGGTACCTTCTGTTATTCTTTACCGCCCCTACAAATGTATGGTGATTAATACTCAAATAGAACTTCTCTCTGTCCGTGTCTTGCACCCGGGGCGCAATCTAGTCATACTAAAAGCTAGAGGTTGGTTTATCTTGCAGGTGTTGTAAAAAAAATGAGAATGGGCAAAAGACCAAATCCTGGTGATATTTGTGGATTGGGTATGTCCCTCTTTGTAGAAAATATGCCAGTGCTTCTTTATAACCTTACTTTGAGTACTGACATGATGTTTTCAATTGTTTTGGAGGGAGACTTGGGCAGAGCATTAGATTTAGGAGAATAGTTTGGGGTGGAAGTGGCAGAATTCAGGTTGAGAGCAGCATTCCAGGTCCAAGAGTTTCAAATCGATGTATGCTACTCGTACTCTACTTTGAGAGCGGCATGGCACAGGTTGGGTGCCCATACAAAGAACTCTGGTTCATCCGGGTCCCCTGGAAGTTATCTTTGCTTGATGCTTAGAAAAAGTATATATATTAAGGATGATAATGTGCTTAAGAAGAGGCTTGCAGGATAAATGTTAAAGGTATTTTGTCGGCTTATGAGGAGGGAACTGGACAACTATTAAGTCCGGATAAATGTTCCGTCTTATTTGGCAAAAAAAAATGCTCTATGGAGGACCAGGTGTCCATCCTGGTTATCCTTAAACTCACCATCGATGGATTTGAGGACAAATATATGTGCTTGCCTGTACCAGAAGGCCGTATGAAGGTGGGTAAGTTTCAATCCACCAAAGGTAAATCACTCAAGCGTGTTTCAGATTGGATTGAAAAATATGCTTCAAGCGGGGTGAAAGAAATCCAGATCAAGTCTGTTGTTCAGGCTTTACCGGTTTATACAATGGGTATTTTTAAATTCTTTGATTTATTGTGTGAGGAGTTATCCCAGATTATCAGGAATTTTTGGTGGGGCGATGAAGAGAATAGGAAAAGAACACATTGGCTGGCTTGGGATAAGATGACAAGACCAAAAAGTGAAGGGGGTATGGGATTTCGCGATCTTCAGCTTTTTAATCAAGCACTTTTGGCAAAACAAGCTTGGCGTCTTTTGGTTTTTCCGGACTCTCTGTGTGCAAAGTTGATGAAAGCTAAATATTATCCTCATGGGCATCTTATTGATATCGTTTTCCCTCAAGATACATCCTTTCTTGGCAAGGAATTATACATGGCCTCGAACTACTAAAAAAGGCATCATATGAAGAGTGGCCGATGAGACTAGTATAAATATTTGGAGGGATAATTGGATCCTTGGAGAATCTGGTCTTCAAATCTCTGCTAAGAAGAACAGAACTAGGATCAAATGGGTGTCCGAGTTATTCTTGAGTGGGACTAGGAGATGGGATGAACACCTGATCGGGCATCTATTTCTTATCCATGATGCAGAGGAGATCCTAAAGTTGCGCACTCTTAGAATGGGCGAGGGAGATATTATTTCTTGGCAGTGCACCATGAGAAAAGCAGTTTGTTCTCGGTGAAGAGTGTGTAGTGTATAGACTGGCACTGAATCTTAAGGACCCGAAGATCAATTTAGGCAATTCTAATGATGCCATTGAAGGAACTATGTCCTAGAGGCAATAATAAAGTTGTTACTTTATATTTCCTCATATCATGATAAATGTTTATTATTCATGCTATAATTGTATTAACCAAAAACTTGATACATGTGTGGATACATAGACAAAATACAGTGTCCCTAGTAAGCCTCTACTAGACTAGCTCGTTAATCAAAGATGGTTAAGTTTCCTAGCCATAGACATGTGTTGTCATTTGATGAACGAGATCATATCATTAGGAGAATGATGTGATGGACAAGACCCATCTGTTAGCTTAGCATAATGATCGTTAAGTTTTATTGCTATTGCGACATATACATATTCCGTTGACTATGAGATTATGCAACTCCCGGATACCGGAGGAATACCTTGTGTGCTATCAAACGTCACAACGTAACTGGGTGATTATAAGGATGCTCTACAGGTATCTCCGAATGTGTTTGTTGGGTTGACATAGATCGAGATTAGGATTTGTCACTCTGAGTATCGGAGAGGTATCTCTGGGCCCTCTCGGTAACGCACATCATAATAAGCCTTGCAAGCAATGTAACTAATGAGTTAGTTGCGGGATGATGTATTACGGAACAAGTAAAGAGACTTGCCGGTAACGAGATTGAACTAGGTATGAAGATACGAATGATCGAATCTCGGGTAAGTAGCATATATACCGATGACGAAGGGAATAACATATGTTGCCATAACGGTTTGACCGATAAAGATCTTCGTAGAATATGTGGGAGCCAATATGAGCATCCAGGTTCCGCTATTGGTTATTGACCGGAGAGGTGTCTTGGTCATGTCTACATAGTTCTCGAACCCGTAGGGTCCGTGAGGGAGTCCTGGCTAAGGGGTCCTCGGGCGTCCGGCCTGTTAGTCATGGGCCGGACTGATGGGCTCTGAAGACACGAAGACTGAAGACTGCACCAGTGCCTGGATGGGACTCTCCTTGGCGTGGAAGGCAAGCTTGGCGACCGAATATGTAGATTCCTTTCTTTGTAACCGACCTTGTGTAACCCTAGATCTCCCTGATGTCTATATAAACCGGAGGACTTAGTCCGAAGGGGGAGATTCGTTATCATAGCCATACAAGCTAGACCTTTAGGGTTTGGCCTTTACCATCTCGAGGTAGATCGACTCTTGTAATACTCATACTCATCAATATCAATCAAGCAGGACGTAGGGTATTACCTCCATAGAGAGGGCCCGAACCTGGGTAAACATTGTGTCCCTTGTCTCTTGTTACCATCGACATTAGACGCACAGTTTAGGACCCCCTACCCGAGATCCGCCAGTTTTGACACCGACATTGGTGCTTTCATTGAGAGTTCCACTGTGCCGTCGACAACAAGATCGATGTCTCGCCTTGTTCTCAAGGACAATATCATCACCGGAGGAACACTGGCTCCAGGCCAAACCCTCCGGCTGGGCGGCTTCACCATGACCGCCCGTTCGGTCATTAAGCCGACGATGACCTCTCGGGTCATCGGAAACCCCTTTCGTATCGACTCCGAACACTCCAAGCAGATGGATCCGGTGGAGCTTTCGTCCTTAAACGAGCTCCTAGATCGCATCGCCGCCCTGGGGGTCGCTGTAGACTACGATCGAATTGGGCTTAAACCCGATCAGAGAGAAATCAAATCTCCGCCGATCACCCACCAGATAACGGTAGTCGAAGAGCGAGTCGACAACTCTTCCTCCATATTAAGGATGGACTATGTCCGGATCTCCGGTCTCGAAGAGCCGGACACCTACCCGCGAGGTGATGCATCCTACCCTCTGAACATAGAATCAGACGACGTGCCTAAAAAATTAGTGGACATCCCGGAGCCCGATCTGCTAAGTTCGGAAGACCTTCAGACTCCGGGTCCAAAACTGGGGCAGGGTTCAGATTTAAATCCACCCACCCACCCGAATACAAGCGCTCTCATGAGCATAAAACAGCAGTCTCAGAAAACGATCCACTTCTGGGCCAGATTCCTTCTTGTCAAAAACAAGATTAAAGATTGCCGCGACGAGGAAGCGATCTCAGTGTTCCGCAACAATTGCAGGGACGAAGGAATCCTTAACGCCATCAACCGCCATCACATCTTACACTTCGCTGACTTGGCAACTATCGTACAGAAGTACAGTGCAATGGAAAGCGCCTGGAAAACTCAAGCAACTCATTGGGAATCATCGGTCCCCACTCAAACCCTCATTCATGAGAAAAGGGTGCACCCTTGCAACATGCCCGGCTCAATAGCAAAGAAATACAAGTCCAGTATGGGGCACGGAACCGTTCTGGAAGGATGGCTCGAT
This sequence comes from Triticum dicoccoides, assembly GCF_002162155.2. Lineage (NCBI taxonomy): Eukaryota > Viridiplantae > Streptophyta > Magnoliopsida > Poales > Poaceae > Triticum > Triticum dicoccoides. The sequence goes on along the minus strand of NC_041388.1, from coordinate 549,477,075 downwards.
GGGCCATGCAAAATACACGCAACACCGGATAACATACCAACACATAGCCTTAGAGCATGTTGGATACTCCGGCAAGTGGCCAAGAGCGGCGAGGATATCCTCACCAAGAATAACCCAGAACAACACCCCCCATAGGACAACGACCCCAAAGTACTGATGGTCTTCGAGACATTCGCCTCAAACAATAGGCGCAAAAGAGCACTATGCGGACTCGCCGAAGTCTGTCAAATAGCAGCAATAAACCCTTGGAATGACACGGCTATAACCTTTAATGCCGGCGACGAACCAAAATACAGGACAGTCCGAGCACCAGCCGCCTTGGTCCTCAGTCCAATTGTGGACGGCTTTCGGCTCACCAAGGTCCTCATGGATGGTGGCAGCAGACTAAACCTCATCTACGAAGATACACTCCATAAAATGGAAATAGATAGGAGCCGCGTTGAGCAAAGCAGCATGACCTTCCGAGGAATTATCCCCAGTCAGGAGGCGCGGTGTGCGGGAAAAATAATGCTCGACGTGGTATTCGGCATGCTGGAGAATTATCGGTCCGAAGAAATAACCTTCCAAGTGGCCCCTTCCAACAGCGGATATCACGCCCTCTTAGGGCGAGATGCCTTTACGCGCTTCCAAGTGGTACCCCATTATCGATACATGAAGCTTAAGATGCCTGGGCACAACGGTATAATCACTCTAGCTAGTGATCCGGACATAGCACTCCGTGCCGAGAACAAAACCGCATCCTTGGCCCTCGAGGCATTATCTGAAGTCCTCGAGGCCGAAGAATTAACCGCGCTGCGCTCCACGATGGACAGGGATGATGTGGTCCTAGACAAACGACCCAAATCCACCTCCTTCAAACCAGCAGAAGAAATAGACAAATTCCAAGTCCATCCAACGGACCCCAATAAGACAGCATCCATCGGAGCACAATTAGACCCAGCGGTTGACACCGCACTACGAGAGTTCCTGCGCGAGAATTGGGATATATTCGCCTGGCACCCTTCTGATATGCCAGGAATCCCACGTGGGTTGGCCGAACATAGCCTCAATATATTAAAGGAATATAAACCGGTCAAGCAAACACTACGGCGCTTTTCCGAACCCAAACGTCAAGCTATGGGGGAGGAGCTAGCCAAGCTAAATGAGGCCAGATTCATCAGAGAAATAAAACATCCGGACTGGTTGGCAAACCTGGTGATGGTACCAAAGAAGGAAAAATCCTGGCAGTTGTGCGTCGATTTTAAAGACCTCAATAAGGCTTGCCCTAAGGATCCCTTCTCCCTCCCCCGCATTGATCAAACCATTGATGCTACCACAGGACACGACTCACTGTGTTTCCTCGATGCATATTCCGGATACCATCAAATCAACATGAAGGAGTCCGATCAAGCTGCAACATCATTCATTACCCCATATGGGCCATTCTGCTTCAACACCGTGCCCTTTGGGCTCAAGAACGCCGGCGCCACATACCAGCGCATGATTCAAACATGACTGGAGAAACAGATCGGCGAGATAGTTAAAGCTTATGTAGACGACATCGTTGTCGGTGTCAAAACCGGCGGATCTCGGGTAGGGGATCCCGAACTGTGCGTCTAGGATCGATGGTAACAGGAGACAGGGGACACGATGTTTACCCAGGTTCGGGCCCTCTCTATGGAGGTAATACCCTACTTCCTGCTTGATTGATCTTGATGAATATGAGTATTACAAGAGTTGACCTACCACGAGATCGTAATGACTAAACCTTAGAAGTCTAGCCTATGCATATGGTAATGGGTATATGTGGTGTCCTTTCCGTACTATCCCCTTTGGTTTATATAGACACCGAGGGGATCTAGGGTTTACATGGAGTCGGTTACATAAGAAGGAATCTTCGGTAGCCAAGCTTGCCTTCCACGCCAAGTAGAGTCCAATCCGGACACGGTGCAGTCTTCGGCCTTCATGTCTTCACAGCCCATCACTCCGGCCCATGGATAATAGGCCGGACGCCCGAGGACCCCTTAGTCCAGGACTCCCTCAGTAGCCCCTGAACCTGGCTTTCAAATGACGAGGAGTCCGACGCGTTGATTGTCTTCGGCATTGTAAGGCGGGTTCCCCTTTCTCCGAACTCCAAGATAGTCTTCGAATGCAATGATAGTATCCTGACCTGTTACGTACACCATACACAACCGCGGAGAGAATATAATATTTGCACAAATCTAATCTGTTGACAGCTTTTTTCCAACACGACATCATGTTTGTCCGGTTATAGTTTTGAACCATTTTTCTTCTGCCATCCCACGCTTCGAGACGCGGTTGCTATTGGCACATCTTGTCGAAACAGAGATCGTGCCCCCATATTGCGGGATTCTCATCAATGCGGGCATGGGTAACTCAATCATGCCATTTATACAGTCCAAGGGAACAGGCGAATCCTAAGGCGAGTGAGGAGGCTTTAATATTTGCTGCCTTTATAAGGGGATAAGGATTCCCTTTTCCTCTCCTCATGCTCTCTCTTCGTCTCCTCCTTTTCGATCTCAAGCTCCAACGCTCAAGTTCTCATCTCCTCTCCACTCAAGCAACCATGTCCGGATCTGGTGGTCAGGGCAAGTGGATGGTCTCCTCCGTCAAGGAGGAGGACATTACTAAGCTCCGGGCGGTCGGATATTTGGCGAAGGAGATCGCCCATCGTCTGCCAGCCGAGGGACAAGTCGTCCCCACGCCGGAGCCCACAAAAAGGGTAGTATTCATCCCCATTTCCTCGGCGGGCTAGGGTTTCCACTCCACCCTTTTGTCCGCGGGCTGATGTACTACTACAGGGTAGATTTCCATGATCTGTCCCCGAATTCCTTCTTCAACATCTCGGCGTTTATCATCGTGTGCAAGGCCTTCCTCCGCATCCATCCCCACTTCGGGCTGTGGCTGAAAGTCTTCAACGTGAAGCCGAAGGTGGTGGATGGCCAGCACGCGGAGTGCGGAGGGGCCACGGTGAGCAAGCTATCCAACGTCTCCTGGCCCAAAGGCACCTTTGTGGAGACAGTAAAGGAATGGCAGAAGCAATGGTTCTACATCACAGAACCTCGCAGCGCCACCTGGGCCGTAGCTGTCGAATTCCGCCCCGGCGCTCCCATGCAACTCACCTCCTGGGTCGAGAAGAGTCTGGACTGGTGTTCACCTAACGAGCTGATAGCGCTGTAGACGCGCATTCAAAGCATGGTAACCAAGGACGTCAAGCTCGTTGACGTTATCCAGGTGATGCTAATCCGCCAGATTCTTCCATGCCAGCACCGAAGCCACCCTTTATAGGAGTGTAATTCGAAGAAGCACCAGACCCTGAAAAGGCTCTTCGACACTTCTCACGAAGGGGCCTGGAAGTTGCTCTTTAAGGGCAACGAGAAGCCACCGGCCATGGACTCAGACCGTGGTCACAATTGTAACCGCCCCGCCAGCAAGGTATGTTACTTTTGACGTATTCCCAACTTAAATGTTTCGAGGATGATGTCCGAGATCTTAGTATTGCTCTCTCAGGACTGGGTGGAGAGGGCGAAGCGGATCCAGTGTTCGGCTCCATTGCCTGAAGAACCAGTCATCCCACGCTTGGCGAGGATGCTGGTACCGGCGCCATATACGGCGCCGGAGAAGAAGGCTAATAAGAAAGCCAAGGGGGCCAAGAGTGGCCCCGTCGCAAGGGCACTTCGGATGCGGCGTCCGAAGACGACGAGACCCATTCCTCTGTCCCTGAGGACAACGACGAGGAAGAGGAGGAGGAGGAGGAGGAAAACAACCCTCCTCCCGAGGAGGAGAAGAAGAAGAGGGCAGCCTCAACACATTTGGAGGCGCAAGCACCCAAAAAGGGTAAGGGCACCCCAGCGGTTGACACCGCGTGGGACGTCGACAGTAGTCCAGAATGTCACCCCCGTACTAGGCCTCAGGCCGCATCATAAGTGACATAGCTTATTTATGCGCACATCCAGCCCTTTCTTTTTATTATTCTAACATGGTTAATCCACACTATTGCAGTTCGGCCCGTGACCTTATCCAGCGATCCTCATCTGGAGGTTCGTCGGCTCTGTCGGAGATGGCGAGCATGTCTCCACCTCCTGCTTACTCCCCCGGGGCCAGGGATGACACCGAAGTGTTATCCCAGAGGACCGCTCCGAAGGGAGGAGCCCAGGACGTTGTCCGGGAGGCGCCACAAGGCGGGACCTCCACTGCCGGACACATGGGGGAGTCAATCCCCTGGAGACTGGCGAAGAGAGCCGTATCCAGTTCGGACCTCATCCGAATACAATTCCCGAGACCCATGTGGCTCCGGAGTCAGCCGAGCAGCCCCCTTTGAAGGAGGGGGGGTGCTTTGCTTGCACCGGTGGCTCCTGTCCATCCAGGAGCGCCAGATGACCTGATGGGGGCGCTACGAAGCGCCTCCATCATGGACGAGCACCGTGTCCTTATGGGTGCGGTGATCGAGAAGGTTCAGTCCGCCAAGAGCGGACTGAATGAAGCCTGCAGCAGCCTGTTAACAGGTTTCGAGGTAAGAAAGGAGAAAAAACCGTATAGTCCGTATCCCCTGAGACGTTGTCCGGTGTTCGGCGAGGAGAACCGGACAGGGGATCGATCCTTAATTATAAGAGGCTGACTGAATATGTATCAATAAGCAGGCATCCCTGTTGGCCGCGACCTCGCATGTTCCTGAGGTCTGCGAGCTGAAGCGGAGGCTGGAGCGGATCGAGAACGAGCTCGGCGAGGTTAAGGTTCGGCTCCACGAGAAGCAAGGTGAGGAACGACTTGCTATATGTTCAGGAAAGGATAAGCACTGTATATTGACAGCGGTATTGTGATATGTGCAGAAGCTGCGACCAAGGCGGAGGCCTTGAGGAAGGCCCTGGGCGAGGCCGAGGAGCAAGCTGTCCAGCAGCAAGCCGCCCGTAAGAAGCTAAAGGCCGGGTCAAAGAAGTCCACCAGGAGCTCCAGGATGCGGTGAAAAAATGTGAGGCCTTGGGGCGTGATGCGTCGGTTCGAGGGACCGAACTCGCCAAGGCTCGGCAGAGCATGGAGGCCGCACGGAATGAGTCCCAGGCCACCCGCCAGGAGATCCAGGAGGCCAAGAAGATCACAGCAGGTAAGGCATTTAAGATGCAAAGCAAGTATGCGGAGAAGCAGTACCTTTTACTAACCCGGGTTCGGAGTTTCCCAGGGGCTTTTGCGGATTTGTCACGTAGTGTATCAGACGTCGTGGAGTTCTATCGAGATGAAGGAGGGGGTTCTTCGGAGAGGCTCTTCTGGTCGCAGTATGTGGCACCAGAGCATCCCGTGTCCTTCACCGATTAACTGAAACAGATAGTGGAGCTACATAGGGTGGCCGAACTAGCCATTAAGGATGTGATAATCCGGCTGTGACCAGCCAAAGCTATGCCTAGTAGCTACTTCGGACTCGTGAGGCGGATGGTGAACGCCTGTCCTCGGCTGGATGTTATCAAGTGCTTCGTCTGTATTGAAGGTGCCCCTATGGCCTTCGCTCGCTGCAAGATGTGGTGGGCGAAGATGAACGTTGTTGAAGTCGCCAGCGGGCCGCTGGAGGGCAAGGAGCACCGCACACCCGAGCGATATTTCGAGGATGTTGTAGAAGGGTCTCGACTTGTAGTGGCGCAATGTTCGCAGGACATTGTATTTGAATAAATGTATTCATGTTGCCTTTGTCTTGTATTATGGGAACAAAGCTAGTTTTTGTAAAGTATTTTTATTATGCTTTGAATTGTTTCCTCCTGTGCGGCCGTGTTGTGTGTAATCTGAGGGTTGGCCAGTTGTCGGCTTCTGCCCTCACGTAGATAGTACGGAGGTGTTCGGGATGGAATCTAAACAATCTTGATCCAATTACATGGTCCTTGAAGGAGTTGTTTAGCGCAACGAACAAGGCAATCAGACTTTATGGCTTTAACGCCCTCACTTAGCCATAGGAGTTTTATAATAAAGCATGGGCGCAGCCCCTGGTTTAATCCAGAGTACTGTCAGCATATGATCAGGAAGTGTCGATCTCTCGCGTAACGCGGAAAAAATCTCCAACGAATTGTAACCCTCGAGTAGCTAACCGGCTCTTGCCACATCATGATAGTCAGTTTTCGGCTTTCTCTACTGAGGTGCTCGTCTAGTCAAAGCCAGGGCACAATCGCAGTAGTTCTCCCTTTACTACCCTAGCCGATGGAGCGGAACGTAGGGTAGCAAGCACAGGAGCCGGGCAACCCAACTATTGACCAAAGACATGATTCGGAGCCAGTGCATATAATGCTAAATTCGGGGTGCTGAACATATATAAGAAGTGTTCGGACTGTGCTGACATATTGTGGAGCGACAGGTAGCCCCTGGCGAATATTAAACGTAAAAGAGTGTCGATGCAGCAAATAAGCAGATCGAAATAAAAACGAAGTAAGAAGCGAAAACCACAGGAACTGGCCACGAACCATTTTTATTATAACTGGATGGGTACGTCAAGGCATATCTTGTACAGATGGTGCGAGAAGTATCCGACCATTTAACATGCCGGCATCAATAGGGCGCAGCATGCGGGTCCTGAGAAATAAGTATGAATACCGTCAAGAAGAACGTATAAAGGTTACCCCACACCTGTGTTTCTTGCCTCCGTTGTATTTCAGTCCTTCTAAAGGACTTGACATCAGGCCCGCGGAAAAAGGTTCCTGAAACAAGAAAAAGAAGTAAAAGTATGTGTGTCCGGGATCGGTCCGGCCGAATTGTAGACCCCGGGTTATCTCGTGCCTCCGTCGATGTCCATGGAATTTTAAGTGCGTAATTGTGTACGCGTGGTACGAATGCCACTACCTCATTGGGGTTAGGACGGATGCCGAATTGCTAGTCGAGCTCTTGACAAGCCGCGCTGTCCTGTTGTAGTGTAGTCCGGACCCTCTTGATGGTGTCCAGGGGCTCGGCAACTGGATTATAATGCTGCTTGAGAAGGCCGCTCTGTGCTTCAGCTGCTAGGGCGGCGGTCTGCTCCTCTGTTCAGAGGGAGTGTTCTGTATTGCCATTGACTGTTATGACGCCGCGTGGACCGGGCATCTTGATCTTGAAATAAGCATAGTGTGGCACTGCATTAAATCTAGCAAACGCGGTTCGTCTGAGGAGTGCATGGTAGCCGCTGCAGAAGGGGACGATATCGAAGATTAACTCTTTGCTTCAGAAGTTGTCCGGAGAACCGAAGACCACCTCCAGCGTGATTGAGCCCGTACAGCCGTCCTCTACACCTGGTATGACTCCTTTAAAGGTAGTCTTTGTGGGTTTGATTCACAGGGATTAATGCCCATCTTCCGTACTGTATCCTGGTACAGCAGGTTGAGGTTGCTTCCACCATCCATCAGGACTCTTGTTAGGTGGAATCCGTCGATGATTGGGTCAAGGACCAGTGCGGCTGAACCACCATGGCAGATACTGGTCGGATGATCTCGTCGATCGAGGGTGATTGGAAATGACGACCATGGGTTGAACTTTGGGGAGACTAGCTCTACCGTGTAGACGTCCCTAAGTGCTCATTTGCGCTCCTTTCTGGGGATGTGCGTGGCGTATAGCATGTTCACCATTTTGACTTGGGGGGGGGGGGATTTCTTCTATCCCCCGGTGTTCGGCTACCGGGGCTCTTCATCCTTGTCCTCACTTTGTGATCCCTTTTCTTTGTTTTCGGCATTTAACTTGCGAGCCTGCTTGAAGACCCAACAATCCCTGTTGGTGTGATTGGCTTGCTTATTCGGGGTGCCGTGAATTTGGCACGGACGGTCGAGTATGCGATCCAGGTTGGAGGGTCCTTCGTTGTTTCTTTTGTAGGGTTTCTTCCGCTGGCCGGACTTGGAGCCACTGAATCCGGCGTTGACTGTGGTGTCCTCGGTGTTGTCGCCATTGCTTCTACGTTTGTGTCTATTGTGCCGGAGCTTGCCGGTGCTGTTCTTGGCCTCTGTAGGGCCTTCCTCGCTGGCTGTGTTTTTGCTACGAGCCAGCCAGCTGTCCTCGCCTACGCAAAAGCGGGTCATGAGTGTCGTAAGGGCTGCCATTAACTTTGGCTTTTCTTGTCCGAGATGGCGTGCTAGCCATTCATCACGGATGTTGTGTTTGAAGGCTGCTAGGGCCTCGGCGTCCGGAGAGTCGACAATCTGGTTCTTTTTGGTTAGGAACCTAGTCCAGAATTTTCTGGCCGATTCTTCGGGTTGTTGAACTATGTGGCTTAGGTCATCGGCATCTGGTGGCCGGACATAAGTTCCTTGGAAGTTGTCGAGGAAAGCCTCTTCCAAGTCCTCCCAGGTGCCGATTGAGTTTTCAGGTAGGCTATTTAACCAGTGCCGAGCTGGTCCTTTGAGTTTTAATGGGAGGTATTTGATGGCGTGGAGGTCGTCTCCTCGGGCCATGTGGATGTGGAGAATACAATCCTCAATCCATACTGTAGGATCGGTTGTGCCGTCGTATGATTCGATATTGACGGGCTTGAACCCCTCGGGGAATTCATGATCCAATACTTCATTAGTGAAGTAGAGCGGGTGTGCGGCGCCTCTATATCGGGCCGCATTGTGGCGGAGCTCTGAAGGAGTCCGTCTGCGGCATTCGGCTCGAGCGTGGTTAGGTTTGTCATGTCTGAATAAGTAGCCATCGTCGCGCCTCGAGGCACGTCCTCGTGATCCGTATATCGATCTTGTGTGTCCCGTTCTACTATCCAGGGTCTGTCGGAGGTCGTACGTATGAATCCGGACTCTTCCGTCCCTATTTTGATGGGGTGGTGGGGCGGTCTGCTGTTCGGCCTGAGTTGCCGGTTTATCTCGACCGCGGGGTGGCTGTTCTGCCGCCCTGTCCCGACCATGCATGTGGTGGCCGATCCGCATTACGCGAGGGAGACATATGCTTCGGCGCCTCCTCATCGAATTCAGGTAGCAGTCTGCGTTTCGGGTAGCTCTTGGCTGGGCGGTTGAGGCCGTATTCCTCGGCTATCAGGACATCAGTCCATCTGTCGACGAGCAGGTCTTGTTTAGCTTGAAGCTGCTGTTGTTTCTTTTTCAGGCTCCTTGCAGTGGCTATGAGCTAAAGCTTGAAGCGCTCCTGCTCGAGAGGATCCTCAGGCACGATGAAGTCTTCGTTGCCAAGGCTTGTCTCCTCCTCAGAGGGCGGACGGTAACTATCATCATCCGGGTCATCTTCTATGGCCTGTTCATCATGGTTGTCTTGCCTGCTGTCGTGTTCCTGTTTGGATGTAGACCCAGCGGGGTCTTCACTGTTTTCGGCATCGCCCGGAGTACTATTTTCTCCGGTGCCAGTGTTGCCGTCATTTGAGCGGCGGGGCTTGGGGCGGAGTTTGGGCCGCCGGCGCTTGGACTGTGTCTCGGAGGTTTTGTTCGCATCCGGCTCTTCTTTGTCGTCGCCAGATCCTTTAGGTGTATCAACCATGTACACGTTATATGAAGAGGTGGCCGTCCAACGTCCAGTAAATGGCGGGTCTTGGCCTTGCTCCTTGTCGGCATCGTCGTCCATACCACTGATGTCTTCGGAGCCATAGTCGAGCACGTCGGTTAAGTCATCGACGGTGGCTATGAAGTGGGTGGCGGGTGGGAAGCGAAATTCCTCATCATCTGTCTCTAGCTCAAACCGGACATAGTTCGGCTGTGAGTCCTTTTCCAAGGACAATTTCTTTAAAGATTTTAGCACATCACCCAAAGGTGAGTGCTGGAACATGTTAGCGGCGCTGAACTCAAAGATCGATAACCGATGTAGCTAGGTGTCCGCGGGTGTACACCGTCCGGAACTTATAGCCAGAGACGAGTCCGAAGTTCCATTAAAGCGAATATCGCAGGGCATCGAGTCCACGTGCGGCTCCAATGCCGTGGACTCTGAGGCCTCGGATGACTCGATCTGCTTTGGCTCTAAGGTCATTGCAGCCGCATAAACCATCTCCTGGGTGTGATCCGATGACAGATTTAAGTCACGTTCCTTGGGATAAGGGGGAGCGATCACCGCGGGCTCAAGTCCCTCGAAGATCAAGTCTCCACGGGTATCCGCGGCGTAGTTCAAGCTTCCAAATCCGACCTGATGGACAGAGGCATAGTTGTCGATCTGCTCCAGATGGCCAAGCGAGTTGGCCCGCAGTACGAATCCGCCGAATACGAGGATCTGTCCGGGGAGGAAGGTTCCTCCTCGGGCAGCATCATTATTGATGATTGAGGGGGCCATCGAACCTTTTGTCGACGACACGGTGGAACTATCAATGAAAGCACCAATGTCGGTGTCAGAACCGGCAGATCTCGGGTAGGGGGTCCCGAACTGTGTGTCTAGGATCGATGGTAACAGGAGACAGGGGACACGATGTTTACCCAGGTTCGGGCCCTCTCTATGGAGGTAATACCCTACTTCCTGCTTGATTGATCTTGATGAATATGAGTATTACAAGAGTTGATCTACCACGAGATCGTAATGACTAAACCCTAGAAGTATAGCATATGCATATGGTAATGGGTATATGTGGTGTCCTTTCCGGACTATCCCCTTCGGTTTATATAGACACCTAGGGGATCTAGGGTTTACATGGAGTCGGTTACATAAGAAGGAATCTTCGGTCGCCAAGCTTGCTTTCCACGCCAAGTAGAGTCCAATCGGGACATGGTGCAGTCTTCGGCCTTCATGTCTTCACAACCCATCAGTCCGGCCAATGGATAACAGGCCGGACGCCCAAGGACCCCTTAGTCCAGGACTCCCTCAATCGTCATCAAAACTAGGCGCGTCAAAACATTAATAGACGATTTACGTCTCACATTCGATAACCTTCGCGCGTATGACATTAAGCTCAACCCTGAAAAGTGTGTTTTCGGCGTCCCCGTCAGAAAACTGATGGGCTTCATCATTTGCAACAGAGGAATTGAAGCAAATCCATCCAAAATCCAAGCTCTGTCACAATTGGCTACACCAACAGACCTTAAACAAGTCCAAAAGCTTGCGGGTTGCGTGGAAGCTCTAAGCCGCTTTATCTCCAGATTGGCAGAAAAGGGACTGCCACTCTATCGCCTTCTACGGCGAACCGATCACTTCGAGTGGACGGACGCGGCAACAGCCGGACTGGAGGAAATAAAAACCCTTCTTGCAAGCAACCCAATCCTGGCCGCGCCAAATTTCGGCGAACCGATGTTATTATACATTTCGGCAACACATCAGGTGGTGAGCGCCGTGCTCGTCGTTGAACGAGAACAGGACGGACACAAATTCCCGCTTCAGAAGCCAGTATACTACGTATCCACTGTCCTTACACCATGCAAATCCTGGTACCCCCATTATCAAAAGATAGCATACGCGGTCTTCATGGCATCCTGAAAGCTCCGTCACTACTTCCAGGAGTGTTCGATCACGGTGGCTTCCAAAGTACCACTCAATGACATTATAAACAAGCGCGATGCCACGGGCTGGATTGCCAAATGGTCCATTGAGCTCCTTCCATTTGATATTACATACAAACCACGTCGAGCTATTAAATCCCAAGTACTGATTGACTTCGTCACCGAATGGACAGAGGCCGAACTCCCTAAAGAGTACAACGCATATTCCAATTGGGTTATGTATTTTGATGGCTCCAAAATGCTGGCAGGGCTAGGGGCGGGCGTCGTCTTAACGTCACCAACTGGATACGTCGTTCAGTACGTACTCCAAATACTATACACAGACTTCTACAATGCAGCCGAATACGAGGCCTTATTGCATGGTCTCCGGATGGCTGTCTCCATGGGCATACAACACCTAGAAGTACGTGGGGACTCAAACCTTGCAATATATAAAATAAATGGAGACTTCGATGCCAAAGATCCAAAGATGGAAGCTTATCGTAACGCCGTCATAAAAATGTCGGCCCGGTTCGAGGGGCTCGAGTTCCACCAAGTGGCTCGAGAAAGTAATCAGGTGGCGGATGTTCTTGCTCGTATCGGTGCTAAGCGCGACCCTATTCCACCTAATATCTTTCTAGAAAGGCTTTTTAAGCCATCCATGGTGTGGCAGGGGGACAACGGCAACACTAGTCCGGATCCGAACATAACCCCAGATTCCGAAAGCACCGACATCATCGAAGGCTCAGCCACCGAAATAACACTGTCGGTGCATCTCATCATGGCAGTCATTGCCCCATGAACTGAACCCTTCCTGGCCTACCTTAACAGGAAGGAGATTCCCGAGGACCAGAATGAGGCCCGCTGCATTGTCCGACGTTCGAAGGCCTACAAGGTTCATGACGGAGAGCTCTATAAGAAAAGCGCTACCGGAGTTCTTCAAAGATGCATCTCCGAGGAAGAGGGGCGGTAGCTCTTGGCTGAAATTCATGCCAGACTCGGCGGTCACCACACCGCAGCTCGGGCCCTTGTTAGCAAGGCCTTCCGTATAGGGTTTTATTGGCCGACGGCCTGAGCAGATGCACAGGACCTTGTCCAACGTTGCGTCGGATGCCAACTCTTCGCCAACCAAAGCCATATGCCCCCGGGTGCCTTACAAACAATCCCCATCACTTGGCCTTTTGCGGTATGGGGACTCGATATGGTCGGACCCCTTAAAGAAGGAAGCCATAAGAGAAAGTATCTGCTGGTCATGGTGGATAAATTCACTAAGTGGATAGAGGCCAAACCAGTCAAAACGGCCGAAGCGGGGCCTGTAATAGATTGTATATCCGGCGTGGTACACCGTTATGGCGTCCCACATAGCATAATCACCGATAATGGCTCTAATTTCACAGCCGATGAAGTGAAAACCTGGTGTGCTAATCTGGGCATTAAGCTCGATTACGCCTCTGTCTATCACCCGCAGACAAATAGTCAAGTCGAACGGGCTAATGGTCTTATTATGAGCGGCATCAAACCTAGACTAGTGTGGTCTTTGAAAGAATCAGAAAAGCACTGGGTGGAGGAACTTGACTCCATACTCTGGGGGCTGCGGACCACGCCCAACCGCACTACCAGATATACACCCTTCTTCATGGTGTATGGTGCGGAAGCAGTTTTACCCTGTGACATTATTCATGACTCACCACGAGTGCGCATGTATGAAGAGAGAGAAGCCGAGCTTGATCGGCAGGACAGCTTAGATGCCCTGGAGGAGGAGCGCGACGTCGCAAAAGCCCATTCTGCATTTTATCAACAGCAGGCTCGCAGGTATCAAAGCAGAGAAGTGCGGGACAAGACTTATAACGTTGGTGAACTCGTTCTACGCCTGTCGGAGAAGAAAAAGGACAAACTAAAGCCCGAGTGGGAGGGTCCCTTCATCATTGACGAAGTTCTCACCGGAGGAGCGTACCGCCTGCGTGATGCGTCAGACAATCACCTGGAGCCGAACCCCTGGAACGCGGCCAGACTCCGACGATTTTATGCCTAGTGCCGAACTCTGTGTTCGTCTCCTTGCTCCTATTATTAAAGTTATTTTTTCTCTCTCTTTTCGTTTTTATCTCTTTTTTGTTTTGCTTTTTAGCCCTACGGCTTTAGTACGGCTAGACCATCCTCCCCTGATGCATACATCTCCACATATGTACATTCATTATACCTGGGGGCTTCTCATACAGAAGCTTGCTATTATCCTTTGAGCATCAAGCTCAGCACATATGCGTTTTTCCATATGTACATTTTCTTCGCCATTATATGCATCGATATGACTTAAATTTTGGACAAGCTGGGTTGCCTGGCTCCTGTGCTTATGCCCTACGTTCCCATTAGTTCGGCTAGGGCATAAAGGGAGCACCTCTGCGATTGTTACTGCCGGGTCATCCGGATGTGTACCTCAGACTGGGTGAAGCCGAAAGCTAGCATTCTTAAGGGAATATTCGGTCGACGAATTAAAGATGTTTCCGCATTCACTCCATTGTGAAACCCCAGAAGTTACATACTCTGTGATTTTTTCAATCACAGTTTGGACATGCACATTAAACGCATGCACACCCAAGGAAAGGAACTCTTAACGGAACTATTCTCTCTGGAAGATGTTTCTTACATAATGTAATATAACATAACTAGCTGGATACACATTGTCTGTTCAAGCAACTATGACCCCTACGCCTGGTTCCCATGCATACCCCGTTATATTCTACCGTTAGGGTATTCGGAAACACTCCGCACCTTCGGGTCCAGAGGTCGAAGCGAAAAGGTCGGCCATGAAAATTGTTTTTATTATACAGCTAGAAGGAAAGTACATAGTCACTTAGGACTCAAAAACTTCCTCCTCTATACCGTCCAACAGGAGGTCTAATTTACAATCCTGTTGGGAGTATCTTGCAGCCACCTCTACTTGGCCATATACTAAACTAACGGGAATTTCTTCCCCATTTGACCCTAGCGGTCCGACCCGGGCCATGTGATTCGGATCTAGCTTGGTATATCGTGTTTTTACCATGGCCCAGGCTTCTCGTGCACCCTCTTGGCAGGCCGATATCTTCCACAGTCGGATACGTCGCCGCGCTCCCTTGAACAGCTCTACAAGCTTCTCCATACTCCCTGGAGGGGAGTCGGATGGCCATAAGGCCTTGGCTACACTCTGCATTGCCTGCCGAGCTTGCTCGTGCAACTACGATAGCCCTTGCAGAAGATCACTTGATGATCCGGACACCTCCTCTTCGGGGCGGCCTGTTAATATACCTGCAATCACAGCTATATTAGCTACTTTTACTTCCAAACCGTTCTACGGTAAATACAGCCACATACTGAATATGTCGCCTCGCAGTTTTTTGTTCTCCTTCACAGAGTCTGCCAGCTGGGCCCGTACATCTTTCAGTTCTTCGCGCATTTGCGTGTTCGCATCCTGGAGCTTGTTTTTCTCCTGAACGACTTTTGTTAGCACACGCTCGCCCGCTGCTAGCAGTTTTTTGGCTCCATGTTCTCCGTTTCGAGTGGCATCGAGCTGTTCTTGCAGTTGGTCTAATGATCCGACAAAAAGGTAAGCAACTAAGTTCTCATTATTAGTGTGCCACTGTGTTTTCTCGATAGAGGGAAACATTACCAGGGGATGCCTTCTTGGATTTCTCCAGTTCGGCATTGGCAGAAGTTAGCTTGATTTGACACTTTTCTAGTTCCTGAGCTAACAGGGTGTTCTTCTTTGTAAGCACCTGGTTATACATTGATCCTTAAATCAGTTGTATCAACTACTTTAAGTCTCGGGGGCTACTAGTATATACTTATTAAATCTACGCTTACCCGCACATCTTTTAAATGCTGCTTTGTGGCTCTGTAAAGCCCATCTTGAGCAGCTCGGATATATGCATGAGCCGAGCTGAAGGCTTTAAATGCCTCTTCTGAAAAACCAGGGTGTTGTAAAACGGCCCTGCGGCGCCGATGATTCATGGTGCTCTCCACTTCCGAGTTGGTGACGGATACGTCATCCGAATCCTCGGCTGGAGGACAGTCCGGTGTCACCCCCGCATCAGCCCCCATCTTCACGGTAGGATCTGGATCCTGGCTGCGGGAAGTATGGCCGGCCGGACCCCCGGATATAGTCCGGCATACCTTTTTCATGATACAGGATAAATGGAAAGGTCATAGTTGGATGTCACTGCCAAGGTGCATATTTGCAAATTCATACCTCTTTGATGAAGGCTCGATTGTATCTTCGTTTGCCTTCCTCTTCGAAGGCTTGCCTGGTGTGGGGGACGCTCTCTTCGGAGATGCCCCCGGGGCAGCATGGCGTGCCGAGTGCCTCCCTTTTTGAGCACATGACAGTGCGGTGGGTAAGGAGGAATGAGAAAACTCTCTTGGACAAGGTATCTCTGGATTACTTACATGTGAAGTAGGAAGGAGGCCGGGGTAATCGGCGATGACGGGTACATATGTACCATCATAGCTCATCTGATAGAATATTCCATCCTCGAGCTCCACAAATATGTCCGGATCTTCCTCATATCCGGGGTCGAGATCTCGGTTGCGATTCTTCGGCTGAGGGGCAGGGTCATGGATCCCCTCGACAGCCTTTCGCCATTCCTGTTATAAGCAGATAAGATACTGCCTGTCAAGAATGATTCAGGGACAGGAGTAAAAATGTGGAGCTGAAGCTTACCCAGCTGGGAGGATCATACATGGAAAATCCGTCTCGGTGTTGGGACGGGTGAACTCCTCTTTCTCCCCTTTATACAGCTCGGCCAGTATTTTGGCCAGGGCGGCGAGGGTCTTCAGGCCCTTCCGACCATAGCGTGAGGCGTCGTCCTCCCCGTTATAATGCCATATGGGCAGCCCTCTGTATTAGAGTGGCTGGACCCCCAGTGCTATAGAGGTCGCCATTACCTCAACTATTGACAATCCAGACTGGGCAAGCGTCTTAATCTTGCCCAGCAGCAGGCTGATCTTTGCACTATCCTCTTCCTCCGAGGCTCCGAGGACACCAGCTATGGCATTTCTTCAGCGGAGCACTTGAAAACTCGGGGAGGCCCATATGGATGGGGTCGGGTAGAGAGATGTCATCGATGTAGAACCATTCGGAAGGCCACTCTTCAGAAGCTTTCTTCGGCATGCTGGATAGGTATCTGGTCCCGGCGATGCGCCACACTTCGGCGCCTCCCACTTCAAAAATTGACCCACCTTGATTATGAGGGACGAGGCAGAACAGTCTTCTCCATAGAGGCGGGAGTGAGACTGTGCAGTTGGAGGCCGTAATACTCCAGCAGACCTCGAAGGAAGGGATGGATCGGGAATCCGACAACTCTTAACAAGAAGGGGACGAAGCATACTCGCTCTCCCCTGGATGGATTGGGGAAGTTCTTAGTTTGATCCCGCCCTTGAAGGACGTCATCCCTGCTCGTACGGGAACCAGGTCCACGGGGGGAAGAAAGCCCTGTGTTTGCAGCTTCGCCAGCTGACTGTGGGATACGGAACATATCTCCCAATCACCCTTCTTGGAGCTGTGGGGACGAGAGGAAGAGCCGGGGGCGTTAGCCATGTTGGGGTGGTTTTTCTTAGCAAGCTCTGAGGATTTTTCGCGGGGTGTGGAATGGATCTGAGATCTATTCTCTTTAAATAGGCACCTTTGTGGTACGGTCGGGGTGGTATATGCAAAAATACACTGACCTCTTGCATTCGCTCCACACATGGAAACTAAAGTTGTTGATGCACATAAGCCGAGGAGTACAACATTAAATGGAAGACCGAACACACTACTCGGAAGTCATCGGTGGAGGAACCCGCCTTGTAATGCCAAAGATAATCTATGTGTCGAACTCCTCATCATTGAAGATTGGTTCGGGGGCTACTAAGGGAGTCCTGGACTAAGGGGTCCTCGGGCGTCCGGCCTGTTAGCCATGGGCCGGACTGATGGGCTCTGAAGACACGAAGACCGAAGACTGCACCCGTGCCCGGATGGAACTCTCCGTGGCATGGAAGTCAAGCTTGGCGACCGAATATGTAGATTCCTTTCTTTGTAACCGACCTTGTGTAACCCTACATCTCCCTGGTACCTATATAAACCAGAGGACTTAGTTTGGAGGGGCAAGATTCCTTATCATAGCCATACAAGCTAGACCTTTAGGGTTTGGCCTTCACGATCTCGAGGTAGATCAACTCTTGTAATACTCATACTCATCAATATCAATCAAGCAGGACGTAGGGTATTACCTCCATAGAGAGGGCCCGAGCCTGGGTAAACATCGTGTCCCTTGTATCCTGTTACCATCGACCTTAGACGCATAGTTCGGGACCCCCTAACCGAGATCTGCCGATTTTGACACCGACAGTCTGCACGCTTAACGTTCGATGACGATTTGTATTATGAGTTATGTGTTTTGGTGACCAAAGATTGTTCGGAGTCCCGGGTGATATCACGGACATGAAGAGGAGTCTCGAAATGGTCGAGAGGTAAAGATTAATATATTGGAAGATGGTATTCGGACACCGGAATGGTTTCAGAATGGTTCGGGTATTTTTTGAAGTACTGGGAGGTTACCGGACCCCCCCCCCCAAGGGAAAGTAATGGTCCTACCTGGACCATAGAGAGAGGGGAGGCAGCCCACAAGGGGTGGCCGCACCCCCCTCCCATGGGGAGT
>NC_041388.1:549298486-549458673 GCF_002162155.2 Triticum dicoccoides | reverse complement strand
GGGGGCCAAATAGGACTTGGAGTCCTATTCTATTTCCGCCCATGGCGCGCCCCCTCTAGGCCGGCGGCCTCCTCCCCTTCTCCTTTATATACGGGGGCAAGGGGGCACCCCATAGCACAACAATTGTTCTCTTAGCCATGTGCGGTGCTGTAACGCCCCAAGTGAAGGAAATATGCCCTAGAGGCAATAATAAAGTTATTATTTATTTCCTTGTATCATGATAAATATTTATTATTCATGCTAGAATTGTATTAACCGGAAACATAATACATGTGTGAATACATAGACAAACAGAGTGTCACTAGTATGCCTCTACTTGACTAGCTCGTTGATCGAAGATGGTTATGTTTCCTAACCATAGACATGAGTTGTCATTTAATTAATGGGATCACATCATTAGGAGAATGATGTGATTGACTTGACCCATTCCGTTAGCTTAGCACTTGATCGTTTAGTTTGTTGCTATTGCTTTCTTCATAACTTATACATGTTCCTATGACTATGAGATTATGCAACTCCCGTTTACCGGAGGAACACTTTGTGTGCTACCAAACGTCACAACGTAACTGGGTGATTATAAAGGTGCTCTACAGGTGTCTCCGAAGGTACTTGTTGGGTTGGCGTATTTCGAGATTAGGATTTGTCACTCCGATTGTCGGAGAGGTATCTCTGGGCCCACTCGATAATGCACATCACTTAAGTCTTGCAAGCATTGCAACTAATGAGTTAGTTGCGGAATGATGTATTACGGAACGAGTAAAGAGACTTGCCGGTAACGAGATTGAACTAGGTATTGGAATACCGACGATCGAATCTCGGGCAAGTAACATACCGATGACAAAGGGAACAACGTATGTTGATATGCGGTTTGATCGATAAAGATCTTCGTAGAATATGTAGGAACCAATATGAGCATCCAGGTTCCGTTATTGGTTATTGACCGGAGACATGTCTCGGTCATGTCTACATAGTTCTCGAACCCGTAGGGTCCGCACGCTTAAAGTTCGGTGACGATCGTAATTAGGATTAGTTCGGAGTCCCGGATGTGATCACGAACATGATGAGGAGTCTCGAAATGGTCGAGACATAAATATTGATATATTGGAAGCCTATATTTGGATATCAGAATCATTCCGGGTGAAATCAGGATTTTACCGGAGTACCAAGGGGTTACCGGAACCCCCCCTGGGGGGTTAATGGGCCTACATGGGCCCTAAGGGAGAAGAGGAGGGATGGCCAGGGCAGGCCGCGCCCCCTCCCCCCTAGTCCTAATAGGACAAGGAAGGGGGGGCGACCCCCTTTCCTCTTTCCCTCTTCCCCTTTCCTTCTGCAACAAGGCAAGAGGGGGGAGTCCTACTCCCGATGGGAGTAGGACTCCTCCAGGCGCACCCCTAGGGGCCGGCCGCACCTCCCCCTCCCTCCTTTATATACGGGGGCAAGGGGGCACCCCATAACATACAAGTTGATCTTCGTGATCGATCCTTAGCCGTGTGCGGTGCCCCCTTCCACCATATTCCACCTCGGTCATATTGTAGCGGTGCTTAGGCGAAGCCCTGCGTCAGTAGAACATCATCACCATCATCACACCGTCGTGCTGACAAAACTCTCCCACAACACTCGGCTGGATCGGAGCTCGAGGGACGTCACCGAGTTGAACGTGTGCAGAACTCGGAGGTGACGTACGTTCGATACTTGGATCGGTCGGATCAGGAAGACGTACAACTACTTCCTCTACATTGTGTCAACGCTTCCGTTTCCGGTCTACGAGGGTACGTAGATAACACTCTCCCCTCTCATTGCTATGCATCACCATGATCTTGCGTGTGCATAGGATTTTTTTTGAAATTACTATGTTCCCCAACAGTGGCATCCGAGCCAGGTTTTATGCGTTGATGTTATATGCACGAGTAGAACACAAGTGAGTTGTGGGCGATATAAGTCATACTGCTTACCAGCATGTCATACTTTGGTTCGGCGGTATTGTTGGATGAAGCGGCCCGGACCGACATTACGCGTACGCTTACGCGAGACTGGTTCTACCGACGTGCTTTGCACACAGGTGGCTGGCGGGTGTTAGTTTCTCCAACTTTAGTTGAACCGAGTGTGGCTACGCCCGGTCCTTGCGAAGGTTAAAACAACACCAACTTGACAAACTATCGTTGTGGTTTTGATGCGTAGGTAAGAACGGTTCTTGCTAAGCCCGTAGCAGCCACGTAAAACTTGCAACAACAAAGTAGAGGACGTCTAACTTGTTTTTGCAGGGCATGTTGTGATGTGATATGGTCAAGACATAATGCTAAATTTTATTGTATGAGATGATCGTGTTTTGTAACCGAGTTATCGGCAACTGGCAGGAGCCATATGGTTGTCGCTTTATTGTATGCAATGCAATCACGTTGTAATGCTTTACTCTATCACTAAGCGGTAGCGATAGTCGTGGAAGCCTAACATTGGCGAGACGACAACGATGCTACGATGGAGATCAAGGTGCCACGCCGGTGACGATGGTGATCATGACGGTACTTCGGAGATGGAGATCACAAGTACAAGATGATGATGGCCATATCATATCACTTATATTGATTGCATGTGATGTTTATCTTTTATGCATCTTATCTTGCTTTGATTGACGGTAGCATTATAAGATGATCTCTCGCTAAATTTCAAGATAAAAGTGTTCTCCCTGGTTATTTACCATTGCCAAAGTTCGTCGTGCCCATACACCACGTGATGATCGGGTGTGATAAGCTCTACGTCCATCTACAACAGGTGCAAGCCAGTTTTGCACACGCAGAATACTCAGGTTAAACTTGACGAGCCTAGCATATGCAGATATGGCCTCGGAACATTGAGACCGAAAGGTCGAGCGTGAATCATATAGTAGATATGATCAACATACTGATGTTCACCATTGAAAGCTACTCCATTTCACGTGATGATCGGTTATGGTTTAGTTGATTTGGATCACGTGATCACTTAGAAGATTAGAGGGATGTCTTTCTAAGTGGGAGTTCTTAAGTAATATGATTAATTGAACTTAAATTTATCATGAACTTAGTACCTGATAGTATCTTGCTTGTCTATGTTTGATTGTAGATAGATGGCACATGCTGTTGTTCCGTTGAATTTTAATGTGTTCCTTGAGAAAGCAAAGTTGAAAGATTATGGAAGCAATTACACGGACTGGGTCCGTAACTTGAGGATTATCCTCATGGCTGCACAGAAGAATTACGTCCTGGAAGCACCGCTGGGTGCCAGGCCTGCTGCTGGAGCAACACCAGATATTATGAACGTCTGGCAGAGCAAAAGCTGATGACTACTCGATAGTTCAGTGTGCCATGCTTTACGGCTTAGAATCGGGACTTCAACGACTTTTTGAACATCATGGAGCATATGAGATGTTCCAGGAGTTGAAGTTAATATTTCAAGCAAATGCCCGGATTGAGAGATATGAAGTCGCCAATAAGTTCTATAGTTGCAAGATGGAGGAGAATAGTTCTGTCAGTGAACATATACTCAAAATGTCTGGGTACCATAATCACTCGACTCAACTGGGAGTAAATCTTCCTGTTGATAGTGTCATTGACAGAGTTCTTCAATCACTGCCACCAAGCTACAAGAGCTTCGTGATGAACTATAACATGCAAGGGATGGATAAGACGATTCCCGAGCTCTTCGCAATGCTAAAGGCTGCGGAGGTAGAAATCAAGAAGGAGCATCAAGTGTTGATGGTCAACAAGACCGCCAGTTTCAAGAAAAAGGGCAAAGGGAAGAAGAAGGGGAACTTCAAGAATAACAGCAAGCAAGTTGCTGCTCAGGAGAAGAAACCCAAATCTGGACCTAAGCCTGAAACTGAGTGCTTCTACTGCAAGCAGACTGGACACTGGAAGCGGAACTGCCCCAAGTATTTGGCGGATAAGAAGGATGGCAAGGTGAACAAAGGTATATGTGATATACATGTTATTGATGTGTACCTTACTAGAGCTCGCAGTAGCACCTGGGTATTTGATACTGGTTCTGTTGCTAATATTTGCAACTCGAAACAAGGACTACGGATTAAGCGAACACTGGCGAAGGACGAGGTGACGATGCGCGTGGGAAATGGTTCCAAAGTCGATGTGATCGCAGTTGGCACGCTACCTCTACATCTACCTTCGGGATTAGTATTAGACCTAAATAATTGTTATTTGGTGCCAGCATTGAGCATGAACACTATATCTGGATCTTGTTTGATGCGAGACGGTTATTCATTTAAATCAGAGAATAATGGTTGTTCTATTTATATGAGTAATATCTTTTATGGTCATGCACCCTTGAAGAGCGGTCTATTTTTGATGAATCCCGATAGTAGTGATACACATATTCATAATGTTGAAGCCAAAAGATGTAGAGTTGATAATGATAGTG
Source organism: Triticum dicoccoides (assembly GCF_002162155.2). Classification (NCBI taxonomy): domain Eukaryota; kingdom Viridiplantae; phylum Streptophyta; class Magnoliopsida; order Poales; family Poaceae; genus Triticum; species Triticum dicoccoides. Next base: position 549,454,266 of record NC_041388.1, on the reverse strand, counting down.
CAACTTATTTGTGGCACTGTCGTGGTCATATCGGTGTAAAGCGCATGAAGAAACTCCATACTGATGGACTTTTGGAATCACTTGATTATGAATCACTTGGTACTTGCGAACCGTGCCTCATGGGCAAGATGACTAAAACGCCATTCTCCGGTACTATGGAGAGAGCAACAGATTTGTTAGAAATCGTACATACAGATGTATGTGGTCCGATGAATGTTGAGGCTCGTGGCGGATATCGTTATTTTCTCACCTTCACAAATGATTTAAGCAGATATGGGTATATCTACTTAATGAAGCATAAGTCTGAAACACTTGAAAAGTTCGAAGAATTTCAGAGTGAAGTTGAAAATCATCGTAACAAGAAAATAAAGTTTCTACGATCTGATCGTGGAGGAGAATATTTGAGTTATGAGTTTGGTCTACATTTGAAACAATGCGAAATAGTTTCGCAACTCACGCCACCTGGAACACCACAGCGTAATGGTGTGTCCGAACGTTGTAATCGTACTTTATTAGATATGGTGCGATCTATGATGTCTCTTACTGATTTACCGCTATCGTTTTGGGGTTATGCTTTAGAGATGGCTGCATTGACGTTAAATAGGGCACCATCGAAATTCGTTGAAACGACGCCTTATGAACTGTGGTTTGGCAAGAAACAAGGTGTGAAGTTGAGTAAGACTCAATTTCCGACCACCGCAGAAGATAGAGAGAAAATGAAAGATGTTCCCGATGCTTCAGCAATAGGCTCTATCATGTATGCAATGCTGTGTACCAGACCTGATGTGTGCCTTGCTATAAGTCTAGCAGGGAGGTACCAAAGTAATCTAGGAGTGGATCACTAGACAGCGGTCAAGAACATCATGAAATACTTGAAAAGGACTAAGGATATGTTTCTCGTATATGGAGGTGACAAAGAGCTCATCGTAAATGGTTACGTAGATGCAAGCTTTGACACTGATCCGGAATATTCTAAATCGCAAACCGGATACGTGTTTACATTGAACGGTGGAGCTGTCAGTTGGTACAGTTCTAAACAAAGCGTCGTGGCGGGATCTACATGTGAAGCGGAGTACATAGCTGTTCGGAAGCAGCAAATGAAGGAGTCTGGATGAAAGAGTTCATATCCGATCTAGGTGTCATACCTAGTGCATCAAGTCCAATGAAAATCTTTTGTGACAATACTGGTGCAATTGCCTTGGTGAAGGAATCCAGATTTCACAAGAGAACCAAGCACATCAAGAGATGCTTCAATTCCATTTGGGATTTAGTCCAAGTGGGAGACATAGAAATTTGCAAGATACATACGGATCCGAATGTTGCAGACCCGCTGACTAAGCATCTTCCACGAGCAAAACATGATCAGCACCAAGGCTCCATGGGTGTTAGACTCATTACTATGTAATCTAGATTATTGACTCTAGTGCAAGTGGGAGACTGAAGAAAATATGCCCTAGAGGCAATAATAAAGTTATTATTTATTTCCTTATATCATGATAAATGTTTATTATTCATGCCAGAATTGTACTAACCGGAAACATAATACATGTGTGAATACATAGACAAACAGAGTGTCACTAGTATGCCTCTACTTGACTAGCTCGTTGATCGAAGATGGTTATGTTTCCTAACCATAGACATGAGTTGTCATTTGATTAACGGGATCACATCATTAGGAGAATGATGTGATTGACTTGACCCATTCCATTAGCTTAGAACTTGATCATTTAGTTTGTTGCTATTGCTTTCTTCATAACTTATACATGTTCCTATGACTATGAGATTATGCAACTCCCGTTTACCGGAGGAACACTTTTTGTGCTACCAAATGTCACAACATAACTGGGTGATTATAAAGGTGCTCTACAGGTGTCTCCGAAGGTACTTGTTGGGTTGGCGTATTTCAAGATTAGGATTTGTCACTCCGATTGTCGGAGAGGTATCTCTGGGCCACTCAGTAATGCACATTACTTAAGTCTTGCAAGCATTGCAACTAATGAGTTAGTTGCAGAATGATGTATTACGGAATGAGTAAAGAGACTTGCCGGTAACGAGATTGAACTAGGTATTGGAATACCGACGATCGAATCTCGGGCAAGTAACATACGGATGACAAAGGGAACAACGTATGTTGTTATGCGGTTTGACCAATAAAGATCTTCGTAGAATATGTAGGAACCAATATGAGCATCCAAGTTCTGCTATTGATTATTGACCGGAGACGTGTCTCGGTCATGTCTACATAGTTCTCGAACCCGTAGGGTCCGCACGCATAAAGTTCGGTGACTATCGTAATTAGGGTTTTTGTGTTTTGATATACCGAAGGTAGTTCGGAGTCCCGGATGTGATCACGGACATGACGAGGAGTCTCGAAATGGTCGAGACATAAAGATTGATATATTGGAAGCCTATATTTGGATATCGGAATCGTTCCGGGTGAAATCGGGATTTTACCGGAGTATCGGGGGGTTACCGGAACCCCCCCCCCCCAGGGGAGTTAATGGCCCTACATGGGCCCTAAGGGAGAAGAGGAGGGCCGGCCAGGGCAGGCCGCGCGCCCCCTCCCCCCTAGTCTGAATAGGACAAGGAGGGGGGCGGCGCCCCCCTTTCCTCTTTCCCCTTTCCTTCTCCAACAAGGAAAGACGGGGGAGTCCTACTCCCGGTGGGAGTAGGACTCCTCCAGGCGCACCCCTAGGGGTCGGACGCACCTCCCCTCTCCCTCTTTTATATACGGGGGCAAGGGGCACCCCATAACACACAAGTTGATCTTCGTGATCGTTCCTTAGCCGTGTGCGGTGCCCCCTTCCACCATATTCCACCTCGGTCATATCATAGCGGTGCTTAGGCGAAGCCCTGCGTCGGTAGAACATCATCACCGTCATCACGTCGTCGTGTTGACGAAACTCTCCCTCAACACTCGGCTGGATCGGAGCTCGAGGGACGTCACCGAGTTGAACGTGTGCATAACTCGGAGGTGCCATATGTTTGGTACTTGGATTGGTCGGATCGGGAAGACGTACAACTACTTCCTCTATGTTGTGTCAACGCTTCCGTTGCCGGTCTACGAGGGTACGTACACAACACTCTCGCCTCTCGTTTCTATGCATCACCATGATCTTGCGTGTGCATAGGAATTTTTTTGAAATTACTACGTTCCCCAACACCGAGTCCAATGCGCCAGGTGTCTTCCAGTTATTCGTCATCATTGCCATCTCATTCGCTTGCGTGTTGCATATTGCCATGTAATCATGTGCATTTCATCATCATGTTTTCAAAAACTTGCATCCGTTTGGGTTTCCTAGCTTTCTCCGTTATCTGTTTCGGAATCCGACACTCTCACATGCACCCATTGCACCTCTTAGATCTTGTTTCGTGAGCGGGTGAAAAACGTTCTTGGAATGAGCCGAGATTTGCCGAGTGACCTTGGTATATCACCGGTAGACTGCATGTCAAATTTAGTTTCATTTGGAGGTCGTTTGGTGCCCCAACGGTTAACTATGTTAACCGAAGCCCCCCTTCTCTTTGACGCCCAGCACCCCTCCACAACATCCCACTAGCCCATCTAAACCCCCTCCAAGCTCTTAGCCGTTGGATCACGATCGTGTGGGAGAAAACGGCACCTCGATAGCCCTCTCCTAGCTCCCTCTATCTATATAAAGGCCTCCCCCTCCGAAATTTGTGGGCAAAACCCTAGCCTCCCTCTTCCTCCCGCCGTCGGACACATCCGCCCCCGCCACCGGACATGTCCACCGCCGCCCTCCAGCCAACCATGCGCCAACACATCACCCCCGCCAGCCTTCTCTCTCCTCCCCATCACGCGGGCCCGCTAGGGCCCATCGCCGGCCCTCCCGGCCCGGATCGCCTCCGCCATCGAACCGCGCGCCTCCCGCATCGCGCCGCCGCCGCCTTCACATCGTCGGCCGCCGCGCCTCCTTGCCGGGCCACCTCGCTGCCATACCGCCTCGGCCCCGCACGCTCGAGCTGCGCCCGCGCCCGGCTTCCTCCTGCGCTCCTCCAGGGGCCCAAGCCGCCCCGCCTCCACGTCGCCTCGCCGGCGACCCAACGGAGTCCGCCGCCGCGTCTTCACCGCCTCCGGCGACCTCGCCTGTGCCGTCCCTCGCCGCCACACCTCGCCCCATGCTGGAACCGGCGAGACCCGGCCGGAGGAGGGCCCATGTGGCCGGATCCGGCGCCCCACATCCCGCCGTCGCTGTCAAGCTCGCCGGCACCGCGGGTCAACGCCACCTCTGTCGGGACCTCGTCGTCCCAGACCCGGCCTCGTCCGCCCCAATCCCTCCAACCAAACAGGACCCGCTCATCCCCGGACTGCCCGATCCCGTTTTTCCCGCGAGGTTGTTTTTTTCACGAAGTCCCAGGATTTCAGTATTATGTGTGCATGTTTGCCATGTCATAACTTTGTGCATGTGACTCTGATTTGCGTGTATGATATGTCCAATTGTTCATCTCTGATTGCTCTACATGGTGGTATAGTTTGCATGCATGTTTCTATCCATATTGATTCCTTAATCCTCATGGCAAAAGTGCTAAATGATGTTATCTGCTGGAAACTATCATAACTTGCTGATTTGTCTTTTTCATAGCATTTTGTGTGTTTATCTTTTGAGCATCATATCAACATGTTTTAGGAGCATCTTCATGCCATATTTACAGTGGTCCCATCCATGTATTTTTATGTTCACTGTGGTGACTAGCACAAGCATGCAAAGTAGGGTACTTATTGTTGCTGATTTCAGTGACTTGATGATTTCTGCTAAGTCTGAATCTGCTACATTATGTTGCCATGTTAACTTGATGCTACAAGTGAATACATGCATAATCTAGAGATGCTCAGTAATGGTGTTTCGTATATCATGTTATGCTCTATCATGCCATGCCATTTGATGCCTCATATATATCATGTAGCATATGTTTTCATTTCCATGAACATGCCTAAATGATGTTCTAGTTTTCTGTTAACTTCATGATGCCATGTTGTGAGCTTGTTATTAATTAATACATGCCTTTTTTGGAGATGCTCCAATTAATGAATTAAAGTATGCTATGAGTAATTTGACCACATTCCAAGTTTGATAATTTTGGATTTCATATGACCTCTGTCCAAGCTTGCGAACATGATATGATGATGTTGCTATTTTACACTTGCTAAAACTGTTACAACATTCAAACTTGTCTTGATGGTTCCCACTAATCCATGAGCCATATGTATATGATGCCTTGATGTTATTTTCTCTTTGTTATGACTACTTTGATGTCATTCCCTTGGTTGCCATATAACTTGTTGTATTTTGTCTCTTTCTTGCTCTCAAGTTGCCATCATGCCAAATATGTCAACCTGTTAACAGTATGTTCCATTTTGCAAGAATCATAGTAATTACTCAATGCATCATATGAACTTGTGCCCATGGACTAAGTTGAAGTAAATCATGTCTACTACATGCCCATGTCTTTTGCATAATTATTAAATTTGCTATGCTTGTTGTTATGTGCCTCCAAAGTCAGCATCATAATGTTATGGTTTTGCATTCCCAGATTTTCCTAAAGTCTGAGGATCAGCTTATATCATGTTTGCATCTTGTCTTGATGATTCCCATGAACCTGTTGCTCATATAGTTATGCCATGTGGTGTGTTTTGTGCTCCACGATATATACTAGCATTCCATGATTTTTCTTGCCATGTTCTTGCACTGTAGCTTAATTATTTCTTGCCTCTAACCTGCCATCGTATAAACTCTGCTCATGCATATGCCCTGTTTTTCACTAAGTCATAATCTGTGTTATTAAGTTGCTTCTTGCATTGATCATATTTGTTTACTCTTAATGCCTGTGAACCTGAACCTTAATGATATTTAAAGCATGTAACATGTACTTTGAGAGCATATCAAGTTTGTGTCCATATATTTCCTGTAGCATGTTGTTTCCTTGATTGCAAGGTGCTTAGTTGTTGTTTTGGGTAGATTGTGTTTGAAACTTGTATTGAGTGTATGTGTTGAATCGTTGCTCCGTTTGGAGCATGCTCTATATGAAAATTGCTTGGTTTTGCATGTAGTTTCATGTTACCTTGTTGCATCCTTGTTTTGGAGTGTTTGTGTTGTTGTTTTTCTTGCATTTGCATCAATGCCATGTTTAACTTGTTTTGTTGATATCTTCTAGGCCGTAGCTCCGAACTGGATGAACTTTATATGTAACTTGACTAGAAAAATGCATAGATCATCTTGGTGCACTTTAACTTTCTGTTTAAAAACTTTAACTTAATGTTTTGTTCAGATCAGTACCAATTTCGAAATTTGCATATGGGGAGTTTTCGGAATTGTTCTATGTTGTTTCCGGCCTCATTTAAACTTGCTTTGATGTGTTGTTCTTGTATGCATCATCTCTTGCCATGAGCGGCATCATGTAGCCTTGTCAGGCATCATACTTGGTTGAGCATCATGTCATGTTTATGTGTGTTTACTATGTTGTTTGCTTCTTTCCGGTTGTGCTCCTTCTTGATAGTTCCTGTTTCGTTGTGATTGTGAGGATTCTTTTGACTACGTGGGATCGTCTTCTTCATGGATTCGTTCTTCTTCCTAGCGGGATTTCAGGCAAGATGACCGTCACCTTAGATCTCACTACTATCTTTGCTATGCTAGTTGTCTCGATGTTATCTCTATGTCGCGCTACCTACAACTTGTTTATCAAGCTTCCAAAATTCCATGATAGCCTCTAACCTTTTCGCCCTTCCTAGCAAACTGTTGTTTGGCTATGTTACCACTTTGCTCAGCCCCTCTTATAGCATTGCTAGTTGCAGGTGCAGTTGCAGGTTGTTCCATGTTGGGACATGGAAATCATGGGATATCACAATATCTCTTATTTAATTAATGCATCTACATACTTGGTAAAGGGTGGAAGGCTCGGCCTTTTGCCTGGTGTTTTGTTCCACTCTTGTTGTCCTAGTTTTCCGTCATACCGGTGTTATGTTCCTTGATTTTGCGTCCCTAACATGGTGAGGGTTTATGGGCCCCTCTTGACAGTTCGCTTTGAATAAAACTCTTCCAGCAAGGCCCAACATTGGTTTTACCATTTGCCTAATAACAACTAAAACTTGCATAGGGAACGGCTAGCACCCGAGGACTCTTAATCAACCCCGGGCCAATGCTCCTCATGAGTGTTGGTCCAAACCAGGCGATGTCTGGCGCCCCCTGGGCAACCAGGGTCTCAGCCAACCCGACGTCTTACCCATCTGATGTATCCTGAAAACGAGATACATGCGACTCCTATCAGGCTAGGTCGATGCATCGGTAGATCTTGCTGGATTAGTTTTACCATTGTCGAAATATCTTGTGCATCGGGATCCCGAGTCTGATCGTAGGGTCCCACGATGGAGGATTGTCTCCGCAGATCGTGAGCTTGTCATGGGCTAAGTTGGGACACCCCTGCAGGGTTTAAACTTTCGAGGCGTGCCCGCGGTTATGTGGCAGACGGGAATTTGTTAATATTCGGTCGTAGTGAACTTGAAGTAAACTCAACTAATATACACCAACCGCGTGCGTAACTGTGATTGTGTATTTTCGGGGAAGTTCGAGAGGAGAACACGGTTGGGTTATGTTTGAATGTAAGTAGTTCAGGATCACTTCTTGATCATTACTAGTTTGCGACTGTTGCGTAGTTTCTCATCTTATTCTTGTACTCGTAAGTTGATACGCCTCCAACGTATCTATAATTTTTGATTGTTCCATGCTATTATATTATCTGTTTTGGATGTTTAATGGGATTTAATATGCTCTTTTATATTATTTTTGGGACTAACCTATTAACCGGAGGCCAGTGCTAGTTGTTGTTTTTTGCCTATTTCAGTGTTTCGCATAAAAGGAATGTCAAACGAAATCCAAATGGAACGAAACCTTCGTGAGGATCTTTTTGGGAACAAAAGCAATCCAGGAGATCTGGAGTGGAGGTCAAGGAAGCAACGAGGCGGCCATGAGGTAGGTAGGCGCGCCCCCACCCTCGTGGGCCCCTCGTAGCTCCACTGACCTACTTCTTTCGCCTATATATACTCGTATACCCTTGAAACATCCAGGGGAGCCATGAAACCACTTTTCCACCACCGCAACCTTCTGTACCTGTGAGATCCCATCTTGGGGCCTTTTCTGGCGATCTGCCGGAGGGGGATTCGATCATGGAGGGCTTCTACATCAACACCATAGCCTCTCCGATGATGTGTGAGTAGTTTACCATAGACCTTTGGGTCCATAGTTATTAGCTAGATGGCTTCTTCTCTCTCTTTGGTTCTCAATACAAAGTTCTCCTCGATGTTCTTGGAGATCTATTTGATGTAATATGTTTTGCAGTGTGTTTGCCGAGATCCGATGAATTGTGGGTTTATGATCAAGATTATCTATGAACAATATTTAATTCTTCTCTGAATTCTTATATGCATGATTTGATATCTTTGCAAGTCTCTTTGAATTATCGGTTTAGTTTGTCCTACTAGATTGATCTTTCTTGCAATGGGAGAAGTGCTTAGCTTTGGGTTCAATCTTGCGGTGCTCGATCCAGTGACAGAAAGGGAACCGACACGTATTGTATTGTTGTCGTCGAGGATAAAAAGATGGGGTTTATATCATATTGCTTGAGTTTATCCCTCTACATCAGGTCATCTTGCCAAATGCTTTACTCTGTTCTTATGAACTTAATACTCTAGATGCATGCTGGATAGTGGTCGATGTGTGGAGTAATAGTAGTAGATGCAGAATCATTTCGGTCTACTTGACACGGATGTGATGCCTATGTCCATGATCATGCTTAGATATTCTCATAACTATATGCTTTTCTATCAATTGCTCGGCAGTAATTTGTTCACCCACCGTAATATATGCTATCTTGATAGAAGCCACTAGTGAAACCTATGGCCCCCAGGTCTACTTTACATAATTTAAGTTTTCGATCTATAATTCTAGTTTACTATTTATTTTGTAATCTTTACTTTTCAATCTATACAACAAAAATACCAAAATATTTATCTTATTATCTTTATCAGATCTCACTTTTGTTAGTGACCGTGAAGGGATTGACAACCCCTTTATCGCATTGTTTGCGAGGTTCTTGATTGTTTGTGGAGGTACTAGGCGAGTTGCGTGTAGTCTCCTACTGGATTGATACCTTGGTTCTCAAAAACTGAGGGAAATACTTACGCTACTTTGCTGCATCACTCTTTCCTCTTCAAGGGAAAACCAACGCATGCTCAAGAGGTAGCAAGAAGGATTTCTGGCGCCGTTGCCGGAGAGATCTACGCTCAAGTCAAGACATACTAAGTACCCATCACAAATTCTTATCCCTCGCATTACATTATTTGCCATTTGCCTCTCATTTTTCTCTCCCCCACTTCACCTTTGCCATTTTATTCCTTTTCCGTCCGTTTCTTTTCGCTTGCTTCTTCTGTGCTTGTGTATTGGATTGATTGTTCGTCACAGTGGCTCAATATAATACTAAATTATGTGACTTTTCCAATACCAACAATAATGATTTTATTAGCACTCCGATTGCTCCTATTACTGATGTTGAATCTTTTCAAATTAATGCTGCTTTGTTGAATCTTATCATGAAAGAACAATTTTCTGGCCTTCCTAGTGAAGATGCCGCTACCCATCTAAACAACTTTGTTGATTTGTGCGATATGCAAAAGAAGAAATATGTGGATAATGATATTGTTAAATTGAAGCTATTTCTATTTTTGCTTAGAGATCATGCTAAAACTTGGTTCTCTTCTTTGCCTAAAAATAGTATTGATTCATGGAATAAGTGCAAAGATGCTTTTATCTCTAAGTATTTTCCTCCCGCTAAGATCATCTCTCTTAGAAACGATATTATGAATTTTAAGAAACTTGATCATGAGCATGTTGCACAAGCTTGGGAGAGGATGAAATTAATTTTACGTAATTGTCCTACACATGGATTGAATTTATGGATGATTATACAAAAAATTTATGTCGGATTGAATTTTGCTTCTAGAAATCTTTTAGATTCGGCCGCGGGAGGCACTTTTATGGAAATCACTTTAGGAGAAGCTACTAAACTCCTAGACAATATTATGGTTAATGATTCTCAATGGCACACCGAAAGATCCACTAGTAAAATAGTTCATGCTATTGAAGTAATTAATGTTTTGACTGGAAAGATGGATGAACTTATGAAATTGTTTGCTAATAAGAGTGTTTCTTCTGATCCTAATGATATGCCTTTGTCCACTTTGATTGATAATAATAATGAATCTATGGACGTGAATTTTGTTGGTAGGAACAATTTTGGTAACAACATGTATAAAGGAAACTTTAATTCTAGGTTGTTCCCTAGTAATTCCTCTAACAATTATGGTAATTCCTACAACAAGTCTTATGGAAATTTTAATAAGATGCCCTCTAATTTTGAGACTAGTGTTAAAGAATTTATGAATTCGCAAAAGAATTTCAATGCTTTCCTTGAATAAAAATTGCCTAAGATTGATGAGTTGGCTAGGAACGTGGATAGAATTTCTCTTGATGTTGATTCTTTGAAACTTAGATCTATACCACCTAAGCATGATATTAATGAATCTCTCAAAGCCATGATAATTTCCATTGATGAGTGCAAAGAAAGAACCACTAGGATGCGTGCTAAAAAAGATTGCTTTGTGAAAGTGTTCTTCTAGTTTCATGATAATAATGATGAAGATCTAAAAGTGATTGATGTGTATCCTATTAAATCTTTGTTTTCTAATATGAATCTTGAGAAAGATGGGACTGGAGATGAGTCAACTTTAGTTAAAAGGCGTCCCAATGATTCGGAGTTTTTAGATCTTGATGCAAAAATTGGTAAAAGTGGGATTGAAGAGGTCAAAACTTTACATAGCAATGAACCCACTATTTTGGATTAAAAGGAATTTAATTATGATAATTGATCTTTGATAGATTGTATTTCCTTGTTGCAATCTGTGTTAAATTCTCCTCATGCTTATGATCAAAACAAAGCTTTTACTAAGCATATCGTTGATGCATTAATGCAATCTTATGAAGAAAAACTTGAATTAGAAGTTTCGATCCCCAAAAAACTTTATGATGAGTGAGAACCTACTATTAAAACTAAGATTCAATATCATGAATGCTATGCCTTATGTGATTTGGGTGCTAGTGTTTCCACGATTCAAAAAACTTTGTGTGATGTGGTAGGTTTCCGTGAATTTGATGATTGTTCTTTAAATTTGCATCTTGCGGTTTCCACCATTAAGAAACCTATGGGAAGGATTAATGATGTTCTTATTGTTGCAAATAGGAATTATGTGCCCGTAGATTTCATTGTTCTTGATATAGATTGCAATCCTACATGTCCTATTATTCTTGGTAGACCTTTCCTTAGAACGATTGGTGCAATTATTGACATGAAAGAAGGAAATATTAGATTCCAATTTCCGTTAAGGAAAGGCATGGAACACTTTCCTAGAAAGAAATTTAAATTTCCTTATGAATCAATTATTAGAGCCACTTATAAATTTCATACCAAAGATGACAATACCTAGATCTATTCTTTTTTTTATGCCTAGCTAGGGGCGTTAAACGATAGCGCTTGTTGGGAGGCAACCAAATTTTATTTTTGTTCCTTCCTTTTTTGTTCCTGTTTAGTAATAAATAATTCATCTATCCTCTGTTATGATTTTGTTTTTATGTTTTAATTAGTGTTTGTGCCAAGTAAAGCCTTTAGGATCTTCTTGGGTGATTGTTATTTGATCTTGCTGTAAAAAAACAGAAAATATGCGCTCACGAGAATAATTTTAGTTTTTTACCGGAGAGAGATAAAATACCAAATCCAACTGCAGTAGATCAATATAAAAATTATTTAGGACGTCCTAATTTTTCATAAGTTTTGGAGTTACAGAAGTATTCGAAACCTCCAGATTTCTACAGATTGTTCTGTTTTTGACAGATTCTGTTTTTCGTGTGTTGTTTGCTTATTTTGATGAATCTATGGCTAGTATCGGGGGGTATGACCCATAGAGAAGTTGGAATACAGTAGGTTTAACACCAATATAAATAAAGAATGAGTTCATTACAATACATTAAAGTGGTGGTTTGTTTTCTTATACTAACGGAGCTCATGAGATTTTCTGTTGAGTTTTGTGTTGTGAAGTTTTCAAGTTTTTGGGTAAAGATTTGATGGATTTTGGAACAAGGAGTGGCAAGAGCCTAAGCTTGGGGATGCCCAAGGCACCACAAGCTAAAATCCAAGGACAACCAAAATCCTAAGCTTGGGGATGCCCCGGAAGGCATCCCCTCTTTCGTCTTTGTCTATCGGTAACTTTACTTGAGGCTATATTTTTATTCACCACATGATATGTGTTTTGCTTGGAGCGTCTTGTATGATTTGAGTCTTTGCTTTTTAGTTTACCACAATCATCCTTGACTTACACACCTTTTGGAGAGACACACATGAATCGGAATTTATTAGAATACTCTATGTGCTTCACTTATATCTTTTGAGCTAGATAATTTTGCTCTAGTGCTTCACTTATACCATTTTAGAGCACAGTGGTGGTTTTATTTTATTGAAATTATTGATCTATCTTGATTCACTTATATTATTTTGAGAGTCTTTTAGAACAGCATGGTGATTTGCTTTGGCTATAAAATTAGTCTAAAATATGATAGGCATCCAGGATGGGTATAATAAAAACTTTCATATAGAGTGCATTAAATACTATGAGAAGTTTGATACTTGATAGTTGTTTTGAGATATAAAGATGGTAATATTAGAGTTGTGCTTGTTGAGTAATTTTGGAATTGAGAAATACTTGTGTTGAAGTTTGCAAGTCACGTAGCATGCACGTATGGTAAACGTTGTGTGACAAAATTGAAGCATGAGGTGTTCTTTGATTGCTTTCCTTATGAGTAGCGGGCGGGGAAGAGCGATGGTCTGTTCCTACCAATCTATCCCCCTAGGAGCATGCGCGTAGTGCTTGGTTTTGATGACTTGTAGATTTTTGCAATAAGTATGTGAGTTCTTTATGACTAATGTTGAGTCCATGGATTATACGCACTCTCACCCTTCCATCATTGCTAGCCTCTTCGGTACCGTGCATTGCCCTTTCTCACCTCAAGAGTTGGTGCAAACTTCGCCGGTGCATCCAAACCCCATGATATGATACGCTCTATCACACATAAGCCTCCTTATATCTTCCTCAAAACAGCCACCACACCTACATATTATGGCATTTCCATAGCCATTCCGAGATATATTGCCATGCAACTTTCCACTGTTCCGTTTATTATGACACGCTCCATCATTGTCATATTGCTTTGCATGATCATGAAGTTGACATCATATTTGTGGAAAAGTCACCTTCATAATTCTTTTATACATGTCATTCTTGATTCATTGCACATCCCAGTACACTGCCAGAGGCATTCACATAGAGTCATATATTTTTCTAAGTATCGAGTTGTAATTCTTGAGTTGTAAGTAAATAAAAGTGTGATGATTTTCATTATTAGAGCATTGTCCCATGTGAGGAAAGGATGATGGAGACTATGATTCCCCCACAAGTCGGGATGAGATTCCGGACGAAACAATAAATAGGCCATAAAAAGAGAGGAAAAAGGCCCAAATAAAAAAATGAGAGAAAATGAGAGAAGGGGCAATGTTACTATCCTTTTTCCACACTTGTGCTTCAAAGCAGCACCATGATCTTCATGATAGAGAGTCTCTTATTTTGTCACTTTCATATACTAGTAGGAATTTTTCTTTATAGAACTTGGCTTGTATATTCCAATGATGGGCTTCCTCAAATTGCCCTAGGTCTTCATGAGAAGCAAGTTGGATGCACACCCACTTATTTTCTTTTGTTGAGCTTTCATATATTTATAGCTCTAGTGCATCCGTTGCATGGCAATCCCTACTCCTTGCATTGACATCAATTGATGGGCATCTCCCACTACTAGAAATCTACATTTTACCTAGGGCCATATACCCTAGGTGAAATAGGAAAAACCATAGGGAAAGACTTTACCTTGGGCTTGCCCTAGGTAAAGAACCCTAGGTATAGTATAGTTGGGAAAGAGCTCTTTCCCTAGGGTGCACCCAACAAGCTGTAGGGAAATTTTCTTTACCTAGGGGCACAAGCCCTAGGGAAAGATTTACATATGCATGTTGCATCCCACATGGGTAGGTTGTTTACCTACAGCCAAGCCCTAGGGAAAGATTGTGGGGCCCTTTTGCATCACATCACCATACTTCCCCTAGAGATACATACTGTAGGGAAACACAGCCCCATATGTGGCATAATCCAAACATGTAATTTGAATTTTAATTCATAACCGCAATAATTAAAGTAATTCAAAATGGATCAATAATTATGAAATGAAAATAACATCAAATAATTAATATATATATATCAGATATCACTTGTCACATGCATATAGTAGATGCCAAGACATCCATCAGCCATCACAGTTTGACAAAAAATAGGCTTGGTAGCTAGAGTTTGCTCCATCTAATTGATTAAGCATCTCAATTAGCACGTACAGACTGATGTAGGCCAACTACAGTTTCCTACATCATAGAACATGTACCAGCATGTTAACTATACATGCACCAAAATGCACTCCACGCACTATACATCCAAGAACATCAAGCAACCAACTGGCTACTCAATAGTGATAGGCTGAGTGCACCAGCTCCAGATTGACTGAAAAAGCCCCCAAACATCCCTTCATCGTCTATAGCAGGAACACTTGAGGCAACACCATGTTCCTGAAAAGTAAGATTCACAAATATTTAAAGGTAGGAACATGGCAATAAGAACTTACTACAGGAAATTAAATAGGAATTATAAGTTAAGGATCAAGGTGCCATGGTCACTCATTTCTAATGCAGTAATTTGAATAGTGTGAAACTATTCTAGGGTATGTGCACAAAGAACAGGAGCATTTCGAAACTTTTCCAGGAAATAAAAAGGGTAATGTTAAGTACTTCTCACACCTCTAGTAACCCAGAATATAACTTAGGTTGTGAGATATTACTTTTACTCTACACATAATCGCAAAAGAAGTCATGGTCTTCGTTTCCAAATAAAGTATGAAGTACACTCAAGTCTGTTGCAATGCAAATTAGTGAATTACATCAAGTCACCAAAGTTCTAAACAAAATTTCCTATTTACAGTATTGAGAACCAAGACATGCAAAGGCTAATATAAATTTTGGCAGCATAACAACTGTAAATTGGACAACTGGACATAAGAAAATATATTATGATCCCTCCAACATCCTCACACAGCCCCATCAATCAACATTAATCCCAAATGATCCAGCACCACACAGGCTACCATCATACATCACAGAAGCATGCATATTGTCACAAGTATGTGAACATCATAGTGAACAGACCATCACTAGTTGTATCATTTGAGATCAGTTGGAGAAATACATACATGAAAAGAGCTAGGATTTGTTTCTTGTTGGGCACACAAAGCTGGTGGTTCTTTGCTATTTTCTAGAATCTGCAAAAGAAGAGCCAGGTTTTAGAAGCAATCCTTATCATGCTTTAAATGTATTGTGTGTTTTTGCTTGATATGATTGATTACATACTTGGATAGTAGATCGTTGTGGAGATCCAGGAGGAGAAAGTGAACAAGAAGGAGGTGGAACCGGCAGTGGTGGTATTTCTCCAATAGGCACACCTTGGTTAGTTGCCAAAGTCTGCAAAACAAGAAAATTCAAATAGTGGTTACTTTCAAATGCTAGCGAATTAATTGATAAACATCAAGTGTATAACCAGCACCTAAAGAAACTTATGTATCCCATTGCAGTGCTCGTACATGAATAAGCCTTTGCTTTTTTAGTCTTCTCAGACTCCTTTCTACGCACATCTTCAATTTCTTCAGCTCGACGATGCTTCAAGGCTGCTGAAGATGTACCAGTAGCTCTCACCTCAGAAATGACCTCGATGTCATTGACAATGCCATTAAAGAGAGACCATGTACCATGTGGCTTCCCATTAGAGCAATCATACAGTGCTTTAGAACTAACATCGTTTTTTAGAATATCATTGTCCCGTCCATTTAACTCTTTAGCCTTTTCTGTGTAAAGCGCCTACTCAAAAAGAAAACAAAGGTAGACAAATGTTTAGGTATTGCTGAAAAACTACGAACATTGACTAAGTTACAAAATAATTTTGGATGTTTCAAGCTAGAACCAGACTTAGATGCAAGTAGTAAGAATCATTGCAATTGTATAGTGAATGAGTATTACATGTATGAAAACTAACATAAATCTCTCCCAGCACATGCCATCCGCATAGTAATAGTTATCTATGTTTTTTGTCTAGGAATGGGAACAAACACATACCAAACATTTAGTTGCTTCTGGTGTGTTGAGAATTAAAGGTGTGCTCTTGTCCACTCCTCTGTGTGTATGCACCCAAGCCTGAATCTGGTTAACTTCTTCGCCGGTTTCCTCGGACTACATTGCACAAGATTCATGACTTGTAAGATATTTATAATTGTGCATATGGCAAGTGATGATAAAGAAAACTATTAAGTTTAGTTGATAACCATTTTTTGACTTATAGTAGTCGTGGAGTTGGAACCACCTTTGTGAGGCTTGAACTTTGATCTGAAACGATTAGCACGGTATTTCTTGGATTTTGCAATCCACTCTTCACTACACCACTCATCAACTACAACAATGCGAGCTTCTTTTCCTAACCAACCTTGCCTTTGTGCCAAATACTAAGCTCTATCCAAATAGTATTGCCCACCAAGCTTGTCATTCATGCTAGTGTTCTCAGTTTTACGAAAATGATCAATTATGGCTTGGATTCTTGCATAGTAAAATATACTTGGCAAAAGTGACTTGCAACATCTTCGAACATGTTGTTTTGCCTTCTCCGAGTATGCATATTCATACTTGTACCTTAGCTACAATGAGAATTGACAGATGGTTTAATAAAAAGGAGAGAAAATTACCTTAGTCAACCAAAAAAAGCAATTTAAATAATTTATACCCAAAAAGCATCTTCAATTTTTTCTGCAACAGAATGACCATTTGTGGCCTTCACCGCATGATAATGCTCCCACTCCGTTGCAATCACCTTCACACTATCATAATCCAGAATACCTGGATGGTTACTTTTCAAAAGGCATGTTAATACACTTGTTGGTCGCCTGCCCTTTCAAAAAACGGGAATGTCCTTCCAATGCCTACAAAGAAGGTAGTAAATGCAAAAAACAAGTATTAGAAAAGGAAAACATATTTATGAGCAAGAAACTACTTATACTAATTAATAAGACTTACGCCTTGCCAAAGGGTCGAATGATTGGACGGTCTTCATTATTTGGAATAGCAGGAGGAAGATGTGAAACTCCTCTTACATACCCATCGTAAGTGCCATCAGCAGCAGTAGTGTTCCGAGCAACAGGCACTGGTTTGATGGCTACAGCAAGTCGAGATGCTTTTCTTCCAATTGTCATCCTGTAACGTGTGATTCTTGAAAAAAATAAGATAAAGATAGCAAAGAACAGTTTATAATCAACTAGACAATCAAGATAAAACATAACAATAGCATATACATAAGTGTTTGTTGCCAAGTATTCAACCACCCAAATTACAAACAACAATAATAAATAGAAAATGGGCTAGAAATCATCATCTTCTTCTTCAATTTCCTCAATGATCACTTCATCATAGTCTTCATCCTCAATAACTTGTTCTGGAATCCTTTCACCACCCGAATTGTGTCGGTTGCTAATATGAGACAATTCGGTTGGATCAACCACCTCATCTGAACCATGTTCTGTTAAGTTGTCAAGTTGTGATCCTACTTGTACAATGAAATCATTGGCCTCTAAATTATTCTCCTGGAACACATCTGCATTAGTGGGTGTTGATGTTGTGTAGTCATCATGTGTGGGATTTTCCAGATTGCCTAGAGGTGGTACCTTGTAAGCAACTTGCCAATCAACAAGACTTGCAACTGAAGTGCAAGCATATGGAATATAATAGACTAAGCACACTTGGTTGGAAATAGCAAAATGCTCATTAGCTGGGTTGGTTGATGCAGGTGCTACTTCAACTAAGCCAAATCTATTCAAATGCCTCACTCCTTTAGTTGGATGAAACCAGTGACAATCAAACATCACAAGACTGAAGTCCTCATCACCATCAAATTTAAGTTTTATAATGTCCTTAATAACACCATAGTATTCAAGCTCCTCATTGGTTGCATCATCTATTCCAAGAGCAAGAACACTGGTATTTCTGGAAGAAAGGTCCCCTTCTCTATCGTTTTCATGTTTCTCTGATCGAAATCTGAACCCATTAACTTCATACATGTCATATGACTTTACTCTCAGGCTACAACCTCGCGAAAGATCACATAATTCTTTATTAATAGATGCATCCTTTATGCACTGCAAGAAGACAATATAGGTACATAGAGTTATTAGGCATTGAAAACTATAGGGTGCTTTATTTGCTAGTATGTATAGTGCTTTACCAAATTTTTGAACCAATCCAATGAGTTCGGTTTTCCTGAACCAGCACCGTCACGCCTAAGTTTATCAAGTTCTTTTGTACTTGGTTGTCGAGGACGCCTCCATTGGTCAAGTTCAAATTTTCTACATTTTTTGTTTAAACCATCAGTACCAAATTTAATTTATTGTAGATGGTTGTAACAGAAATGCTAATTCAGATAACTTACTTCACAATATCACTACTAGTGAAAAGCCTAGCAGCAGCACGGGTTTTGGGCCTATTAGTAGCGCGGGGACCGACGCTACTAATAAGGCGCTACAGCTAACGTATAGCAGTAGCGCCTGTTGTCCCACGCTACTGCTATACAAGAATAGCTGTAGCGCTCTTTAGAAAAGGGCGCTGCTAATATTATCTGCAGCGCTGTTTGCTGGGAAGCGCTACTGGTAAGGCGGCGCTACTGCTAAATTCCCCCCCCTCGCTACTACTAGTTTTATTAGTTTTTCCCCCTGCATATTTGTTTTGTATTTGAATAGGCTTTATACAATAATATTTAGCATATCATACACATACAAATGTAATCATAGCATATACATACAATTAGTCTCATCAAATCATGTCATCATCATAATCATCATCCAACACAAAGTGGTCTCTCATCATCATCTCGAAAATAGCGATACAAGTCTCGATTACTTGCAAATACATCGTCATCCATCTAAACAATGATATACGCGAGAAGAGCTATCACTTTGAGTACATGAGTTCGTATCCCTCTCTCGCATTAGCGTGAACCTAAACTAACTACTGCCTGTCGCTCGGAAACCGGAAACCGGTACACCTGGGCCTGACACTCCGGCCACTTGTCGTATATATACTCCTGGCGTAGCACTTCTTCGCCATCTATGATCTATGCACATGCATCGTCACATGAGTCTATGATATGCAACATATATAGTTGAGCAACAGAAAGAGACAGACTTGGCAAAAATAGAAACAACATATCATAAACATAAATAACAAAGTTCATCGTACCCCAAAATGCCCTAACTAGAGTGATTTTCGCTAGTCGAGGAGGAGGACGGTTTAATTACATCACAAATAAAGTTTCACCGTGCATAACTCAAAGTTTTGTCATACAGAAAGTATGGACTAAACGTACACATTGTCATATATCAACAATCACTCCAACATGTCGTTCCATCCATCCAAGTCAGGGAGATAGTCCTTGAGCTTAGTGAAAGGCTTCATGTCGAGACGCTGAGAGGCTATCCATGTTCGGACGTCTTCCCGCGACATTTGTCCTTCTCCATAGAACATCCCTGTTTTTCCGATGACCTCCTTCATGATGATTTGGGCAAGTTCGCGTTGGATGTTATAGAACTCAGCTCGAAGTCGATGATCCTCGATATCTCCTATGTCCTTTGCCCATTGCAGAATATGGGCATCACCGGATCTAGGTGACATGCGAAGGTTCTAGTGATCCCGTCTATACTCCAGCATGTGGTGTAGGACATAGAATCCATCATTAAGAGAATCGTTCGGTTGCTGGATGCAGCAGAAGTCGGTCTTATGGCCGAAGGCGGCCCTGCTGCCCCTTGTCTTCTTGTCCCCGACCTCTCCACCCCTTGCTTGGTAGTAAAACATAGCACTGTCGAGAACATCCTTGATGTGGGTGTAATCCTTTTTGTGAATGTTCTTCGACAAGTCCAAGTAAAGAGCGTGGGAGAATCGGGGGTAGAGGATGATGAGGACGGCGCGCCCGCCGCTGCGCAAAATAAGTACACCTCAAATTAATTAGCCTCCACCGTGCAAATGAATGATTGAAATCGAAGGAAGGATAGCAGCGCGGATGACTTACACAGGATGATAAGGCACGAGAATCGCCTCCTTGTGCTTATTGGCGAGCATGAAATTGACGATGTAATCCCTCGCGTATTCACGGTGCTTTGCGCAGACTCCCAAGAAGCCCTCGTGCATGTAGTACGAGTCAGCGACACAGATATGAGATATCTTCTCAACCCCGATGATGTAGTTCATGTGCAAGACATAAAGGCGGACAAACGTAAAATCCAGCTTCTTCACGTGAAACATGTCGAATATGTAATCGAATCGGAGGAAGAACTTATCCGCGGGGAAGCTGTCGATGTACGACATTTGCCGCGGAACGTTAACCACGTAGAGTGGGTATCCTGGATCTTTCGAGGCGATGAGGCCTTTCTCTACCTGCAGCACATCGTCATGAAGTCTCCTTAGATCGCCGAATCTGGCCCGTAGCGCTGTTGCAGGTAGGATTGGTTGACCGGGGATATGCCATTTATCCACATCGGGGATATCTATACGGTCCTGAAGTCGAGGCTGCTGAGGCGGCTGGATCATAGAATCAGCTTTTTTGCCTTTCCTCGCTCTCTTCCTAGACTTCTTTACTACCGGAAGGTCGTCCATAATACGTTGAGACGGCAATTCAGGCACCGACTCATGATGCTCAAACCCTGAGGAGGCGCCAGTATAGACATACTGTTCAGCGCCATCGTCGTCCTCATCCTCATCCATGGCGACGTCATCAGCGACTAATGGAGCCTCCTCCTTACCCCGTCCGCTATCACCCAACCCGACACCCGACGCTAATTGGGTAGGTGGGGTGTTGATGTTCATACCTTGTTGAGGTTGCATGCTCGTGGGTGGGCTCCTGGCCGCCTCCAAATGAAGCAGACTCTTTGGCCACAACACGACCCACCCATTGCAACAATCACCAAGCCGCCGCGGTGTCTCGTCGTCATCCCCCGCTAGTATTGGAGGAGGCAAATTCTCGTGGCCCGGTTTGACACTGGCCACGGAAACCTTGAAGACGTTCGGGGGGATAGGCCGGCTGTGGAACAATGGTTCCTTCGGCTTCATTATCGTCGCCTTCCCCACGTCCACCTTCTGGTCGCCGATGGTGTACAATATGGTGCACGGGGTTTCGTCAGCCTGCAAAGAAAAGTCTGCGATGTGAGACATCCAAAAGGCAACTAAAACGGGAGATTATACATTTATATTGACGGGGGCCGGTGTGACAGATACCGTGAGGGCGTCGAGCTCAGCCAAAGACGAAGCACCACCGAGCACGTCCGGTGCGGGAGCATGTGCGGGAGCCGGTGCGGGAGCAGGTGCTGGTGCAACACTAGTCGAGCTGCTCCCCAAGAAGTCAGTAAGGGGAAAGTCCTCTGCATTTTTTATGGATGTTGCCTTGTCCAAGTGAAAACGCCCATCACCAAGGAAGTAGAAAAATCTGCAACCACCTGTTTTGCGGCAGCTACCGCTATTGCGACTGTCTGAGATGATTTCTTCTCAACCGCAATCTCAACCTTCTTGTCGATGTTTTCTTCAGTTAACCTCCGTCTTTCCTTTCTCTCCTCCGTGGTCTCACTGTAGTACTTCTTCCACGTGTCGCCGTCTCCGATACCGTGCACACGTCCATACGACGGTCGAGTATCCACCGGTTGTCGTTTCAATATGTTCAACGCCCGGTTGAGTGGAGTGTCCCACTTGGGCCTCGCCAATGCCTCAGACAGCGAGTCGCTTTCGGCCGCAATCCGGTGCTGCTCTCTCTGCAAAAGGCATAAGGATCGTTTACAAATATGACTAACGTGCGCAGTCGAATTGATCAGAAACTAAAATTACCAACAGTCTCATAAACTCCGTAATGACCGGTTTTGTCTCGTAAACCTTCTTCACTGGGTCCCAACGGTGCCGGGCCCTGAGGACGTCACGCTCCTGCGAGACGGTGAAATCCGCCAAGGGGTCTGGGATGCCCAGACTCACGGCTTCTGCGTCCTCCTTGGCCCATTTGGACCTCTTCCGGTCGTAACCATGGCTTCCGAGGTGGTGGCTCCCAATGTTCCTCTCTTGAAGCCCCTTCATGTACTTAGACTTTTTTTGGCAGCTACGACCTCGCAAGCCTCCTAGAATATTTGAAACTGCTCTTCCGTGATTGTCGGATTATCCTTTACAATCTCGGAGTAGGGTTCCTTCTTGTCAATGATCTTTGCTTTCACTCGATTTTTCCAGACGGCCAACGCGTCGCTAAACTTGGTCATGGCGTGTTTGTTTATCTTCTTCATTGCCGGGTCCTCATCTGGATCTTTATAATCCTTCTCATTCCGGCCCGGGAACAAGAATATCTAGTGAAACTTCTTTAGGAGGGAGCGCCTCATATTTTCTATCTTCTGTAGTTTCTCATCGTTGATGGTGGCGGTTGTCCATACGATGCAGCCTATCTGATTGCCGTAGCATCGACGCGCTTCCTCGGGCGCCTTTGGCTCAAAATTGTCGTCGTCCACCTCCGTGACCACCAGTCTAGTAGTCCTGAGTTTGTTAGGAGGCCGTTGCCTCTTTGCTTTCAGTTCTACACCGGCTCCGCTCCCCGAGGTAGCGCCGGTCTCAGTCTCAGCGCCGGTCTCGATGCCGGTCTGAGTCTCAGCGCCCGTCTCGAAGCCGGTCTGAGTCTCAACACCGGTCTCAGTCTCAGTCTCGATGTCGGTCTGAGTCTCAGCGTCGGTCTCGATGTCGGCAAGGCTAAAAAATTCGTCTGCCGCCCTATAGACGTCGTCGCATTCACCAGAACCCTGTCCTTCATCGTTGCTAGCCATGTTTCCTACGATTAAATCCAGTCAATTAATTCTAGACCTAATAAAATGAATAATGACATAAAAAGGCCTATTGTTTTGCAGGAACGTTGACACCTTCCCGGTGCAGCAAATCCCGGGCACTCGATATGTCCTAGTTTGTAGCACAAGTCATGCCGAAATTCACGGAAAATTTCGGCATGACCTTTGCTAAAAAGTGGACAAATCAAGAACCTGAATTTTGTCGGAACGGAAATGAATCAACATTCTGGCAAAACATAGGCCACTCGGCTTCATTCCCCGGAAACAACAAAAGGCCACTTGGGCACAATCGAACCACTTCAATGTCGATTATGATCAATGAGCAAACACAATTGAGGATTTTTCATATATCATGACCACTTCAAATTTGCATCTCCTAGTGTTTGACACTTCAAGAAAATCTACACAAATCTCATGCTCTCTGAAACTCAATTCAAAAACCAAATATAGATGGATGAACCCTAGAACTCAAATTTTGAACCTAGAACTCAAATTATGTCCTACATTTTTGTCCTAATAAAAATTCACTAAAAATTAAGAACCTACTAGACTTGCAACACTAATAGAAATTTATATCTTTATATTGTTTTTTTCTCTAAACTAAATCCTACCACCCAAGTTAACATCTAGTTAAACCTTACTTTCCTAACATTTGTAATTAAACACTACAACCCTAACCCTACTGCCCTAGTTAAGCATATACAATTTTTTCCTACGGCGAGGGAGGCAGGGGCATCTCTGTCAAATTAACCTAACTAAATTCTTTTCCTAACTAAATTAACCAAACTAATTTAGAGATAGAGAGAGAGGAGGGGTGGGGGCTTACAGAGGATGGCTCCGGTGGTGGCGCGGGAGGCAGTGGTGGCGAGGGAGGCGGGGGCGTCTCCGCTGACGGCGAGGGAGGCAGTTGTGGTGAGGGTGGATCCGGTGGCGTCGACTGCGGCTCCGGTGGCGTTGGGGGCGGCTCCGGTGGTGTCGATGGTGCGCGGCTCTGGTGGCTCCGGGGGAGTCGACGTCGGCAGGGGATGGTGGTGAAGTGGGGCGACGGTGAATCGGGCAGACGACAGCGGGGTGGGTCGAGGGATTTGGGGGAGAAGTGGTGGCCGGGGGGAAACGGTTTTTTGGTTAAGTCAAACTTAGCGGTAGCGCTTTTCGCGAAACGCGCTATAGCTAAGTTAGCTATAGCGATTTTCACAAAACGTGCTACTGCTATAGCTATGTAATTTCCTTCATCTTTCTTATTTCCTTTTCTGTTTCTACAGCGGGGGTCTAGGAAACGCGCTGCGGCTACATTAGCTATAGCGCCTCTTACGAACAAACGCTACTGCTACGTCTTTCTCCTTTTTTGCGCTTTCCCATTTATTTTGCTCTACATTTTATTTTTTCCTTTCTCCTTTTTCTATTTCTTTCTTTTTCATTTACGTTTCCATTTGTTTTTTATTTTATTTTATTTCCATTAGCAGTAGCGCTCTCTGCGCGAAACGTGCTGCTACTTATGTGCTAGCGGTAGCGCGCTTTCCTCAAGATCGCTAGTGCTATGCGTAGCCTATCGGTTTAGCAAAGGGGATATTAGTGGTAGCGCATTTTCATGCGCACACGCTACTGCTACTATTGTATCTGTAGCGCGGTTTACGGACATGCGCTACTGCTATTTAGCACTAGCGCCCTTTTTTGACACGCGCTACTGCTAAATTTCTGTGTATAAGGTTTTCCCTAGTAGTGTATCATCCATTTCAGGCATGTTTATTAAGATAAAAATCATGGATGTCTTGTATTCTTCATGTGATAAGATCCTAGGCTCCCCTCTACCAATTTTCCATCCCTTGTCTTCAAACAAACTAAGAGTACTTGTGCTCGGAGTGCTAGTTTGTGCATAGCGTTGGGGGCGATTTCTTGAGGTAGGCACATCATCACGAAGGTATAAAGAACTGAAGTTCGAAATCTCCTCAACAAGAAATGCATCAACAATCGAAGCCTCCACACGTGCTTTGTTACTAACTTTTGCTCTAAGTTTTTTTCATTAACCTACATTGCCATGTAACAAATTAATGCCTAAAGAGGAAATACAATTACCATATGGACTGAAGGCATGAAGAACAAAACATAACTTTCATAAGTATGCATCCAACGGTACTTAACAGGACCTCGTACTTTTGCTTCATAAGGGAGGTGTATCATTAGATGCTCCATTGAATCAAAGAATCCCGGTGGGAAAATTTTCTTTAATTTACAAATTAGGACAGGAATGTTTTTCTCCAATTTATCTGTTTGGTTAGGATCTATTTCTTTCGTGCAAAGCAGCCTAAAGAAATAGCTTAGCTCAGCTAAGGCTTCCCAGACATCATTATTGATACGTCTCCAACGTATCTATAATTTTTGATTGCTCCATGCTATATTATCTACTGTTTTGGACTATATTGGGCTTTATTTTCCAATTTTATATTATTTTTGGGACTAACCTATTAACCGGAGGCCCAGCCCAGAATTGCTGTTTTTTTGCCTATTTTAGTGTTTCAGATAAACGGAATATCAAACGGAGTCCAAACGGAATAAAATCTTCGGGAACATTATTTTCTCACCAAACGTGATCCAGGAGACTTGGACCCTGCTCCAAGGAACAAAATAGGCGGTCACGAGGGTGGGGGCGCCCCCCCTAGGGCGCGCCCCCCTGCCTTGTGGGCCCCTCGTTGCTCCTCCGGTGTACTTCTTCCTCCTATATATACACATGTACCCCCAAACGATCAGAAGAGGAGCCAAAAACCTAATTCCACCACCGCAACTTTCTGTATCCACGAGATCCCATCTTGGGGCCTGTTCCGGAGCTCTGCCGGAAGAGGGCCGTCATCACGGAGGGCTTCTTCATCATCCTAGCCCCTCCGATGAAGTGTGAGTAGTTTACCTCAGACCTTCGGGTCCATAGTTAGTAGCTAGATAGCTTCTTCTCTCTCTTTGAATCTCAATACAAAGTTCTCCCCCTCTCTTGTGGAGATCTATTCGATGTAATCTTCTTTTTGCGGTCTGTTTGTTGAGACCGATGAATTGTGGGTTTATGATCAAGTCTATCTATGAATAATATTTGAATCTTCTTTGAATTCTTTTATGTATGATTGGTTATCTTTGCAAGACTCTTCGAATTATCTGTTTGGTTTGGTCAACTAGATTGGTAGTTCTTGCCATCGGAGAAGTGCTTAGATTTGGGTTCGATCTTGCGGTGTCCTTACCCAGTGACAGAAGGGGCAGCAAGGCACGTATTGTATCGTTGCCATCGAGCATAACAAGATGGGGTTTATTTCATATTGCATGAATTTATCTCTCTACATCATGTCATCTTGCTTAAGGCGTTACTCTGTTTTTAACTTAATACTCTAGATGCATGCTGGATAGCGGTCGATGAGTGGAGTAATAGTAGTAGATGCAGAATCGTTTCGATCTACTTGTCACGGACGTGATGCCTATATACATGATCATGCCTAGATATTCTCATAACTATGCTCAATTCTGTCAATTGCTCAACAGTAATTTGTTCACCCACCGTAGAATACTTATGCTCATGAGAGAAGCCACTAGTGAAACCTATGGCCCCCAGGTCTATTCTCATCATATCAATCTCCATCACTTTAATCTTGCTTTGCTTTTTACTTTGCTTTTACTTTTTACTTTGCATCTTTATACCAAAAATACCAAAAATATTATATCTATCAGATCTCACTCTCGTAAGTGACCGTGAAGGGATTGACAACCCCTAATCATGTTGGTTGCGAGTAGCTATCGCTTTGTGCAGGTACGAGGGACTTGAGCGTGGGCTCCTACTGGATTGATACCTTGGTTCTCAAAACCTGAGGGAAATACTTAAGCTACTCTACTGCATCATCCCTTCCTCTTCGGGGAAAACCAACGCAAGCTCAAGACATAGCAAGAAGGATTTCTGGCGCCGTTGCCGGGGAGTCTACGCAAAAAGTCAACATACCAAGTACCCATCACAATCCCTATCTCTCGCATTACATTATTTGCCATTTGCCTCTCGTTTTCCTCTCCCCCCAATTCACCCTTGTCATTCTATTCACCCTCTCTCTCTATCCTCCCTCTCTATTTGCCTCTTTTTCCCGTTTGCTTTTGTTTGCTCATGTGCTAGTTTACTTGTTTGTCGCGATGGCTCAACCGAGATTTGGTGATCTTCACCTTAAAAGGTTAGAGGAGATCGAAACCAATGTTAGGAAGTTTATGGTTTTGCAATTTGAGCATAATAATTTCTTTAGAAACGAGCTTAAGGAACAAAAATGTTTTATGAGTTATATGAATAAAGACCTTGATGATATGTCTAAAGAATTTGAGGGTATAAGATCCCAAATTGCTCGTCTAGAAAAGATGACTGTTGAAATTTCGGACATGCAGGCCACCTTAGTTAATAAGATGGCTGCTAAACCGGATACCTATGAAAATCAAGATGAAGATCTAAAAGTTATTGATGTGTCTCCTATTAAATCTATATTTTGCAATATTAATCTTGATGAAACTAAATATGATCTTCCTTTACCTAGAAGGCGTTCTAAAAATTCGGAGTATTTAGATCTTAATGATGAAATTGACGAAAGTGGGATTGAAAGAAATAAAAATCTAGATGTTGCTAAACCAACTATATTGGATTTCAAGGAATTTAATTATGAAAGTTGCTCTTTAATTGATTGTATTTCCTTGTTGCAATCCGTGCTAAATTCTCCACATGCTTATAGTCAAAATAAAGCCTTCACCGAACATATTGTTGATGCCTTGATGCAATCTTATGAAGAAAAACTTGAGTTGAAAGTTTCTATCCCTAGAAAACTCTATGATGAGTGGGAACCAACTATTAAAATTAAAATTAAAGATCATGAGTTTTATGCTTTGTGTGATTTGGATGCTAGTGTCTCTACTATTCCCAAGACTTTGTGTGATTTGCTAGATTTCCGTAATTTTGATGATTGCTCTCTAAACTTGCATCTTGCGGATTCCACTATTAAGAAACCTTTGGGAAGTATTAATGATGTTATTATTGTTGCAAATAGGAATTATGTGCCCGTAGATTTCATTATTCTTGATATAGATTGCAATCCTTCTTGCCCTATTATTCTTGGTAGACCTTTCCTTAGAACGGTTGGTGCGATTATTGATATGAAGGAAGGGAATATTAGATTTCAATTTCCATTAAAAAGGGCATGGAACACTTTCCAAGAAAGAAAATAAAATTACCATATGAAACTATCATGAGAGCCACTTATGGATTGCCTACCAAAGATGGCAATACCTAGATCTATCCTCGCTTTTATGCCTAGCTAGGGGCGTTAAACGATAGCGCTTGTTGGGAGGCAACCCAGCTTTATTTTTATTCCTTGCTTTTTGCTCCTGTTTAGTAATAAATAAATTATTTAGCCTCTGTTTTGGTTGTGTTTTTTGTGTTTAATTAGTGTTTGTGCCAAGTAGAACCGTTGGGAAGACTTGGGGAAAGTCTTGTTGAACTTGCTGTAAAAAACAGAAACTTTAGCGCTCACAAGAACTGCTGTCATTTTTATTTGAAGAGTGCTATTTAGTTAATTATTTTTGCAGATGATTAATAGATAAATTAATCACGTCCAGCAATTTATTTTAGAATTTTTGGGGTTCCAGATCTTGCGCTAGCTACAGATTACTACAGACTGTTCTGTTTTTGACAGATTCTGTTTTTCGTGTGTTGTTTGCTTATTTTGATGAATCTATGGCTAGTAAAATAGTTTATAATCCATAGATAAGTTGTAATACAGTAAGTTTAACACCAATATAAATAAATAATGAGTTCATTACAGTACCTTGAAGTGGTCTTTTGTTTTCTTTCGCTAACGGAGCTCACGAGTTTTCTATTTTGAAATTTGTGTTGTGAAGTTTTCAAGTTTTGGGTGAATTCTTTTGATGGATCATGGAACAAGGAGTGGCAAGAGCCTAAGCTTGGGGATGCCCATGGAACCCCCAAGATAATCCAAGGACAACAAAAGGTCAAAGCTTGGGGATGCCCCGGAAGGCATCCCCTCTTTCATCCACTTCCATCGGTAATTTACTTGGAGCTATATTTTTATTCGCCAACATGATATGTGTTTTGCTTGGAGCGTCTTGTATTACTTGTGTCTTTGTGTCTTAGTATACCACAATCATCCTTGCTATACACACCTTTTGAGAGAGCCATACATGAATTAAAAATTGATAGAATATTCTATGTGCTTCACTTATATCTTTTGAGCTAAGTAGTTTTGCTCTATATGCTTCACTTATATCTTTTGAGCGTAGTAGTCTTGCCCTATGTGCTTCACTTATATATTTTGAGCTAGATAATTTTGCTCTATGTGCTTCACTTATATCTTTTTGAGCGTTATAATTTTGCTCTATGTGCTTCACTTAGATCTTTTAGAGCACGGTGGTGGATTCGTTTTAAAGAAACTATTGATCTCTCATGCCTCACTTAAATTATTTTGAGAGTCTCTTAATGGCATGGTAATTTGCTTAATAATAATATGCTTGGTATTCAAGATTTGTGAAACTTTCTTTTGAGTGTGTTGAATATTAAGAAAAGATTGAAGCATGATAATTGTTTTGAGATATGGAGGTGATAATATTAAAGTCATGCTAGTTGAATAGTTGTGAATTTAAAGAATACTTGTGTTAGAGTTTGTGATTCCCGTAGCATGCACGTATGTGAACCGTTATGTGATGAAGTCGGAGCATGATTTATTTATTGATTGTCTTCCTTATGAGTGGCGGTCGGGGACGAGCGATGGTCTTTTCCTACCAATCTATCCCCCTAGGAGCATGCGCGTAATACTTTGCTTTGATAACTTCTAGATTTTTGCAATAAGTATATGAGTTCTTTATGACTAATGTTGAGTCCATGGATTATACGCACTCTCACCCTTCCATCTTTGCTAGCCTCTCTAATACCGCGCACCCTTTGCCGGTATCATACACCTACCATATACCTTCCTCAAAACAGCCACCATACCTACCTATTATGGCATTTCCATAGCCATTCCGAGATATATTGCCATGCAACTTTCCACAATCTAGTTCATCATGACACACTCCATCATTGTCATATCGCATATCCCGGTACACCGCCGGATGCATTCATATAGAGTCATATTTTGTTCTAAGTATCAAGTTGTAATTGTTGAGTTATAAGAAAAATAAAAGTGTGATGATCATCATTATTAGAACATTGTCCCAGTGGGGAAAGAATGATGGAGACTATGATTCCCCCATAAGTCGGGATGAGACTCCGGACGAAAAATAAAATAAAAAAAGAGGCCAAAGAAGCCCAAATAAAAAGAGGCCATAAAAAAAAGAGAAAAGGCCCAAACAAAAAAATATTAAAAAAATTTGATGAGAGAAAAAGAGAGAAGGGACAATGTTACTATCCTTTTACCACACTTGTGCTTCAAAGTAGCACCATGATCTTCATAGTAGAGAGTCTCTCATGTTATCACTTTCATATACTAGTGGGAATTTTTCATTATAGAACTTGGCTTGTATATTCCAATGATGGGCTTCCTCAAATTGCCCTAGGTCTTCATGAGCAAGCAAGTTGGATGCACACCCACTTAGTTTCTTTTTGAGCTTTCATATACTTATAGCTCTAGTGCATCCGTGGCATGGCAATCCCTACTCACTCACATTGATATCTATTGATGGGCATCACCATAGCCCGTTGATATGCCTAGTTGATGTGAGACTATCTTGCCCTCCTTTTTGTCTTCTCCACAACCACCATTCAATTCCACCTATAGTGCTATATTCATGGCTCACACTCATGTATTGCGTGAAGATTGAAAATGTTTTGAAAAAGTTAGAGTATGAAACAATTGCTTCGCTTGTCATCGGGGTTGTGCATGATGTAAATACTTTGTGTGGTGAAGATGGAGCAAAGCCAGACTATATGATTTTGTAGGGATAACTTTCTTTGGCCATGTTATTTTGACAAAACATAATTGCCTTGTTAGTATGCTTGAAGTATTATTATTTTTATGTCAATATAAACTTTTGTCTTGAATCTTTCTAATCTGAATATTCATACCACAATTAAGAAGATTTGCATTGAAATTATGCCAAGTAGCACTCCGCATCAAAAATTCTCTTTTTATCATTTACCTACTCGAGGACGAGCAGGAATTAAGCTTGGGGATGCCTGATACGTCTCCAACGTATCTATAATTTTTGATTGCTCCATGCTATATTATCTACTGTTTTGGACTATATTGGGCTTTATTTTCCACTTTTATATTATTTTTGGGACTAAGCTATTAACTGGAGGCCCAGCCCAGAATTGTTGTTTTTTGCCTATTTTAGTGTTTTAGATAAACGGAATATTAGACGGAGTCCAAACGGAATAAAATCTTCGGGGACGTGATTTTCTCACCGAACGTGATTCAGGAGACTTGGACCCTGCTCCAAGGAACAAAAAAGGCGGTCACGAGGGTGGGGGGTGCCCCCCTAGGGCGCGCCCCCTGCCTCGTGGGCCCCTCGTTGCTCCTTCGGTGTACTTATTCCTCCTATATATACACATGTACCCCCAAACGATCAGAAGAGGAGCCAAAAACCTAATTCCACCGCCGCAACTTTCTGTATCCACGAGATCCCATCTTGGGGCCTATTCCAGAGCTCCGCCGGAAGAGGGCCGTCATCACGGAGGGCTTCTTCATCATCCTAGCCCCTCCGATGAAGTGTGAGTAGTTTACCTCAGACCTTCGGGTCCATAGTTAGTAGCTAGATGGCTTCTTCTCTCTCTTTGAATCTCAATACAAAGTTCTCCCCCTCTCTTGTGGAGATCTATTTGATGTAATCTTCTTTTTGCGGTGTGTTTGTTGAGATCGATGAATTGTGGGTTTATGATCAAGTCTATCTATGAATAATATTTGAATCTTCTCTGAATTCTTTTATGTATGATTGGTTATCTTTGCAAGAGTCTTCGAATTATCTGTTTGGTTTGGCCAACTAGATTGGTAGTTCTTGCCATGGGAGAAGTGCTTAGCTTTGGGTTCGATCTTGCGATGTCCTTACCCAGTGATAGAAGGGGCAGCAAGGCACGTATTGTATCATTGCCATTGAGGATAACAAGATGGGGTTTATTTCATATTGCATGAATTTATCTCTCTACATCATGTCATCTTGCTTAAGGCGTTACTCTGTTTTTAACTTAATACTCAAGATGCATGGTGGATAGTGGTCGATGAGTGGAGTAATAGTAGTAGATGCAGAATCGTTTCGATCTACTTGTCACGGACGTGATGCCTATATACATGATCATGCCTAGATATTCTCATAACTATGCTCAATTCTGTCAATTGCTCAACAGTAATTTGTTCACCCACCGTAGAATACTTATGCTCATGAGAGAAGCCACTAGTGAAACCTATGGCCCCCGGGTCTATTCTCATCATATCAATCTCCATCACTTTAATCTTGCTTTGCTTTTTACTTTGCTTTTACTTTGCATCTTTATACCAAAAATACCAAAAATATTATATCTATCAGATCTCACTCTCGTAAGTGACCATGAAGGGATTGACAACCCCTAATCGTGTTGGTTGCGAGTAGCTATCACTTTGTGCAGGTACGAGGGACTTGAGCGTGGGATCCTACTGGATTGATACCTTGGTTCTCAAAAACTGAGGGAAATACTTACGCTACTCTGCTGCATGATCCCCTCCTCTTCGGGGAAAACCAAGGCAAGCTCAAGACGTAGCAATTATCTACATATCCCCGCAGCATGACAGGCAGCAGACGCTCAATAAATATATGGTAATCATGACTTTTGAGTCCATATATCTTAAGTTGCTCTAAGTTAACACCTCTCTTCATGTTGGCCACATATCCATCCGGAAATTTGAGCTGAAGAAACCACAACAGGACCTCTCTTATTTTGTTCCTCTTCAAGCAATATGGTGCTCTAGGCTTTTCCCATTTACTGTTAGGCTTTTCTTGAAGGTTGAAATCAGTTCTGCTACACAGTACAGCTTGGTCAAGGCGGGCTTTGGCATTGTTTTTTGTCTTGCTAGGAATGTCTAGGACAGTATTGAATATTGCTTCTGCAATATTTTTTCGGTGTGCATAACATCTATATTATGAGGAAGCAAAAGATTTGGGAAGTATGGCAATTCCCACAACTTTGGAATGTGTGTCCAATTGTGTGTTACTCCGTAACCCTCAAAATTGTTGTCCTTAACTTCATTCATGTAAGCAAAAACTTCATCCCCTGTTAACCTACGTGGAGCAATATCCTTCACTACTGTATCTTTTTAAAAGGCATCACGCTGGGTCCTAAATACATGATTGGCCGCCAAAAATCGCCTGTGACTATCAAACCAACTCCATTTGTGCCCATTATCTAGCCAAATTGTTTGTGGATCTACCCCACACTCGTAACAAGCCAACCCGCCATGGGTAGACCATCCAACAGCCATACCAAATGCAGGGCGGTCATGGACAGTAGTATGCAAGGTTACCCTCATATTGAAATTTTGCTTAAGGAAACTATCATAAGTTGGTACACCCGCCCATGCCAATTTCAACTCATCATATAAAGGCTCCATGTACACATTGAAGTTCTTGCCAGGACCCTTTGGTCCAGGGATCACCATGCTAAGAAAGATATTTTAGGTTTTCAAGCAAAGAGCAGGTGGCAGGTTCAAAGGAGCAAGAAACACAGGCCAACAAGAGTATTGTGTTAACCCGAAATTAAAAGGGTTGAAGCCATCAGAGGACTTGACTAGCTTAACATTGTGTGGATCACTTGCAAACCCATCCTCATTGAAAGATTTCCATGATTCACTATCACCTGGGTGCACCATCATTCCTGGATTTTCTCGGATGCCTTCCATGTGCCATCTCATGTGCTTAGCAAATTCAAGCTTCATGAACAACCTTTGCAATCTTGCTAGAAATGGAAGGTATCGCAGAACCTTATGGGGGATGGGTTTACGCTTTGGCAGTCATTTTTAACTACCTTATATCTTGCTTCACCACAGAAATCACACTTCAGTTTTTCCTCTCTCTCCTTATAGTATAGCATGCAATGGTTAACGCATGCATCTATTTTCAGGAGTGGCATTTTCAAATGAACTAAGATACACTTGCACTCATATAATCTTGATGGCATTTTATTGACTTTTGGGAGTGTATCTTGCCAAAGTTTTAGTAAACTATTTATGCAGTCGCCTGACAGATTGTATTGTGACTTAATTCCCATCAAGCGTGTAACAGTGGCAAAGCATGAGGTTTGGGTGAACTCATGGAGTGGCTCTCTAACAGCTGACAAGATGGCATAAAAAGCTTTGGCATCCGATGTTGGCTCCTCGTCTACATCATCGACATGCATTGAATCCCCAAAGTCACACAACATGTCCTCTAAGCAATCAGTGTTGACAGACTCCACTCTATCTACATGAACATGACGCTCCCCATGTGCAATCCATCTAAAGTAGTTGGGCATGAACCCCCAATGACAAATATGAGAGGTCATCAATTGTTTTGTTCTTCTACTGCCATTACAACATTTTGAGCAAGGACGGGAAACTCCAAACTTGGAACTACTGACACCCTCAAAAACATGGTTCACAAAAGCATTTGTATTTCGTATCCACTCATCAGAATGTCTTCCATTATCCTTCCACCCACTATACATCCAGCGACGCTGAGCATCCAAAGACATGGTCTGGTTTTCTACTTAAATCTGAAATAAAAATGAATTGCTACAATCACCAGCCGCATCCCCACACAAAATATATCATACACACTAAAATAGAAAACCATTCATCAGCCAACAAAAAATAACCCCAGTTCCTATATCATACAGATGAACAATGCATTAATCGACATTTATTCATGGAAAGAACATATCATAATACCTACTTGATTCCAGTTGAGCAATGTCTTTGTTCTCTATTGCTTTGACAACTGTTGTTTCGACACCACGAACAGGGAAATTTTCTTCAAACAAACAACACCCGACACTAGTCAGTTTCTGAAAAAATGTAGAAAACCAATGAACGATGTTGGAGGACTTCCATTTATTCATAACATAAAATAGAGGCTACTAGATTTGGCCAGAGAAAACAAACTCAACAGATAGACTATATGAAATACCTACTTCTATTGATATTATACGAAGGACGCATGGAAAGTGGACAAGAAAATCATACGATGCTCAACATGGATAACTATATAATAATCATGTGGATAACTATACATCAATGGTAAAACACACAAACAATTTCATATACATAACTACAGCAATTGTAAAATGCAGTAGCCCTGCCACTTTTACCTAAATTCAAGGATGGCATCATTCAAGATGGATCACTGAAGCTACTATTTCTGTCATTCATGCACTTGCAGTAGCCGTGAACAAACTCAACAGATAGACTATATGAAATATTTCCTACTCACTATGTTGAAATATCTTGTCTACATTCTGACCACAATTTACATAGTTGAATGGCTCATTCATGTGTTCATGCATCTTCATATCAATCAGTTCTTATATTTCCTTTTTTGCTATAAATTTCTTTTATTCCTTTGACCTTCCATACACCTTTTATACGCAAGATATTGAAACTGACAACCCCAAGTGCCGACGATGCTACTGAACAACATCAAGATGTATTGAATAGTGGACAACATACTGCTTTCTTTTGATGCTAAAACCAAATCAAAATTTTAGAATTTTGCTAGTCATATACAAGTACAACTATCTAAACCAGCAATCAAAAAACTATCTAAACCAGAGAGTGAGAGAGATGGAGAGAGAACCTTTTCGACAGGAGCAGCGGCGTACAATAGCAGGCAAATCCGGTCATCGCCCAATCAGTGAGGAAGACACCGCCACCACGGTCAAGGGTGGCGCAGTTAGCACGAGTTGAGGGCATCGCAGATGGAGTCATCACGAGCGGCACCAAGCCGTCACCCAGCCAGCGTGGCCAGGGCCACCACGCCCGTTGCGACCATGGTGTGACTAGGTCACGATGCAGTACATAGAAGGGGAGTGGCAGAGTGAGGCGGGCAGGGGAGCGGCGGAGTGAGGCAAGCAGGGGAGCAGCGGAGCTAGGCGGGAGCAGGGGAGCGGCGGAGTGAGGCAAGCAGGGGAGCAGCGGAGCTAGGCGGGAGCAGGGGAGCGGCAGAGCTGGGCGGGGTGGGGAGCGGCG
Source organism: Triticum dicoccoides (assembly GCF_002162155.2). Classification (NCBI taxonomy): domain Eukaryota; kingdom Viridiplantae; phylum Streptophyta; class Magnoliopsida; order Poales; family Poaceae; genus Triticum; species Triticum dicoccoides. The sequence goes on along the minus strand of NC_041388.1, from coordinate 549,417,929 downwards.
GAGCTGGGCGGGGCGGGGAGCGGCGGAGCTGGGTGGGCGGGGGAGCGGCGGAGCGGGGCGAGCACGGGAGCGGCGGAGCGGGCGATCCAGCAAGGCGAGCAGAGGAGCGGTGGAGCTGGGCGGGCCGGGGAGCGGCGGAGCGGGCGATCCAGGGCGAGGCGCGGCAGATTGGGACGGGAGGAAGGGTTTGAGAGAGGGGAATTTTGGTCTGGCGGCGGCACCGTTTGGGACAGGGGCGTGCTTGGAGGAGACACATACGATTTTTTCCTCTACGCGCCCTTTCTTCCTTTCCTCTTCTCACTGTGCAATGGGCCCAACCTTCGCGGGAGGAAAAAAATGGCGCGAGCGTAGCGCGGGCCAATCTACATGACCACACCAGCGCATCTCTTTGTGTTTTTTGGCTTTTGATGTTTGTACGTGGCACCACCCTAGGGAAAGCTTAAGTTACAATTTTTTTGGATAGATATTCACCTTTCCCTAGAGGGCACTGTTCATTGCTTTTCTATCCCTTGAGTAGGCTAATGAGCTCTAGGTAAAGACAATGGCTCTAGGTAAAATGTAGATTTCTAGTAGTGTTCATAGCCCGTTGATTAGCCGCGTCAATGTGAGACTTTCTCCTTTTTTGTCTTCTCACACAACCTTCATCATCATATTCTATTCCACCCATAGTGCTATGTCCATGGCTCGCGCTCATATATTGCGTGAAAGTTGAAAGAGTTTGAAAAGGCTAAGTATGAAACAATTGCTTGGCTTGTCACCGAGGTTGTGCATGATGGGAGCATTTTGCATGACGAAAATGAAGCATGGCCAAACTATATGATTTTGTAGGGATAAGCTTTCTTTGGCTATGTTATTTTGATAAGACATAATTGCTTGGTTAGCATGCTTGAAGTATTATTATTTTTATATCAATATTAAACTTTTGTCTAGAATCTTTTGGATCTAAACATTCATGCCGCAATAAAGAGAATTACATTGAAAATTATGTTAGGTAGCATTCCACATCAAAAATTATGTTTTTATCATTTACCTACTCGAGGACGAGCAGGAATTAAGCTTGGGGATGTTGATACATCTCAAACGTATCTATAATTTTTGTTGTTGTTCCATGCTATTATATTATCTGTTTTGGATGTTCAATGGGCTTTAATATGCTCTTTTATATTATTTTTGGGACTAACCTGTTAACTGGAAGCCCGGTGCCAATTGCTGTTTTTTTTTTGCCTATTTCAGTGTTTCGCAGAAAAGGAATATCAAACGGAACAAAACCTTCGCGAGGATCTTTTTTGGAACAAACGCAATCCAGGAGACTTGGAGTGGAGGTCAAGGAAGCAACGAGGCGACCACGAGGTAGGGAGGCGCGCCCAGGGGGTAGGCGCGCCCCCCACCCTCATGGGCCCCTCGTAGCTCCACCGACCTACTTCTTTCGCATATATATACTCTTATACCCTAAAAACATCCCGAGGAGCCACGAAACTACTTTTCCACCGCTGCAACCTTCTGTACCCGTGAGATCCCATCTTGGGGCCTTTTCCAACGATCTGCCAGAGGGGGATTCGATAACGGAGGACTTCTACATCAACACCATAGCCTCTCCGATGATGTGTGAGTAGTTTACCATAGACCTTCGGGTCCATAGTTATTAGCTAGATGGCTTCTTCTCTCTCTTTGGTTCTCAATACAAAGTTCTCCTTGATGTTCTTGGAGATCTATTCGATGTAATACTTTTTGCGGTGTGTTTGCCGAGATCCGATGAATTGTGGGTTTATGATCAAGATTATCTATGAGAAATATTTGATTCTTCTCTGAATTCTTATATGCATCATTTGATATCTTTGCAAGTCTCTTTGAATTATCGGTTTAGTTTGGCCTACTGTATTGATCTTTCTTGCAATGGGAGAAGTGCTTAGCTTTGGGTTCAATCTTGCGGTGCTCGATCCCAGTGACAGAAAGGGAACCGACACGTATTGTATTGTTGCCATCGAGGATAAAAAGATGGGGTTTATATCATATTGCTTGAGTTTATCCCTCTACATCATGCCATCTTGCCTAGTGCGTTACTCTGTTCTTATGAACTTAATACTCTAGATGCATGCTGGATAGCGGTCAATGTGTGGATAATAGTAGTAGATGCAGAATTTTTTCAGTCTACTTGACACGGACGTGATGCCTATGTTCATGATCATGCCTAGATATTCTCATAACTATGCGCTTTTCTATCAATTGCTTGGCAGTAATTTGTTCACCCACCGTAATATATGCTATCTTGAGAGAAGCCACTAGTCAAACCTATGGCCCTCGGGTCTACTTTACATCATATAAGTTTCCGATCTATAATTCTAGTTTACTATTTATTTTACAATCTTTACTTTTCAATCTATACAACAAAATACCAAAAATATTTATCTTATTATCTTTATCAGATATCACTTTCGTAAGTGACTGTGAAGGGATTGACAACCCCTTTATCGCGTTGGTTGCGAGGTTCTTGATTGTTTGTGCAGGTAAAGGGCGACTTGCGTGTAGTCTCCTACTGGATTGATACCTTGGTTCTCAAAAACTGAGGGAAATACTTACGCTACTTTGCTGCATCACCCTTTCCTCTACAAGGGAAAACCAACGCATGCTCAAGAGGTAGCATAAGTTGTCCACCATACATTGCTTAGTCGCTTGCTGCAACCTCACCACTTATCATTTCCATACCCTTTAAGATTTGCTACTCTTGATACCCATGGTAATGGGATTGCTGAGTCCTCGTGACTCACAGATTACTACAACCACATTTGCAGGTACGGGTAATGCGATGAACATGACGTGAGAGCGATGTTTACTTGTTTTGGAGTTCTTCTTCTTCGTCGATCTTGGGTTAGGTTCCTGGTCGGCAGCCTGGGCTAGCAGGGTGGATGTCATTTGAGTTTCTGTTTGTGTTGCATCCGTAGTCGGATGTTGTTCTCATGTATGAAGTTTGATATATTCTTGTGGCATTTGTATGCCTTTGTATGTATCCCCAGCTATTATGTAATGGTATGATGTAATGATATCCACCTTGCAAAAGCGTCTCCAATATGCGCTTCTATACTTGGTAGGACCTTCAAGTTCCTTTAGGATAGAGTCGCATATTGGGCGTGACAGGTGCCTCCCTCCACAATTTACTCATCCGGTCATAGCGTCGTAGTTCTTAGGCGAAGCCCAGCGCGGATCACATCACCATCACCGACACCACACCGTCGTGCTAACGAAACTCTCCCTCGACCCTCTGCTGGATCAAGAGTTCAAGGGACGTCATCGAGCTGAACGTGTGCTGAACTCGGAGGTGCCGTACGTTCGGTACTAGATCGGTTGGATCATGAAGACGTTCGACTACATCAAGCGTGTTAACCTAACACTTCCGCTTTCGGTCTACGAGGGTACGTGGACACACTCTTCCCCTCTCGTTTCTATGCATGTCCTAGATAGATCTTGCGTGATCGTAGGTAAAATTTTGAAATTGCATGCTATGTTTCCCAACAGTTGCATCCGAGCCAGGTCTATGCGTAGATGATATGCACGAGTAGAACACAAAGAGTTGTGGGCGGTGATAGTCATACTGCTTACCACCAACGTCTTATTTTGATTCGACGATATTGTTGGATGAAGCGGCCCGGACCAACCTTACATGACCACGTTCATGAGTCCGGTTCCACGATAGACATGCAACTTGTTTTGCATAAAGGTAGCTGGCGGGTGTCAGTTTCTCCAACTTTAGTTGAATCAAATTTGACTGCGGCCGGTCCTTGTTGAAGGTTAAAACAGCAAACTTGACGAAATATCATTGTGGTTTTGATGCGTAGGTAAGAACGGTTCTTACTAGAAGCCCATAGCAGCCACGTAAAACTTGCAACAACAAAGTAGATGACGCCTAACTTGTTTTTATAGGGCATGTTGTGATGTGATATGGTCAAGACATGATGTGATGTACGTTGTTGTATGAGATGATCATGTTTTGTAAAAGTTATCGGCAACTGGCAGGAGCCTTATGGTTGTCGCTTTATTGTATGAAATACAATCACCATGTAATTGCTTTACTTTATCACTATGCGTTACCGATAGTTGTAGAAGCAGTAGTTGGTGAGACGACAATGACGGTACGATGGAGATCAAGGTGTCAAGCTGGTGACGATGGAGATCGTGACGGTGCTTTGGAGATGGAGATCAAAGGCACAAGATGATGATGGCCATATCATGTCACATATTTTGATTGCATGTGATGTTTATCTTTTATGCATCTTATTTTGCTTAGTATAGCGGTAGCATTATAAGATGATCCCTTACTAAAATTTCAAGGTATAAGTGTTCTCCCTGAGTATGCATCGTTGGGATAGTTCATCGTGCTGAGACACCACGTGATGATCTGGTGTGATAAGCTCTACTTTCACATACAATGGGTGCAAGACTGTTTTGCACATGTGGAATACTCGGGTTAAACTTGACGAGCCTAGCATGTACAAACATGGCCTCGGAACACTGCAGACTGAAAGGTCGAACATCAGTCATATAGTAGATATGATCAACATAGAGATGTTCACCATTGAAGACTACTCCATCTCACGTGATGATCAGACATGGTTTAGTTGATTTGTATCATGTAATCATTTAGATGACTCGAGGGATGTCTATCTAAGTGGGAGTTCTTAAGTAATATGATGAATTGAACTTAATTTATCATGAACTTAATCCTGATAGTATTTGCATATCAATGTTGTAGATCAATAGCTCGCGTTTAGCTCCCTGTTTTATTTTTGATATGTTCCTAGAGAAAACTAAGTTGAAAGATGATAGTAGCAATGATGCGGACTGGGTCCGTGATCTAAGGATTGTCCTCATTGCTGCACAAAAGAATTATGCCCTTGATGCACCGCTAGGTGACAGACCTACTGCGGGAGCAGATGCAGACATTATGAACATTTGGCAAGCTCAATATGATGACTACTTGATAGTTTAGTGCACCATGTTGTACGGCTTAGAACCGGGACTTCAAAAACGTTTTGAATGCCACAGAGCATATGGGATATTCCAAGAGTTGAAATTGGTATTTCAGACTCATGCCCATGTCGAGAGGTATGAGACCTCTGACAAGTACTTTGCCTACAAGATGGAGGAGAATAGCTCAGCTAGTGAGCATGTGTTAAGAAGGTCTGGGCACTAGAATCACTTGAATCAAGTGGGAGTTAATATTCCAGATAAGATAGTGATTGACAGAGTTCTCTAGTCACTATCACCAAGCTACTAGAACTTCGTGATGAACTATAATATGCAAGGGATGACAAAAACGATTCCCGATCTCTTCACGATACTGAAATCAGCGAAGGTAGAAATCAAGAAAAAGCATCAACTATTGATGGTTGACAAGACCACTAGTTTCAAGAAAAAGGGCAAAGGAAAATAAAAGGAACTTCAAGAAGAATGACAAGCAAGTTGCCACTCCCGTGAAGAAACCCAAAGCTAGACCTAATCCTGAAAGTGAGTGCTTCTACTGCAAAGGAAATGGTCACTGGAAGCGGAACTACCCCAAATACTTGGCGGGTAAGAAGGATGGCAAAGTGAACAAAGGTATATTTGATATACATGTTATTGATGTGTACTTTATTAGTGTTCATAGTAACCCCAGTGTATTTGATACCGTTTCAGTTGCTAAGATTAGTAACTCAAAACAAGAGTTGCAAAATGAAGAAAGACTAGTTAAGGGCAAGGTGACGATGTGTGTTGGAAGTGATTCCAAGGTTGATAAGATCACCATCGCACACTCCCTCTACCTTCGGGATTAGTGTTGAACCTAAATAAATTTTATTAGGTGTTTGCGTTGAGCATGAATATGATTGGATCGTGTTTATTGCAAATACGGTTATTCATTTAAGTCAGAGAATAATTGTTGTTCTACTTACATGAATAAAACCTTCTATGGTCATACACCCCGTGTAAATGGTTTATTGAATCTCGATTGTAGTGATACACATATTCATAATGTTGATGCCAAAAGATGCAAAGTTGATAAAGATAGTGCAACATATTTGTGGCACTGCCGTTTAGATCATATTGGTGTAAAGCGCATGAAGAAACTCCATGCGGATGGACTTTTGGAATCACCTAATTATGAATCATTTGATGCTTGCAAACCATGCCTCATGGGCAAGATGACTAAAACTCCGTTCTCCGGAACAATGGAGCGAGCCACTGACTTATTGGAAATAATACATACCGATTTATGTGGTTCGGTGAGTGTTGAGGCTCGCGGCGGGTATCATTATTTTCTGACCTTCACAGATGATTTGAGCAGATATGGGTATATCTACTTAATGAAACACAAGTCTGAAACATTTGAAAAGTTCAAAGAATTTCAGAGTGAAGTGGAGAATCATCGTAACAAGAAAATAAAGTTTCTACGATCTGATCGCGGAGGTGAATATTTGAGTTACGAGTTTGGCCTTCATTTAAAACAATGTGGAATAGTTTCACAACTCAGGCCACCTGGAACACCACAGCGTAATGGTGTGTCCGAACATCATAATTGTGCTTTATTAGATATGGTGCGATCTATGATGTCTCTTACCAATTTACCACTATCATTTTGGGGTTATGCATTAGAGACAACAGCATTCACGTTAAATAGGGAACTGTCTAAATCCGTTGAAATGACACCATATGAACTATGGTTTGGCAAGAAACCAAAGATGTCGTTTCTTAAAGTTTGGGGTTGCGATGCTTATGTGAAAAGGTTTCAAACTGATAAGCTCGAACCCAAATCGGAGAAGTGCGTCTTCATAGGATACCCAAAAGAAACTGTTGGGTACACCTTCTATCATAGATCCGAAGGCAAGATTTTTGTTGCTAAGAATGGATCCTTTCTAGAGAAGGAGTTTCTCTTGAAAGAAGTGAGCGGGAGGAAAGTAGAACTTGATGAGGTAATTGTACCTTCTCTCGAATTGGAAAGTAGCTCATCACAAAAATCAGTGATGCCTACACCAACTAGAGAGGAAGCTAATGATAATGATCCTGAAACTTCAGATCGAGTTACTATCGAATCTCGTAGGTCAACCAAAGCACGTTCCGCACCAGAGTGGTACGGTAATCCTGTTCTGGAAGTCATGTTACTAGACCATGACGAACCTACGAACTATGAGGAAGCGATGATGAGCCCAGATTCCGATAAATGGCTTTAGGCCATGAAATCTGAGATAGGATCCATGTATGAGAACAAAGTATGGACTTTGGTGGACTTTCCCGATGATCGGCAAGCCATTGAGAATAAATGTATCTTTAAGAGGAAGATGGACACCGATGATAGTGTTACTATCTACAAAGCTTGACTTGTCGCAAAAATGTTTTCGACAAGTTCAAGGTGTTGACTACGATGAGATTTTCTCACTCATAGCGATGCTTAAGTCTGTCCGAATCATGTTAGCAATTGCCGCATTTTATGAAATTTGGCAAATGGATGTCAAAATTGCATTCGTTGATGGATATCTTAAAGAAGAGTTGTATATGATGCAACCAGAAGATTTTGTTGATCCTAAAGGTGCTAACAAAGTGTGCAAGCTCCAGCGATCCATTTATGGACTAGAGCAAACATCTCGGAGTTGGAATATACGCTTTGATGAGGTGATCAAAGCATATGGTTTTATACAGACTTTCAGAGAAGCCTGTATTTACAAGAAAGTGAGTGGGAGCTCTGTAGCATTTCTGATGTAATATGTGGATGACATATTGTTGATTGGGAATGATATAGAATTTATGGATAGCATAAAAGGATACTTGAATAAGATTTTTTCAATAAAAGACATCGGTGAAGCTACTTACATATGGGCATCAAGATCTATAAAGATAGATCAAGACGCTTGATAAGACTTCCATTGAGTACATACCTTGATAAGATTTTGAAGGAGTTCAAAATGGATCGGTCAAATAAGGAGTTCTTGCCTGAGTTGTAAGGTATGAAGTTGAGTAAGACTCAAAACCAGACCACGGCAGAAGATATAGAGAGAATGAAAGTCATTCCCTATGCCTCGGCCATAGGTTCTATAAAGTATGCCATGATGTATACTAGACCTATTGTGTACCTTGCCATGAGTTTGGCAAAGGGGTACAATAGTGATCCAGGAGCAGATCACTGGACAGCGATCAAAATTATCCTTAGAGGACTAAGGAAATATTTCTCAGTTGTGGAGGTGATAAAGAGTTTGTGTAAAGAGTTAAATCGATTCAAGCTTTAACACCGATCTGGATGACTCTGACTCTCAATCTGGATACATATTGAAAGTGGGAGAAATTAGCTAGAGTAGCTCCATGCAGAGCATTGTAGACATAGAAATTTGCAAAATACATACGGATCTCAATGTGGCAGACCCGTTGACTAAACTTTTCACACAAGCAAAACATGATCACACCTTAGTACTCTTTGGGTGTCAATCACACACCGATGTGAACTAGATTATTGACTCTAGTAAACACTTTGGGTGTTGGTCACATGGGGATGTGAACTATGGGTGTTAATCACATGGTGATGTGAACTACTGGTGTTAAATCACATGGCGATGTGAACTAGATTATTGACTCTAGTGCAAGTGGGAGACTGAAGGAAATATGCCCTAGAGGCAATAATAAAGTTGTTATTTTATATTTCGTCATATCATGATAAATGTTTATTATTCATGCTAGAATTGTATTAACCGGAAACTTGATACATGTGTGGATACGTAGACAAAACACAGTGTCCCTAGTAAGCCTCTACTAGACTAGATCATTAATCAAAGATGGTTAAGTTTTCTAGCCATAGACATGTGTTGTCATTTGATGAACGGGGTCACATCATTAGGAGAATGATGTGATGGACAAGACCCATCCGTTAGCTTAGCATAATGATCGTTAAGTTTTATTGCTATTGCTTTCTTCATGACATATACATATTCCTTTGACTATGAGATTATGCAACTCCCAGATACAGGAGGAATACCTTGTGTGCTATCAAATGTCACAACGTAACTGGGTGATTATAAAGATGCTCTACAGGTATCTCTGAATGTGTTTGTTGGGTCGGCAAGATCGAGATTAGGATTTGCCACTCGGAGAGGTATCTCTGGGCCCTCTCGGTAATGCACATCATAATAAGCCTTGCAAGCAATGTGACTAATGAGTTAGTTGCGGGATGATGTATTACGGAACGAGTAAAGAGACTTGCCGGTAACGAGACTGAACTAGGTATGAAGATACCGATGATCAAATCTCGGGCAAGTAACATATATACCGATGACAAAGGGAATAACGTATGTTATCATAACGGTTTGACCGATAAAGATCTTCATAGAATATGTGGGAGCCAATATGAGCATCCAGGTTTCGCTATTGGTTATTGACCGGAGAGGTGTCTCGGTCATGTGTACATAGTTCTCGAACCCGTAGGGTCCGCACGCTTAACGTTCGATGACGATTTGTATTATGAGTAATGTGTTTTGGTGACCGAGGATTGTTCGAAGTCCCGGATGAGATCACGGACATGACGAGGAGTCTCGAAATGGTCGAGAGGTAAAGATTGATATATTGGAAGATGGTATTTGGACACCGAAATGGTTTCAGAATGGTTCGGGTATTTTTCGGAGTACCGGGAGGTTACCGGACCCCCCCCCCCCAGGGGGGGAGTAATGGGCCTACATGGGCCATAGAGAGAGTGGAGGTAGCCCACAAGGGGTGGCCACGCCCCCCTCCCATGGGGAGTCCGAATTGGATTAGGGAGGGGGCGTGCCCCCCTTTCCTTCTCCTCTTCCCTCTCCCTTCCCCTTTCCCCCTCCGTAAGAAAGGAAGGGGGCCGAATAGGACTTGGAGTCCTATTCGGTTTCCCCCCATGGCGCGCCCCCTCTAGGTCGGCGGCCTCCTACCCTCCTCCTTTATATATGGGGGCAAGGGGGCACCCCATAGCAGAACAGCTATTCTCTTAGCCGTGTGCGGTGCCCCCCTCCACAGTTTACTCCTCCGGTCATAGCGTCGTAGTGCTTAGGCGAAGCCCTGCGCGGATCACATCACCATCACCATGCCATCGTGCTGACAAAACTCTCCTTCGGCCATCTGCTGGATCAAGAGTTCAAGGGGCGTCATCAAGTTGAACGTGTGCTGAACTCGGAGGTGCCGTACGTTTGGTACTAGATCGGTTGAATCGTGAAGACATTCGACTACATCAACCGCGTTAACCTAATGCTTCCTCGTTCGTTCTATGAGGGCACGTGGACACACTCTCCCCCTCTCGTTGATATGTATCTCCTAGATAGATCTTGCGTGATCGTAGGAATATTTTTGAAATTGCATTCTACATTTTCCAACAGCCATGAATGGGGGTAGGAGGTTCTGGAATATAATTTGGAATGCTAATGTTCCCCAAAAAATAGATTTTTTGCCTGGAGGGCTGCTTCTAATAGTTTGGCGGTTCAAGACAACAGGGTCAAACATCATCAAGCTATTCTAGTTACGTGCTCAATCTGTGGTACTGAAGATGACTGTATTTTTCACGCGTTGGTGAGTTGTGCCAAGGTGCGTGTGTTTCGTATGGCACGGAAGAAAGTGTGGAATTTACTGACCGAGGAGATTTTCAAATATTCTGGGCCGGAATGGTTTCTTACTTTATTGGATCAATTAAATTGCCTGTGCATGAGCAAACTATATTCATGTTCTGAAGAGTTTAGCATCTGGGGAATAATTTGATCTTTGGTAAGGGAATGGGATTCATCTCAGCCTTAGTGAGCTTTGTAGAAAATTATTGGGCATCTTTCTCGTCTTGTCATGCTAAATTTTTGGTGTAGATGTGCAGTAAAGGTAAGCAAGCTGAGGTGGAATTTCAGCCAACCACTAACATTGAGAGGAAGGTTATTCCTTGGCAGCCCCCACCTCAGAGTTCTATAAGATTAATGTCGACACAAGTTTTGTGGAGGCCTTTAAAACTGCAAGCGTGGGGGTGGTTGTGACAAACCATCATGGACAAGTCATTCTTTCTTCCTAGAATTATATTGGAGCTTGTTATAGCGTCGAGGAAGCGGAACTTAAAGCATCCTTGTCCGGTCTGTATATTGGTATGACACTAGATATGCCCGTCATTTTGCAAACTGAATGCTCATTTGTGGCCTCTGTTCTTGGAAGATATTGTATGGACAGGTCCTCCCTTGTTGATCTAAAGAAGGAGGTGGTAAATATCTCAAAGATGCTGGTGAATTTACAGATTTCAAAGATCAACAGGAGGGCAAATTTGGTGGCTCACAAGATTGCAAAGTTTAGTTTTGATAATAGATTTGATGGTTTTCTTTTTCATTATGTTCCGTCCTGCATGGCAAAGTTTGTAATGAATGATTGTACCAACATTTTAAGTTAATTAATACATTGTGAGGGTTTTAAAAAAAAAAGGCATGCAAGGTAAAAGGTAAATGTGCGGTGTGTATTGAAGTAGACACAACAAATAGGTCACTTGGTTCTACACAGTCTGTCCCTCCCTTTGCTACACACGCTGGTGTCGATTTGCTCTGTACTTGGGTTTGGAACTTCTGCAACTCGGTTACTGCAACAATGTGTTTCCTTATGACCCGATGTGTGAAAATAGCGAAGAAACGGTTATAAGCAGAATGTATGCAACCTAGGCCTCATTTGGGTTAGCATTTCTGCTCATTTCTGGCAGGTTTAGCATATAGACCTCGTCCCGTCGTTTTCATTCCAGGCAAAATAAATACATGTGTAAAAACTTATGCCCATCCCAAGCAGGCCCTAGTAGAGATATCCTCGGTGAGCCCAGACAAAGAAGGATGCGATAATCTAGACGAGCCAACGTCAAAACTCAGACAATCTAATAAGAAGATACATGGTTTGTAATGTACGTACGTAGTAACAAGCCAGAAGGAACAAGGTAACCTTAAACAGGCTGTGCGCTATCAGATTTCTTTATGTAAAAGCAGGCTCCAACCATAGGCGGAGCCAGCATGTAGGCGTTGTATTTAACTAAAACCCAACGATTTTAGTTGAATGTACTTGCTTTAAATTTTTTTTGAGGGGTAATAGCCATTTTATTCATCAAATTCCACAGTTTGTGGGATACAACATAGGTCATGGGGTTGACCAAACCAAATGTGGCGCCCCGGACCTAGACGAAGAGGGAACTTGGCTAATCTATGTGCTTCAAGATTGACAGCACGACTCTCAAAAATAAAGTTACATTGAAACTGCTCTGACTTGAGCTTGATCTCACTAACTATTGCTCTGTAGTTACCTTTGCTACCATTTTGAATATCTGAGACGACTTGCTTTGAGTCACATGAAATGAGAACATTCTGGACGTTGAGGTCTTCGGCGAGTGCCAATCCCTCCCTGCAGGCTATGGCTTCGAGGACCGCTGGATCATCAACTCCAGCAATAACAAGTGCGGCGCTGCCCAAGAATTGTCCATCCCTATCCCGGCACACCGTTGCCGCCGAACCACCTCTCCCCTTCAACACTCTCACGTCTACATAACTAAAATAGCCCAAAGCTTAGAACCCAGTAAAATTGCACGGTTGAACCTGAAGCTTAGAACGCACGAGCTAGAAGCCCTTCGGCCCGCATAACTTAAATAGCCCAACAAAAATACAACAGCTATTTCCCAGAAACAAAACAAGCCCGTGAGTAAATGTGACACATCAATGCCACCCACGGGGCGCGCCTATCTGCCGCTCGTTGCGACAAACCGCCGACCGAACGCACACTCGAGCGAGGCAGGCAGTCTGGGATGGGCCAGCCTATATTTGGCGTAGCACCTCCTTCGACCGGTCTGAAATGCATATATTTTTTATTTTTGTTTTTCTGTTTCTGTTTTGTTTTTCAATTTTCCTTTAATGTTTATTTTTTTTCGTTTTTCTTTCTTGTTTTCCAGTTTATTTTTCAGATACAAAATGTTCAAGTTTTCAAAAAATACTACAAATCTCAGAAAATGTTCCAATTTCGAAAAAAACCTAAACATATTCGCATTTTCTAAATATTTTTCAGGAATTTCAAATTTTTTTCATGTTTTTCAAAAGTTATTCATATGTTTATTCTTTAAAATTTCACAAAAAACATATTTCAGAAAAAGGTTTCCATTGTAAAATTGTTAGCAAATGTGGAAAACTGTTCGCATCTTCCAAAGTTGTCTGTTTCCATGCAAAAAACTTTCCCTTTTTCCAAAACTTGTTCAGAAATTTCAAAAAATATTCTGAATTATTGAAGATGTTCCAAATTACAGAACATCATCATATTTTCCAAAAAAAATCATAAATTCAAAAAATGTGAGCATACTCATATATTTTTCTGGAATTTTAAAATTGTTTCCGTTTTTCAAAATGTGTTAATACATTTTTTCTTTAAATTTTTCATAATCTTTATTTCCAAGATTTCCAAAAGAAATTCCATTTCAAAAATTGCTTGCAAATTTTAAAAAAATGTCCATGCCTTCCATTTCCATTGCGAGTTTGAAAAAATGTTCCACTTTTTCAGAAATTGTTCAGAAATTTTAAAGCATATCCGTGTTTTCGAAATTATTTAGGAGATGAAAAATGGTTGGCCAATTTCCAAAAATGTTCGTTGGATTTTTTGGAATTTTAAAAAATGGTCCTGTTTTGAAAACATGTCCGCGTTGGAATTTTTGGAGTTTCATTTTTGTTAATTTGGTAATAAATTTTAAAAGGATCCTCTTTTCATAAAACTGTCACGTGTTTTCAAAAGAAAAATCTTGTGTTGGAAATTTCCAAAATATTCCGGTCTGTGCTGGAATGTGTTCTTAAAGTTTTGGCACTGCTTTGTAGTATTAACGTTGGCTAGCTGAACTGGTAATCTCACGAACGTTTGTACTATGAGATCCTGAGTTTGATTCCTGCTGATGTCTCTATATTTTGCAGTGCTACAGGCATGCTGTACAGTGGACCGGCGACAATCTCACCGCACAGAGCGGCACATAGGAGCTGTCCCCCTATTACGTGTGTGGCGCCTCTCTCCCCTGCGCGCCCTTCTGGGCCGGCCCATGTGGGGAACTGCCTTTTTTCGAGATTTAAAATAAAACTATCTGATTTTCAGAAAACTTTCAGATTCAGTAAAATTTTCATCGAATTCAAAAACAGTTCTGGAAATTTGAAATATGTCATTGAATTCAAAAGAATGAACATTTTTTGAAGTTTTGTGAACTTTTTTTATTTTGATGAACAATTTTAATGAGCATTTTTCAATAATGATTAAAATTATTTGGTATTCGATGAACAAAGTTTGAATCCGATTAACATTTTTTGAACTTGATGAGAAAAATATTTGACTTTAATGAACAACTTTTGACTTTAATGAATATTTTCGGAAAATCAATGAACAAATTTCGTATTTGATGCACATTTTTTAGTTTGGTGAACAATATTTGAAGTTGATGAACATTTTTTAAATACAATGAACAAAAATTAAATTCCATGAACATGTTTTGAACTCAATGAACAAAAAAATGTTCAAGGATTTGAATAGAAAATTTGCAAAAAAAGGTGAAAAGTTAAAGAAGAACAATAGAAAAGAAAAATGGAACGAAAATAAAAAACTAAAAAAGAAAAAACAGCAGGAAAATGGGCCGGCCAATACGACACCCGCGCACCAGGTGGGTACCCGCTGCGTCAATCGGCGGCGCCCTACGCGCTGCATAGGGACCAACGGGAGCTCATATTGGACGCGCTTTGCGTCAAAATGTCGTCGTCGCGCGCAGGGGCGCAGCCTGAATGGGCCGGCCCATCGTGTTGTACCGGTGGTAAGAAAAGAAACCAAAAAGGGGGAAGGGAAACGCGATGGAAACTCAAACCTGCGACCTACAGATTCGAAGCGCATGCTCCCAGCCACTCCACCTGACTAGCATTCCTTGTACTAGCATACAAACGCGCACTTATAATAACTTAGTACAACCGTACAACCAGAATTACACACTGTAGTGAACATCTTAAAAGAAATTGTAGATTTTTTTCTGAAAGTGTATATTTTGAAAAAGTGCGACCATTTTTTTCATTTCTAAACATACTTTGTACACAGGAACATATTCTGTACAAAAAAAGTGTATATTTTTTGTACACAATATTTGAAGCACAAACATTACGGAACGAGGTGATGTATTACGGAACGAGTAAAGAGACTTGTCGGTAACGAGATTTAACTAGGTATAGAGATACCGAAGATCGAATCTCAGGCAAGTAACATACCGATGGACAAAGGGAATTACGTATGCTACCATAACTGTTCGACTGATAAAGATCTTCGTAGAATATGTAGGAGCCAATATAGGCATCCAGGTTCCACTATAGGTTACTGACCGGAGAGGTGTCTCGGTCATGTCTACAAAGTTCTCGAACCCATAGGGTCCACACGCTTAACGTTAGTTGACGATATAGTACTATATGAGTTATGTATGTTGGTGACCGAATGTTGTTCAGAATCTCGGATGAGACACGGACATGACGAGTAGCTTCGAATGGTCCGGAGGTAAAGATTGATATATAGGATGATATGGTTCGACCAAGGGGTAAAGCCGACAGGGCTTTAGGTCGGTGCAAAAGGAGTTTTGCGGACGCCAGGGGGCCAAACGTCGGAGACCCTGGCATCTGGCCCTAGGCCAGACGCCGAGGCCCATGGCATTTGGACCAGACGCCAAGGATTGTGGCGCCTGGTCTTGGAAATCCGAGAAGGACTCTTCCTTATGGGCAAGACTGACTTTGAGGAGGCTCTTTCTCCAAGTTACGACCCGAGGGCTCAACATATAAATAGAGGGGCAGGGCTAGCACCTGGAACACATCAAGATACACCAAGCCGTGTGCCGGCAACCCCATCCCTCTAGTTTATCCTCCGTCATAGTTTCTGTTGTGCTTGGCGAAGCCCTGCGGAGATTGTTCTTCACAACACCGTCACCACGCCATCGTGTTGCCGGAACTCGTCTACTACTTCGCCTCTCTTGCTGGATCGAGAAGGCGAGGATGTCATCGAGTTGAACGTGTGCTGAACACGGAGGTGCCGTGCGTTCGATAGATCAAGACGCTTAATAGGACTTTCACAAAGCACATACCTTGACAAAGTTTTGAAGAAGTTCAAAATGGATCAGTCAAAGAAAGGGTTCCTGCCTGTGTTACAATGTGTGAAGTTGAGTCAGACTCAAAGCCCGGCCATTGCAGAAGATAGAGAGAAAATGAAAGGCATTCCCTATGCCTCAGCCATAGGTTATATCATGTATGCTATGTTGTGTACCAGACCTGATGTGTGCCTTGCCATAAGTCTGGCAGGGAGGTACCAAAGTAATCCAGGAGTGGATCATTGGACAGCGGTCAATAACATCCTGAAGTACCTGAAAAGGACCAAGGATATGTTTCTCGTTTATGGAGGTGACAAAGAGCTTGTCGTAAATGGTTACGTTAATGCTAGCTTTGACACTGATCCGAATGACTCTAAGTCACAAACCGGATGCCTATTTATATTGAACGGTGGAGTTGTCAGTTGGTGCAGTTTCAAGCAGAGCGTCGTGGCGGGATCTACGTGTGAAGCAGAATGCATAGCTTCTTCGGAAGCAACAAATGAAGGAGTCTGGATGAAGGAGTTCATATCCGATCTAGGTGTAATACCTAGTGCATCGGGTCCAATGAAAATCTTTTGTGACAATACTGGAGCAATTGCCTTGGCGAAGGAATCCATATTTCACAAGGGAACCAAACACATCAAGAGAGGCTTCAGCTCCATCCGCGAATAAGTCGAGGAGGGAGACATAGAAATTTGCAAGATACGTACGGATCTGAATGTAGCAGACCCGTTGACTAAGCCCCTTCCATGAGCAAAACATGATCAGCACCAAGACTCCATGAGTGTTAGAATCATTACAATGTAATCTAGATTATTGACTCTAGTGCAAGTGGGAAACTGATGGAAATATGCCTAGAGGCAATAATAAAGTTACTATTTTATATTTCCTTATTCATGATAAAGGTTTATTATTCATGCTAGAATTGTATTGATTGGAAACCTAAATACATGTGTGGATACATAAACAAATACTGTGTCCCTAGTGAGCCTCTACTAGACTAGCTCGTTGATCAAAGATGGTTAAGGTTTCCTAACCATGGACATGAGTTGTCATTTGATAACGGGATCACATCATTAGGAGAATGATGTGATGGACAAGACCCATCCGTTAGCTTAGCATATTGATCGTTCAGTTTCTTACTGTTGCTTTCTTGATGTCAAATACATATTCCTTCGACTATGAGATTATGCAACTCCCGGATACCGGAGGAATACCTTGTGTGCTATCAAACGTCACAATGTAACTGAGTGATCATAAATATGCTCTAAAGGTATATCCGAAGGTGTTTGTTGAGTTGGCATAGATCAAAATTAGGATTTGTCACTCCGAGTATCAAGAGGTATCTCAGGGCCCTCTCAGTAATACACATCATAAAGCTTGCAAGCAAATGACTAAGGAGTTAGTGACGAGGTGATGTATTACGGAACGAGTAAAGAGACTTGCCGATAACGAGATTGAACTAGGTATAGAGATACCGACGGTCGAATCTCGGGCAAGTAACATACTGATGGACAAAGGGAATTGCATATGTTGTCATAACGGTTCGACCGATAAAGATCTTCGTAGAATATGTAGGAGCCAATATGGGCATCCAGGTTCCGCTATTGGTTATTGACCGGAGAGGTGTCTTGGTCATGTCTACATAGTTCTCGAACCCATAGGGTCTGCACGCTTAATGTCCGTTCACGATATAGTAATATATGAGTTATGTATGTTGGTGACCGAATGTTGTTCGGAGTCCCGGATGAGATCACGGACATGACGAGGAGCTCCAGAATGGTCCGGAGGTAAAGATTCATATATAGGATGATATGGTTCGACCAAGGGGTAAAGCCGACAAGGCTTTAGGTCGGTGCAAAAGGAGTTTTGAGGAGGCCAAGGGGGCAAATGCCGGAGACCCTGGCGTGTGGCCCTGGGCCAGACGCCGATGCCCAGGGCATCTGGGCCAGACGCCAAGGATTGTGGCATCTGGTCCTGGAAGTCCGAGAAGGACTCTTCCTTACGGTCAAAACCGACTGTGGGGAGGCTCTTTCTCCAAGTTACAACCGAGAGCTCAACATATAAATAGAGGGGCAGGGCTAGCACCTAGAAGACATCAAGATACGCCAAGTCGTGTGCCGGCAACCCCATCCCTCTAGTTTCTCCTCCGCCATAGTTTCCATTGTGCTTGGCGAAGCCCTACGGAGATTGTTCTTCACAACACCGTCACCACGCCATCGTGCTGTCGGAACTCATCTACTACTTCGCCTCTCTTGCTGGATCCAGAAGGCAAGGACGTCATCGAGTTGAACGTGTGCTGAACACAGAGGTGCCATGTGAAAGATCGTGGATGTCACCTAGAGGCGGGTGAATAGGCGTTTAAAATAATTATGGTTTAGGCTTGAACAAATGCGGAATAAACCTAGCGGTTAATTTATCAAGCACAAAACCTAGAACAACTAGGCTCACCTATGTGCACCAACAACTTATGCTAAGAAAGATAAACAACAAAGTGATAGCAAGATATATGACAAGAAACAATATGCCTATCACAAATTGAAGTGCATAAGTAAAGGGCTCGGGTAAGAGAAAACTGAGGCACACGGAGACGACGATGTATCCCGAAGTTCACACCCTTGCGGATGCTAATATCCATTTGGAGCGGTGTGGACGCACAATGCTCCCCAAGAAGCCACTAGGGCCACCGTAATCTCCTCACTCCCTCGCACAATGCAAGATGCCGTGATTCCACTAAGGGACCCTTGAGGGCGGTCACCGAACCCGTACAAATGGCAACCCTTGGGGGCGGTCACTGAACCCGTACACTTTGGCAACCCTTGGGGGCGGTCACCGATACCCGTCAAATTGCTCGGGGTGATCTCCACAACCTAATTGGAGACCCCGACGCTTTTCCGGAGCTTTACACCACAATGATTGAGCTCCGAACACCACCAACCGTCTAGGGCGCCAAGCACCCAAGAGGAACAAGCTCAAGGGCACCAAGCACCCAAGAGTAATAAGCTTCTCAACTTGTAACTTCCACGTATCACCATGGAGAACTCAAACCGATGCACCATACAATTGCAAGGGCACACGGAGTGCCCAAGTCCTTCTCTCTCAAATCCCACCGAAGCAACTAATGCTAGGGAGGAAAATGAGAGGAAGAACAAGAAGGAGAACACCAAGAAACTCCAAGATCTAGATCCAAGGGGTTCCCCTCACATAGAGGATAAAGTGATAGGTGGAAATGTGGATCTAGATCTCCTCTCTCTTTTCCCTCAAAAACTAGCAAGAATCCATTGAGGGATTGAGAGTTAGCAAGCTTGAAGAAGGTCAACAATGGGGGAAGAACACGAGCTCAAAGGATAAGGTTGAATGGGGAATAAGACCCCCTTTTATAGGAGCTCCCGAATCCAACCGTTATGTGCTCAGTCCGCGCACGAGCGGTACTACCGCCCGGGCAGTAGAACACGAAGAGTGGAGCAAAACAGAGTGTGAGGCAGAGCCGTATGAGCGGCACTACAGCTGGAGCCAGTGGTACTACCGTTGGTCGCAGCGGTACTGCCGCTTAGCCCAGCGGTACTACCGCTGGGACCGCTCACAGCGCCTACCATGAGCACAGGGAGAAGGAAGAGGGAGGAGGGCCATTGAGCGGCACTAGGGGCGGTGGTAGCCGTGGTACTACCGCACACGAGCGGTACTACCGCTCCTACTGCCGCTGAACCCGACACGAGAAAACCACGTCTCGAGTCCAGGTGGTACCATCGTGGAACCAGAGTCGTACTACCGCTTATGGCCATGGGTGGTACTACCGCTGAGGGAAAGCGGTACTACCGCTTGTGGCGATACGCGGTACTGCCGCTCCGACCCAGCGATACTACTGATAACACACAAGTATATGGGATCACAACAGTTTTCGAGGGTAGAGTATTCAACCCAAATTTATTGATTCGACACAAGGGGAGCCAAAGAATATTCTCAAGTATTAGCAGCTGAGTTGTCAATTCAACCACACCTGGAAACTTAATATCTGCAGCAAAGTGTTTAGTAGCAAAGTAATATGATAGTAGTGGCAACGGTGGTAAAAGGTAACGGTAGCAAAAGTAATATTTTTGGTGTTTTATAGTGATGATAACAATAGAAATGGAAAAGTAAATAAGCGAAGAACAATATATGGAAAGCTCGTAGGCATTGGATCGGTGATGGAGAATTATGCCGGATGTGGTTCATCATGTAACAGTCATAACATAGGGTGACACAGAACTAGCTCCAATTCATCAATGTAATGTAGGCATGTATTTCGAATATAGTCATACGTGCTTATGGAAAAGAACTTGGATGCCATATTTTGTCCTACCCTCCCGTGGCAGTGGGGTCCTAGCGGAAACTAAGGGATATTAAGACCTCCTTTTAATAGAGTACCAGACCAAAGCATTAACACATGGTGAATACATGAACTCCTCAAACTATGGTCATCACCGGGAGTGGTCTTGATTATTGTCACTTCGGGGTTGCTGGATCATAACACATAGTAGGTGACTATAGACTTGCAAGATAGGATCAAGAACTCACATATATTCATGAAAACATAGTAGGTTCAGATCTGAAATCATGGCACTCGGGCCCTAGTGACAAGCATTAAGCATAGCAAAGTCATAGCAACATCAATCTCAGAACATAGTGGATACTAGGGATCAAACCCTAACAAAACTAACTCGATTACATGATAAATCTCATCCAACCCATCACCGTCCAGCAAGCCTACAATGGAATTACTCAAGCACGGCAGTGAGCATCATGAAATTGGTGATGGAGGATGGTTGATGATGATGACGATGATGGATTCCCCTCTCCGGAACCCCGAACGGACTCCAGGTCAGCCCTCCCGAGAGAGTTTAGGGCTTGGCGGTGGCTCCGTATTGTAAAACGTGATGAATCTCTCTCCCTAATTGTTTTTCTCCCCGAACACGAATATATGGAGTTGGAGTTGAGGTCGGTGGAGCTCCAGGGGGCCCATGAGGCAGAGGGGCGCGCCCAGGGGGGCAGGCGAGCCGCCCACCCTCGTGGCTAGGGTGTGGGCCCCTTGACCTTGATTCTTTGCCAGTATTTTTTTATTATTTCCAAAAATAATCTCCGTGGAGTTTCAGGTCATTCCGAAAACTTTTGTTGCTGCACATAAATTACACCATGGCAATTCTGCTGAAAACATCGTCAGTCCGGGTTAGTTCCATTCAAATCATGCAAGTTAGAGTCCAAAACAATGGCAAAAGTGTTTGGAAAAGTAGATACGACGGAGACGTATCAACTCCCCCAAGCTTAAACATTTGCTTGTCCTCAAGCAATTCAGTTCACAAACTGAAAGTGATAAAGAAAAACTTTTACAAACTCTGTTTGCTCTTGTTGTTGTAAATATATAAAGCCAGCATTCAAGTTTTCAGCAAAGATTATGAACTAACCACATTCACAATAACACTTAGGTCTCATGTTTACTCATATCAATGGCATAATCAACTAGCGAGCAATAATAATAAATCTCAGATGACAACACTTTCTCAAAATAATCATGATATGATATAACAGGATGGTATCTCGCTAGCCCTTTCTGAGACCGCAAAACATAAATGCATAGCACCTTTAAAGATCAAGGACTGACTAGACATTGTAATTCATGGTAAAAGAGATCCAGTCAAGTCATACTCAATGTAAACTAATCAGTAATGAATGCAAATGACAGAGGTGCTCTCCAGTTGGTGCTTTTTAATAAGAGGGTGATGACTCAACATAAAAGTAAATAGATAGGCCCTTCATAGAGGGAAGCAGGGATTTGTAGAGGTGCCAGAGCTCGATTTTGAAATAGATATGAATAATATTTTGAGCAGCATACTTTCATTGTCAACATAACAACCAAGAGATGGCGATATCTTCCATGCTACACACATTATAGGCGGTTCCCAAACAGAATGGTAAAGTTTATACTCCCCCTCCACCAACAAGCATCAATCCATGGCTTGCTCGAAACAACGAGTGCCTCCAACTAAGAACAGTCCCGGGGAGTTTTGTTTGCAATTATTTTGATTTGATTTGCATAAAGCATGAGACTGGGCATCCCGGTGACCAGCCATTTTCTCGTGAGTGAGGAGCGGAGTCACTCCTCTTGAGAATAACCCGCCTAACATGGAAGATACGGACAGCCCTAGTTGATACATGAGCTATTCGAGCATACAAAACAGAATGTTTATTTGAAGGTTTAGAGTTTGGCACATACAAATTTACTTGGAACGGCAGGTAGATACCGTATATAGGTAGGTATGGTGGACTCATATGGAATAACTTTGGGGTTTATGGGATTGGATGCACAAGCAGTATTCCCGCTTAGTACAGGTGAAGGCTAGAAAAAGACTAGGAAGCGACCAGCTAGAGAGCGACAACAGTCATGAACATGCATTAAAATTAATCAACACCGAATGCAAGCATGAGTAGGATATAATGCACCATGAACATAAATATTGTAGAGGCTATGTTGATTTTGTTTCAACTACATGCGTGAACATGTGCCAAGTCAAGCCACTCGAAACATTTAAAAGAGGATACCACCCTATCATACCACATCACAACCATTTTAATAGCATGTTGGCACGCAAGTTAAACCATTATAAGCTCCTAGCTAATTAAGCATGGCATAAGCAACTATAATCTCTAATTGTCATTGCAAACAAGTTCATTCATAATAGGCTGAATCAGGAACGATGAACTAATCATATTTACAAAAACAAGAGAGGCCGAGTTCATACCAGCTTCTCTTATCTCAATCAGTTCATCATATATCGTCATAATTGCCTTTCACTTGCACGACCGAACGATGTGAATAATAGTAATAGTGCATGTGCATTGGACTAAGTTGGAATCTGCAAGCATTCAATAAACAGGAGAAGAGAAGGCAATATGGGCTCTTGGTTAAATCAACAATAATGCATATAGGAGTCACTTCAACAATTTAATCATGGTCTTCTCCTATCGACCCCCAAAGAAAAGAAATAAAACTATTTACACGGGAAAGCTCCCAACAAGCAAAAGCAAAACATAAAATCTTTTGGGGGTTTCTTTTTAATTACTACTACAAGCATGGAAATTAAAACTAGCTAAAAGCTACAACTAATTTTTTTTGGTTTTTCTTAAGGTTTATTTCAAACACACAAGAAGAAAGCATAAAAAGAGAAAATAAGCTAACATGGATATTACAGTGAAAGAGTATGAGCATCGACATCTAGCAATGAGTGTGTGAACATCAATGTAATGTCGGTGAGAAATACGTACTCCCCCAAGCTTGGGGCTTTTGGCCTAAGTGGGTTTATTGCCACGGATGGCCTGGCGGATATCCAAAGTTGTAGTTGGGGTCGTACTGAGATGCAACAGTCATTGCATCGTGGGCTGCAGCTTGGAGGCGAGCTATCTCAGCCCTCCTCTCATACTCTTCCGCCTCCTCTCTTGTTATAAAATATCTCTCTTTTGTCTGAAAGTCAAAGAAAGTAGAAGCAGGGAGAGCGACGTGATAGGTGCGTCGTCTATCAAAGATTAGTCGGTACTGGAGGAACTGATCGTTCCTCTCAACAAAATGATGATGAATCATAGCCTCATAATCCAAATAAGCAGGAGGAAACTCAATATCATCCTCACGTATGGTTATACCAAGAAAATTAGCTATACGGGTTGCATAAATTCCACCAAAGAAATATCCATTAAATCTATTATGATGCAACCTACGTGCAACAATGGCTCCCAAATTATAATGTTTATCTCCTAACACAGCACTCCTAAGAATACTGAGGTCAGGGAGACACATATGACATGCTTCATCTTTACCATTTATGCACCTACCTATGAAGAGAGCAAAATAATGTATAGTAGGAAAATGAATGCTCCCTATAGTAGCTTGTGCTATATCTCTAGATTCCCCCCACAGTTATACTAGCAAGAAAATCTCTAAACTCATATTTGTGAGGTTCACTAGTACTACCCCATTGTGGAAGTTTGCAAGTAGTGGTAAAGTCCTCTAAGTCCATAGTATAAGAATTTTCATAGAGATCAAACAGGACAGTTTGAGAATTGCATGAAGATGAAAATTCAAACCTCCTCAGAAAGGAACTAGTGAGATAGTGGTACTGGCGGCACTTTTCTGCCTCGAAGCTCACAAGATCAGCGTTACGCAAGTATGCGTTAAATTCTTCCTTAATTCCAGCTTGATCCATGAAGTCCTCTGAAGGCCATTCACAAGGCCGCACTGAAGCGTCCCTTAGTGGCTAATCATCAGCATCATGCATTGCAAGCCTGGGTCCTTGTTTCCTTGAAGAACCACCTTGGTACATTTTCCTAAGCATATTTTTTCCCCTGAAAAATTTCTAAAATTTTTAGTAACTTCAAATAAAAGTAAAGCAAACTCAACAAAATTGATAGCAACTACTCCTACAAGTGCCTAGAGCCTATATCATGCATTAGAACTACTTGGAACCATATAAATTTGACATGCAAGCTCAAGAACATGGTCACCTAGGCAGCAAAAATTTGCAATGAATAAAGCACTAGAACAAAAACTAATTGGACCAATGGAGGAGTCGCATACCAAGGAACAATCCCCCAAAGCAGTTTTGTAAGAGGTGCTTTGAGCAAGGAGATCGAAAATCGCAGCAAAATGAGCTAGAACTCGTGCTTGAGCTGGATGGTGATTTTTTTGGGGAGGAAGAAGAAGTGTGTGGGTGCAGGAATAAGTGGACGGGAGCCACCGTGGGCCCACGAGGCAGGGGGAGCGCCCAGGGGGGTGGGCGCACCCTGGACCCTCGTGGCCAGGTGCCAGCTCCCCCTGTTGTGTTCTTAGTGCCAAATATTCTCAAATATTTCAGAAAAAATCATATTTAAATTTCAGGGCATTTGGAGAACTTTTATTTTCGGGGTATTTTTTATTGCATGGATAATTCATAACACAGACAGAAATTACTATTTTGCTTTATTTAATATAAATAACAATAAGTAAAAGAGGGTACAGAAGGTTGTACTTTCTAACTTCATCCATCTTATGCTCATCAAAAGGAATCCACTAACAAGGTTGATCAAGTCTTATTAACAAACTTATTTCGAGTAACATGAAACTGGAGAAATTTCGAATGACACTATGTTACCTCAACGGGGATATGCACATCCCCAACAATAAGAATATCATATTTCTTCTTGACAGTAGGAAGAGGAAATTCAAAACCTCCAAAAATAATCAATGGATTTTTTCCAATAGAATTGATACTGTGGACTTGAGGTTGTTTCCTCGGAAAGTGTACCGTATGCTCATTATCATTAACATGAAAAGTGACATTGCCTTTGTTGCAATCAATAACAGCCCCTACAGTATTAAAAAAGATCTTCCAAGAATAATAGACATACTATCGTCCTCGGGAATATCAAGAATAACAAAGTCCGTTAAAATAGTAATGCTTGCAACCACAACAGGCACATCCTCACAAATACCGACAGGTATAGCAGTTGATTTATCAGCCATTTGCAAAGATATTTCAGTAGGTGTCAACTTATTCAAATCAAGTCTACGATATAAGGAGAGAGGCATAATACTAACATCGGCTCCAAGATCACATAAAGCAGTTTTAACATAGTTTGTTTTAATGGAGCATGGTATAGTTGGTACTCCGGGATCTCCAAGTTTCTTTGGTATTCCTCCCTTAAAAGTATTATTAGCAAGCATGGTGGAAATTTCAGCTTCCGGTATCTTTCTTTTATTAGTAACAATATCTTTCATGTACTTAGCATAAGGATCCATTTTGAGCATATCAGTTAATCGCATACGCAAAAAGATAGATCTAATCATTTCAGCAAAGCGCTCAAAATCCTCATCATCCTTTTTCTTGGATGGTTTGGGAGGAAAAGGCATGGGTTTCTGAACCCATGGTTCTCTTTCTTTACCATGTTTCCTAGCAACAAAGTCTATCTTATCATAACGTTGATTCTTTGATTGTGGGTTATCAAGATCAACGGCAGGTTTAGCTTCTACATCATTATCATTGCTAGGTTGAGCATCAACATGAACATTATCATTAACATTATCACTAGTTTCATGTTCATTACCAGATTGTGTTTCAGTGTCAGAAATAGAAATATCATTGGGATCCTCAGGTGTGTCAACAACAGGTTCACTAGAAGCATGCAAAGCCCTATCATTTTTTCTTTTTCTTCTTCTTTGAAGGACTAGGTGCATCAATATCATTTCTCTGAGAATCTTGCTCAATTCTCTTAGGATGGCCCTCAGGATACAAAGGTTCCTGGGTCATTTTCCACCTCTAGTCATAACTCTAACAACATTATCATTTTTCTTACTATTTAATTCATTGAGCAAATCATTCAGAGCTTTAAGTACTTGTTCTACTTGAGTGGTAACCATAGAAGCATGTTTACTAATGAGTTTAAGTTCACCTTTAACTCTAGACATATAATAACCCAAATGTTCAATCATATAAGCATTTTGTTTCAATTGTCTACCAAAATAAGCATTGAAGTCTTCTTGCTTAACCATAAAGTTATCAAACTCATCCAAACATTGGCTAGCAAACTTAGTAGGAGGGATTTCAGCTTTATCATATCTATAGAGAGAATTTACCTTTACTACCTATGTCGGGTTATCAATAGTCGACGGTCTTACACCATTGGGATACTTCGGATAAACTGGAGTACATATATGAGAGACCGGTGCTAAAACCTTTTCTCGAGATATCTTCCAGATTCTTAGGGTCCTTGCTCTGGATCTCGCCCCCGACCATGTGTTTCTTCAATAGGTGATGGATTAAAACTATATATTTCTTCAACAGGCGGTAAATTAAGACCATGTATTTCTTCAATAGGAGGTAAATTCTTAACATCTTCGGCTTTAATACCCTTTTCTTTCATGGATTTCTTTGCTTCTTGCATATCTTCAGGACTGAGAAATAGAACACCCCTTTTCTTAGGAGTTGGTTTAGGAATAGGCTCAGGAGTTGGATCAGGAGCTGGCTGAGGAAGTGTCCAATTATTTTAATTTGTCAACATATTATTCAATAGAATTTCAGCTTCATCCGGCGTTCTTTCCCTGAAAACAGAACCAATACAACTACCCAGGTAATCTCTGAAAGCATCAGTTAGTCCATTATAAAAGATATCAAGTATTTCATTTTTCTTAAGAGGATGATCAGGCAAAGCATTAAATAATTGGAGAAGCCTCCCCCAAGCTAGTGGGAGACTCTCTTCTTCAGTTCGCACAAAATTATATATATCCCTTAAGGCAGCTTGTTTCTTATGAGCAGGGAAATATTTAGCAGAGAAGTAATAAATCATATCCTGGGGACTGCGCACACAACCAGGATTAAGAGAATTAAACCATATCTTAGCATCACGCTTTAATGAGAACGGAAATAGTTTAAGGATATAAAAGTAGCGAGTTCTCTCATCATCAGTGAACAGGGTGCTATATCATTTAATTTAGTAAGATGTGCCACAACAGTTTCAGATTCATAGCCATAAAAAGGATCAAATTCAACCAACGTAATTATATCAGGATCAATAGAGAATTCATAATCCTTATCAGTAACAAAGATAGGTGAAGTAGCATAAGCAGGATCATATTTCATTCTAGCATTCAGAGTTTTTTGTTTAAGCTTAGCTAATGATTTCTTAAGATCACTTCTATCATTACATGCAAGAAAGTCTCTTTTAGTTTCTTCATCCATAACATAGCCCTCAGACATAACAGGCAATTCATATTTATTTGGAGATCCTTCATCATCACTTTCATCAATATTATCAGTTTCAATAATTTCATTCTCTCTAGCCCTAGAAAGTTGTTCATCAAGAAATTCACCAAGTGGCACAGTAGTATCAAGCATAGAAGTAGTTTCATCATAAGTATCATGCATAGCAGAAGTGACATCATCAATAATATGCGACATATCAAAATTAATAGCAGAAGTAGGTTTAGGTGTCGCAAGCTTACTCAAAACAGAAGGTGAATCAAGTGCATAGCTAGATGGCAGTTCCTTATCTCCCCTCATAGTTGAGGGATAAATTTTTGTTTTCGCGTCTTTCAAGTTCTTCATAGTGACCAGCAGATATAAATCCCAAGTGACTCAAAGAATAGAGCTATGCTCCCCGGCAACGGAGCCAGAAAATAGTCTTGATAACGCACAAGTATAGGGGATCGCAACAGTTTTTGAGGGTAGAGTATTCAACCCAAATTTATTGATTCGACACAAGGGGAACCAAAGAATATTCTCAAGTATTAACAGCTGAGTTGTCAATTCAACCACACCTGGAAACTTAATATCTGCAGCAAAGTTTTTAGTAGCAAAGTAATATGATAGTAGTGGCAACGGTGGTAAAAGGTAACGGTAGCAAAAGTAATATTTTTGGTGTTTTATAGTGATGATAACAATAGAAACGGAAAAGTAAATAAGCGAAGAACAATATATGGAAAGCTCGTAGGCATTGGATCGGTGATGGAGAATTATGTCGGATGTGGTTCATCATGTAACAGTCATAACATAGGGTGACACAGAACTAGCTCCAATTCATCAATGTAATATAGGCATGTACTCCGAATATAGTCATACGTGCTTATGAAAAAGAACTTGCATGACATCTTTTGCCCTACCCTCCCGTGGCAGCGGGGTCCTAGCGGAAACTAAGGGATATTAAGGCCTCATTTTAATAGAGTACCGGACCAAAGCATTAACACATGGTGAATACATGAACTCCTCAAACTATGGTCATCACCGGGAGTGGTTCCGATTATTGTCACTTTGGGGTTGTCGGATCATAACACATAGTAGGTGACTATAGACTTGCAAGATAGGATCAAGAACTCACATATATTCATGAAAACATAATAGGTTTAGATCTGAAATCATGGCACTCGGGCCCTAGTGACAAGCATTAAGCATAGCAAAGTCATAGCAACATCAATCTCAGAACATAGTGGATACTAGGGGTCAAACCCTAACAAAACTAACTCGATTACATGATAAATCTCATCCAACCCATCACCGTCCAGCAAGCCTACGATGGAATTACTCACGCACGGCGGTGAGCATCATGAAATTGGTGATGGAGGATGGTTGATGATGACGACGGCAACGGATTCCCCTCTCTGGAACCCCGAACGGACTTCGGATCAGCCCTCCTGAGAGAGTTTAGGGCTTGGCGGCGGCTCTGTATCGTAAAACACGATGAATCTTTCTCCCTGATTTTTTCTCCCCGAACATGAATATATGGAGTTGGAATTGAGGTCAGTGGAGCTCCAGGGGGCCCACGAGGCAAGGGGGCGCGCCCCCCACCTCTGTGGCTAGGGTGTGGGCCCCCTGGCCTTGATTCTTTGCCAGTATTTTTTATTATTTCCAAAAATAATCTCCGTGGAGTTTCAGGTCATCCCGAGAACTTTTGTTTCTGCACATAAATAACACCATGGCAATTCTACTGAAAACAACGTCAGTCCGGGTTAGTTCCATTCAAATCATGCAAGTTAGAGTCCAAAACAAGGGCAAAAGTGTTTGGAAAAGTAGATACGACGGAGACGTATCAACTACCGCTGGCGCCATCCTTATGCCACTTCCACGAAAACAAGTATACTCCAAGGAAAACCAGAACTGCCATAACTTCTGCAAAAGAGCTCCGAATTGAGCAAACTCAAGCTTGTTGGATAGAAGACGACGAGTAGCATCAAAACAGCGAAGCCAGGGGAGGTGTGCCTAACAAATGGAGGAGTGAAACCTCCAACAGAGAAGAACGGGCATAACCTCCAACATCGAAAACATCATAGAAGATGCAAGTGAACTCTGTTTTCGATGAACTCGAGCTTGTCATCAAGATGACCATAAGCTCCAAAACTCTCAAAGATAACCAAACAAGAACTAAGAAAGATGATGCAAGGGTGCAATGGTTTGAGCTCTCTACAAACGATACGATAAAGCTACTCATCGAGAGCCCCCCTTGATAGTACGGCAATTGATCCTATAACCCGGTCTCCCAACTACCACTATGAGACCGGTAAAATAGAAAACCTATCAAGGGAAAACCTTTGTCTTGCACATAGTCCACTTGAGCTAGATGATGACGATCTTGACTTCCTCAAGTTGGACCACCTTTCTTGATTGTGTTGGCTCGATGAAGACTAGTTGATTGCTCCCCCATACTCCACTATGGGTGAGCCACTCTTCGGCATATCTTCATAAATCCATTGTTACCATAATGGACGGCAAGCTTCAAGCATTTGATCTCTTCATGATGCTCCACTTGAACTTGCACATCGCAACCTAACCCCATAAAGAACTCTCACGAAAACCATGGGTTAGCAAACAAAGCGTAATGGACAATGCTTACCATACCATGGGATCACTTGATCCCTTAGTACATCTCGTATGCTTTGTGTGTTGATCAACTTGATTCATTCTTGACTTAATCTTGATCAACCTTGAATCTTTCCAATTCTCTTCATTTGGATGATGTCTTGAAGGTAGGCATGAATGATCACACAATCTTCTTCTTCAAGGCATGCTTGCAATAAGCTCAACACTCACATGACCAATCTATGGATAATTCCTTGAATAGCACCTTGGTCGACACAAACTCTCCTTGAAACCAACACATGTACTCCGAGAAAACCCTATGGACAAAACCTTCAAATATAACTCAAGGCAACCATTAGTCCATAGAGATTGTCATCAATTACCAAAACCAAACATGGGGGCACCGCATGTTCTTTCACCGTGTGTTTAATACTTGATCGGTTGAAGCACGAAGAAGTTTGACTACATCAACCGCGTTGTGAAACGCTCCTGCTTACGGTCTATGAGGGTACGTAGACATACTCTCTCCCTCGTTGCTATGCATCTCCATGGATAGATCATTGTGTGTGCGTAGAATTTTTTTTGTTTTCCATGCAACGATTCCCAACATTCGGGTCGTAGCACCGTGGCACGTGGTCCACTCCGTCGTCATCACGCGTCGACTTTCTATGGTATGTGCCGCGCCGCCTCCCTCGGCGCGGGAACACCACCATCTGTGTTGGTCTTCGTCACGTTGTCGGGTTCTTCCTCGTCTATTTCTAGCATCGCCATCACGCTCCTAACCAAGCCACCGTTGCCGCTCTTCTTTGGTGCCGTTGCACCTCACTCACCCGAGGCACGCCGCCCGTCCACCCCATTCGTCTTCGTCCAGCACCAGCCCGTGGCCAGCGTCGCCGTCATCTTCCCCGACCACTGCGTCTACTTCGACCACCGTTGGTGAGATCAGCCCCACGTCGATTGGCGCCACAACCGTCGTTGAGTCTCCTTCTTTGCTGGCCCCTCCGACTCCTCGACATGGCGTACAACTCGTGGAGGTCCCTCATCTACGTATGCCCGGTGGTGGCGACATCGTTGCGTGCCTTCGTCCATGACGTGTCCCCAGTCCTGGCAAGCCTGGTGTGGCGCTTCATCAACTTTGTCTTCGTCCGTTTACGCATGCCCGGTGCTGAAACATCGATGTGTGCCTTCGTCCATGACTTGTCCCCTGCCTTGGCACACCCCGCGTGATGCCTCGTCAACATCGTCTTCTTCCCGGCGCACCACTACTTAGACACTACTACGCCCATGACCAACTCGGCGCCTCCCTGCGCCCGTGGCTCCACAACGACTTCCTCGACACTGGCTACCCCAACTCGATATCGATCAATACATTCTTCGCACAGCTACCTCGACCACGGCTACACCACCATACACTCTGGGCTATCCCGACAAATGGCATAAAGGGCTACCGCATTGCTTGAGCAACCTTGTTGGTTTCAACTCTAGCCACGACCTACGCGATGCATCGACCGTTATGACTGGGGGAGTCTCCATTGTCTTACCTTCGGATTCTTCTCTAGTCTTACCGTCTGTGTCGCTACTGTTGTGACTACGGGGGATGTTGACTATAATGTTTATTAGGAAGTAGAAGATAGACTAGGATTTGTTTGTGCCTTGTCTTGTACTCCTATATATATGCCCATGAGACTCAAGCAATACAACAACTATTCCACCAATCCCTCTCTCTCCCTTCTATCAGCTACCACCGCCGCTGGCCTCACCCTTCCTCCCGAGGCCGCCTTATCCATGTCGCCCCTCCGTTTTCCTTTCTCACGCCTCTCCTGGCGCTCTTCTGCATCCACCTGAGCTGTCGGCTCTGCCTCCCGTCGGTTGCAACTATGGCGCCGCCCGCGCCGACGTGCTTTCTCCGCCCTCCGCACGAGCTCCTTCAGCGTTGTCTCGCCTCCTCTACCATGTGCCTCCCTGCATCAAGGAACTCGCCCACCTCCCGCTTTCTCTAGCCGCCGGTCAAGAACACGGCAGCGAACGCGCGCTCCTCCAAAGTCGTTGCCTCCTCTGCACTCCACCATCATTGGAGCGCCTCTTGACCAAGCTCGCTCGAGCCACCTCGCTGACCAATCCTTCACAAGACCAGCGACCCCCCTGTCACCAGCCGCAACTCCTCCGCTATCGCCATGGCTGCTCCCCTCGTCCTCGATATCCATTTGCGTGTTGCCTCTCACAGGGTGCCACAAGCAGCTGCTTTGGTCAACCACGCTTGAAGTAGAAAATATTGGGGGTTAATTAGCCACAAAGTCAGGGGGTTTTCTGTAAAAGGAAAAAATGATTCATTTCATTTTTCCCGTGACTTACTGATGGAATACGGGTTAATTACCAAAACTACAGGGAGTTTTATGCAAAAATAGCGGTGATGTACAACCAGAAGCACTAATCTTTACCTAATAATAAAATAAAGCATCGATTGCTTGAGTTCGTTCGTCATTGCATATTTTGCGGAAAAGTCCCCGCACTTTCATGAAATCAACCTGTAGTCGCGATTTAAGTGAAAACAGGAAAACATTTCATGTTTTATGGAAAACCCCTTGAGATTTTGGTTAATCAACCTGCGGTCCTATTTTAAGTGAGAATAGATAACATTTTGCTTTTTGCAGAAAACCCCCTGAGATTTTGGCTAATAAACCCATGGTTTTTCTAGAAAATAATGTTTTTTGCATATAGATTCAATTTTGTTTTTAAATATTCATATTTTTTAAACAGTAACTCCAATTTTAACATATTATATATGAAAATTGATTAGAAAAATTTGTAGAATATGAATATGATGTTATATTTACCTGTTAATCGGTTATAAATGTTGATTATAGATAGATTCAAGTGCTGCAAAAAAATATTTATATCTTTTAAACCCTAACTAAATTGATTAGAAGAATGCGTAGAATCTGAATATGATGTTGTTTCACATGTTAATAATTTTACAATGTTGTTTAAGATGCAACGTTAATCAGTATTGCATGACCTGCCTTTCTTTCGTACCGGTGCCGATTCAAATTGAAAATGAACACCTCAACAAAAACAAATTGGAGACGAAAGAAACCATCTATGACCATGCATGTCCGTCGGCGAGAGTGCGAAGAAGAGTAAATGGCAAAACTGATAAGATGCCATGTTGAAATACAGGACGTGAACCTATTGGAGTCTTGAGTCATGGTTATTGTGTTAGGGACGTATGGTTTTTTCTCTCTCATTGCAACGCACGGGCTCTTTTACTAATGACACTAATGACTTTATTATTAGATAAATATGTGTAAGCAGCTCACATATCTGAAAAGAAAATATACGCAACACACCGCATGCCTCTCGTTTACCCGACTCAGCGACCTTCTAGGTCTCTCTTGATGTAAAAAAAACTTCCTAGGTCTCTCTTGTTCGCCCATGGCGGCCGTCGATCACCAACGCCCAGCGGCAAGGCGAGAATAACAATTCGTCCGCCGACGGTGGCCGACAATTCAAGTCCAGATTGGAGGGAGTGAGATCACATCGTTCCGCTTGGGCATGTCTTGTAGCATAATACTCCGTGTGAAATTAACCTTTGCCCTACTTTTCTAACTGCTTTTCCTTTAAACTTTGATGATTGACCTAGGCTATGTAATGATGTTTTTCAAATAGAAATTGATCATTCGATTCATATAATGATACATGCACTCAAGCCCACCCGCCAGATGTAGGTGTGTCAAATCTTATTGATGGCTTGCTACAAATAATCTCCCAAAGCTTCTATTCAGACAAATTAATTTATATGATGCCCCAGAACCTTTTATGCAGAGAATAATTAAGTTTTAGGATGATGAAATATCAAAAGGGGCCACTATGACATGTGAGTGAATTTACATAATTACATGTTTCTTTCACTTGATGATACTTTACTTTAGAATGTCGAACTAACATGTTTTTTAATCTTTTCCAGAAGATGAGAAGTTGACTAGCTATGAATTTATTTTGATGCTCTATATGGAATTGGTTTCAGAAAATCTAGGCAAGCGGTTTTATAAATTCCTCCAACCGGTACGTCTTGCACTTTTCAGCTTTTTAATGTAACTATTATATGTGAACGAATACCTCAAATCCACACCATCTAACGAGTGAACCCATTGAGGAAATTTTCTGGCTCCGCCCCTGGCTCCAACACACGGCGCCCGACATGGTTTTTGTTGTGTCGATTTAGGAGAGAAAAGGAGGTGTAGCCTATGATTTAGCTGTGAGTGGGGGGCTTTTTCGCATTGATTCCTGTTCGGATTAGACAGCGCCCTTGCCGGAGGCAGGGATGGCGTGGCGAGCAGCAACCAAGTGTACCGTCGCAGTCGGATGAGAAAGAGCACGGCGGGTGGCGTCGAGAGGAAGGATAAGAAATGGGTGTTGGTTGGAGGAAGAGCAAGGCAAGTTGTTAGGATTTCCATCTAACGATGCGAACGAATTGACTGATTACCAAGCGTTTATGGTTTTTCAGGTAACTCACGAATAATCGATCCCTGTGAAGTTAGAGCATCTACAACCGTGCGTAGCTAATCCGGTCATCAAACGCCTTACAGAGAGGACCTCGTTAGCCTCATTCTGCGTCCATTGCAAACGAATACCTCAAATCCATACTACACCCTGCAACCTAAAAGTTACCCATTAGTACATAGATAAACCTAGCCTAAACTACTCATCGTCAGAGAATTAGACGGCCTATGTGTCGGATGGACCTTCCTCTTGGTGGATGGCCGCCCCCAGCAGCTCCGGCTCCTCATCGGACACTATGTCCACAAAGAGTTCATCGATCTCCGCCCGTGCCTCACGGAGGTAGCGGTGGTTTACCTCCTTCACCTCCAAATGGATGGAGTCGAGGATGACCTGCTGCTCCTCCGCCTCATCCGCTTGGGCGACTTCAAACTCGCCCAGCGTGTCGGCCATGTTGAATCCAACAGCCAGAGGCGCCGGATTTGCATCACCTTCCACCGCTTCCTCCTTCGGCTTCGCGTCCTTCATGGCCGCATCAATGGCCCGCAGTTCTGCGCCCTCCTCTGTCTCCTCCTCCGTCGACTCTGGAGGCGTGCTAGCTGCAATCCAAGCGACGTGCGGGGCCCAGATCTCCTCCAGGAGATGCAACCGACGCTTCAGGTGAGCATTGCTTAGGTGATGCTCCGTTGTCAGGCCATGGCTATAGGCGGACAAAGATTTCTGAGCTGCGAGTGGATGTGGGGGTTGGTGGCGCGAAAAGGAGGGTAATGGGACTGGATAGGGGTAGGGGTCGCCGTCCGGCTTAAATAGTCGGGTTTGGCCCCTCGACCGACCCGTCGGAGCGACGTCCTCACCAGAACGATGGGTGTTTGTAAGGGTCCCGCACATTTGTGCGACACCTCCTCATATCTGTCCTCAATATGGGATGTATACAAGGGGTGCCGACCAGCCAACACATACAAGGCCGGTTTGAAGAGCTTCGTTGACCGGTCACTGACCGGGCGTATGAGGAGCCCGAGGGCTGTAGATGCTCTTGTTACCAAGCCCCTAGATGGTTCGCTCTTGTTAGAGCATCTACAGTCGAGCGCCCCAAACCGGCTTCAAGCGCCCAGCCGGCCTGCCGGTTATTGACCGGTCACGAAAAATTGACACGGACGCCTCAAACAGGCCTCAAACGTCCGTGCTGTCCGGCACCCCTCATATCCAGCCCAAATATGTGGTGGATACGGGGCGGCCTGGGCGTGCCCGGCCCACCACTGACCCCATAAGTGCCCCCACAAAAAAACCATCCGGCTCCTTGCTCGGAACCCTAGCTCACTCACTCCTCTCCGTAGCTCTGTCCTCTCCTCTCCCCTCTCCGAGTCCGATTCACCCCGGCGCAATGTCCAGCTTCGGCAGCGACTCCGGCTACGACCTCGACATCGACGAGGAGATGGCCCTCCGCATTGGCTTGGAGCGGTCCAAGATGGACACCGGTGGCAGCTCCGGATCTGCAGCGTCGCCGCGGCTCCCGCACCAACGCAGCGCGGACCCGGCAGCTGGACCCTCACGGCCCGCGCTGAGCTCCCGCAGGACAACACAGTCTAC
Organism: Triticum dicoccoides; assembly: GCF_002162155.2. NCBI lineage: Eukaryota > Viridiplantae > Streptophyta > Magnoliopsida > Poales > Poaceae > Triticum > Triticum dicoccoides. Next base: position 549,381,413 of record NC_041388.1, on the reverse strand, counting down.
ACCGCCCCCACGTCGTCCCCTTCCCCCGTCGGCCGCTCCTCCGCGTGACCAGCGGCAGCGGTGGATGCTAATCCCTGCGTCGTCGGCCCGCACACGCACTCTGAAATAAAAGGCGTGCGCCACCCGCCGCGAGAGGCAGCGGGCAAGGGAGAGGGAAGCGGCGGAGCGGGCCGTGCGTCATCGGCGCGGGATGCCGGCGGAGCCCAATGAGGAGGAGTGGCTCCTCGCCGATGTCTGCCATCGGTCGCTCGCGATGGCGGAGACGGACGCTCGCCGCCTCCGACTGAAGAACGCAACGGCCCTCTGGCTAGTCATAGAGCAGTCGGAGCGGGAGGCAAAGAAGGCAGTGGCGGAGGCGGCCCGGTCTCCATGCTGAATTGCAGCAGGACAAGGTCGTCGCCGGATGAAGGGGCTGGTAGTCATGTCCTCGTCCGACTCCGACAACAGCTTCACCTCCGACGACTACCAAGATTCTCCATCAGCCACGGGCGCCTACAGCTACGCCGGTGACCAGAAGTGGAAATGCCCGGCAAGGAAGTGGTGAAAAAGCTCCCTCTTATGTTTAATTATCATTTTTAATAGTTGAACTTGTCCGGCAATGAACTGCGGTGATCTTTTGGATGATGTAAAGTGGGTTTGTGTATTCATTATCCGTTTGATGTCGATTTCTTTGTCCGTTATTTGATCATGTAGAGTAGTTCATCACGTTGTAGTATGGATATAGGATGCCGAACATGATATACGTGAATGTGAAGAGGAAAATATAGCCGGATTTGCCGAGGTTGTAGATACTCTTACCAAGCCCCTGGTTCATGGTGAAGCCTACGCACCGTCTAGTCCAACGACAGCTGCCTCAGTGCATCTCCGATCCGATGCTCAGGCCCTACAGTTGACAGGGTCCTCGTGTCGATCCCCAGCTGCCTGCGCGCGCGTGACACTGCTGCGGCCGGCCGGCCGTCGTTAGGCAGCAACAAACACTGCTGCTGCTGCTGCTGCTACAGCGCACCGCAGCAACAGCTCTGTGGAGTGAACAGAAACCATCAATGGCGGACAGCAACGGGAGCCGCAGCGGGGCAGAGCGAATCCTCACTTGATTCATATCAGGCTAACAGAATAATTACAAGCAACAGATGCCCACAAGAATGGCGACCCTACCACCCCTCAACAACGACGACCAGCCAAGCCAAGCCAACCCACCATACACACATGGCGCCGCTACTCTACACCCTAATTTTAATCAGCGTCAGAGAAACATTCTAGGGGTCCAAAACCCTGGGGCAATGCAAGAAGGTGCAAACACAACTCACTCAATGTCCTAACTGAAACGGACAACACTGGTCACTGAACTTGATACCGACGGCCATGTCATGTCATGTCGCCTCAACCGCCGCCGGACGCGGCGGCTGCTGCTGCTCGATGGCGGCGGCGGAGGCAGCCTTCTCAGGGCCCTCCTTGGGGCCGGCGCGTGCCAGGAGGTCCTCGTAGAGCGCGACGGAGTCCCGGGAGAACTCGGCGAGGGCCTCGAACATGCTCGCGAGGCCGATCTTGAAGCCGTTGAGGGTGATGTCGTGGGTGTCGCGCATGCAGTGGTGGTGCCGCGCCTTCTCCGCCTCCAACCGCCGCCGCAGCGCGCTCAGCGCCTCCTTGCGCTCCGACAGCTGCTCCATCCGCTGCCTCGCGTCCTGCTCCGGCCGGTGCTCCAGCAGCTTCGTCTCGATCACCTTGTTCTCCGCACGCTTGTACGCCGTCGCCTTCTTGTCCAGCTCCTTGGCCAGGCCGTCCACCTTCCGCTTCTGCTGCTGCTCCTCCCCTTGCTTCAGCCACAGCACCCTCACGCTCCGGTTGAAGTTACGCATGGTGAAGGGCACCCGCTTGTACGGGAACCTCGACAGCGTGGTGTGCCACTCGTGGCAGATCACGACCAGGGGCGGCGCGCCGGCCCTGTCAGGCGCGATCGAAGAGATCCCTCGGGAGTAACGGATGGTGTCCGTCACGATGAACTTGGACAGCCAGCCGTCAAGGGCTTCAATGTATGCTTTCTGAGCACTAACATAGCTCACAAAGCAGGACCTCCAATTCCTCAGTTCAACCTCCAGCCTGAGAGTGGCATGCCGCTGGGCATCGTTGCAGAATTTCCCATAAGCAGGGCAGGTGAAGGAATTCACCTCAAACATTATCTGTCGCTGTGCTTCATGAGACTCCACCATCACTTTCCAAGTTCTCGCAAAGCTGTCACGGAGAAGGGAAAAGCATCAGTATTCAGTGTAGCCACATCACAAATCCTACACACAAAAACATGACATCAGCTTACCCGTGCAACAGCTCAACAAGCTGCGGTTGCAATTCCTCGTCCCGTAATTTTTGTATTCTATCTGATATCGATTCTGCTGCTCGTAGAGAAACCCAGATCCTTGTGTACAAGTCTCTCACATTTGTCCGAGTCTTTTCAGCACAGCGCAGCTCTGAACCTTTGGCATCTTGGTTCCTCAGCTGGACACATTTCTTCTCGTATGTTTGTCGAATTTGATCTATGGCCTGTACAGAACCAAATCGTTTTTAATATAAATATAACAATACACGATACAACAGAGACATTGTGTTCGAACATGCCAGGAAACCATGAAGAAATGCTTGTGCACAAGAAACTACAGAAAATGGTCATAATGCATGGAAAACTAAGCACATTGCTTTTCATCAGTTCAAAAAATCACAGATAGCACTATCAGTAGTATGACCTTGTCAAGACCTTCAACTTAGCCTCATTTACTAAAGACACACGAACCCAAAGACAAGATACATTTTAATTTCAAGGTGGCGTCAGTCTTTTTCAATTAATTAGTTGCCTTAACCATAGATAGATCAATAGCAACTTGCTAAGAAAGATATGATGTATTCTTTGTATATTTATACAATCACAGGAAAGATCAAATGACTACAGCAGATACATAACCCACCTTAACTTCTTCATACAGTTTCTTCTCCCAGGCATACAATCTCCCTAATGTCTGCGAGTGACTTCCTGACTTCATCCCACCATAGTCATCGAATATGTCGCTCTTATTAGTCTCACTCTTCTCTGTCCACGACAAGCTGTTCGAGCTTGCTCCCAGCTCGCTCCTATAGGATGAAGATGACACAGACGAGGGAGACCGGTGCCACGCAATGGCATGAATTATCTTCGACGGGCTCTCTGCACCAAGACAGAGATATCAATGTCAATACCATCAACCGAAGACACACCTAATCTGTTGTCTGTACTCTGCAGTGTATGGATGTATATCAATCAAAAGCCAATCCTTGTACTGTGCTGTTCTAAGTTCTACCAGAACTGAAAAGTGCAGATTTCATGGTGTTCATCATGAAGCAGGCGCCTTTAGTCATTTGCACCCCAAAAGGACCACTTTGGCAATCAAGAACCACAAGTGGTAGCATCAAAAGGGCTAAAAAAATTGGGCCAGGACATGACTGCAAAGTTAGAAAAGGGGATAACAAATTGACTGTGTGCGCATATTACATCAGCCGAGAATATTCAAAGCCACTTTTTTATGAGATTATGCTCTGCCTAATCTCCAGGGGCACATGCGAGCCCTAAACAAAGAACAGCACCATCTAAAAATTCCATGCCAACATGAGTATTAAAAGAGTGGTGTATCCAAACCAAATGCATCTAATGGCACAGGGCCTTTCGCTGATGGAGATTTGTGAAATCCACTCATGTCTCGCACCAGCTTTACGCCCAAATCTTGCAGTTTTCCCACAAACAGAAAAAAGGGGTTCGGCCGCGTTTGGGGCGAAAGATCGAGCAGGTTGCGGTGGCAGAGAGAAATGGAGGCGAGAAAAGTTGGGGGAAGGCGATAAAGGCCGGACCTTTGAGCTCGGGGGCACGGGCGGCGGCCTCGAGCATGCCGGAGACCTCCTTCCCGGCCTCCGCAGCGCGGGACAGGAGCTCCTCCACCTCCTTCAGCGCCGCCAGGAGCTCGCGCCCCGGCTGCACCATGCCGACCTCCAGCCCGCCGCCGTTGTTACCCGTCGTCACCTCGCCCACCTCTTTCGCCCCTTCCTGCTTGGCCACTCCAAGCGAAGAATCTGCTTTAGGGTTTTTAGCCGCCGCCGCCGCCACCTTCTCCCCCTCCCCCTCGTTCTCGTTCTCGTCCTCGTCCTCGTCTTCCTCTTCCGCCTCCTCCAGGTCTGGGATCCCCTCCCGCTCCCTGACGGCGCGCATCTCCTCGTCGCTGATGGCCGCGGCTGCGGCCGCCACCTCCTCCGTCCCGTAGAACGGGTTGAAGAAGTCCCACCCGCCGACCACCGACGCCGCGGGGGGCGGCGGGGGCGGCGTCGCCGGGGGCGTGTAGTAGTACGGGCGGCCCATCTCGGGCGTCCCCATTTCCGGCGTGCGCGCGCCGCAGTCCTCCTGCTCCTCCTCGGGCGGCGGCGCCTCCGTCTGCCGCTGCGGCTGCGGCTGCGGCGGCGGGGGCGAGGGCGTGGGCGAGGGGGCCGAGGGCATCAGCGCCTGCGCCGGCTTGGGCGACCCGGGGGGCGAGGCGGTGGGAGTGGGGAGCGTGATGAGTATCGGCGCCGGCGCGGTGTGGCGCGCGACAAAGACGTCGAGCGCGTCGGCGACGGCGCGCAGGGCGGCCGCGTAGCCGGCGTGCGCCGCGGCCAGCGCGAACCTCCGGTCGGCGGCCGCCTTGATGAGGCGCTTCCGGTCGCGGCACACCGCCACGGGGTCGCCGCCCGCGCCCGCGCCGCCGCCGCCGCCGGCGAGCCGGGAGGCGGCGCAGTTCCCCATCGGAGCCTACCCCGCCCTACCGAGGGTTTATTAGAGCAGGGTTTAGCGCAGAGCGCAGGGGGGGAGAGCGAGGGTGGGGTGGGGGAGTCAAAGTCAAAGTGGGAGAGTGTGAGGCTGTGACAGTGAGAGTGAGGGAGAGGGAGGGGTGGGGTGGGGTGGGGGGAGGCGGTGTTGGTTCTTGTCAGGTGGTGGAGAGGGGTGAAATTTTGTTGGTTGTGGGAGGGGAGGGGAGTGGGCTGGTGGGGAGAAAGGTAGGAGGAGGAGTGGGGAGGGGGAGGAGGACCTCCTAAATTCTGGTGATGATGGCAGAGAATCTTTGGGTGATTTGTTTATGTGGGGCTCAGGATTTGGGTCCTGTGTAGGTTTGGGGACTTGGGGAGGAGTGACTGATGACAGTTGGTGAACAGTCTTCATGGGAGATCAAAACAACTTTGTTAATGACAAGAGAGTAGCAGTGCTTAACAGCCCACATTTAGTCCTCTCTGGTTTGCATGAATTTCGTAGGAAAAAACATTAATACAGACCAAATGAAAAAAATCCCTACCCTTATATACTACTCCGGGTATGTGCTTACTTAGACTATGTATGTGCAATGCATGTTTTATACAGCATAGAATGTGCCCCGAGATATGCAACCACAAAATGGACCCCCGGAACATTGCTTGCAACAGTAAATGGAACATTGACAATACGGTGGAATTGAAATAGGAAGAAAATCCAGATTTAAATGATGATAATTAGTTGATGCCAAAGATATATTATTAGTCGCGCAATTTAGAGAGTAAATTAATGGACGCGGAATTGAAGAAAACAATATGTGCAATGTGATACTATTTGGTAGGTGGGGGAGATTGATGACGCAATGAGATGTTTTTTATGGCCTCGGCTGATCGTATGAAACAAAACTCATTTTTTTCATATAGACAATTTACGTGTGTCGTAGTATAATTTTTCGATAGATGTGTTCCTTTCATATTTTCTTACATGTGATAGTCACAGGTGAGCCAAAGCGTAAGTCCTCGCACAGGTGGCAGGAGAGGTATGTAGACCCAAAATGTTGAGGTTTCAGAGTTCGGATACTCATGTACCACCAAAACTGGAGCCCACTCATGCTCCTCGATGTTCAAATAAATGACCAACAAAGGAGAGGGTAGACCGGCGATGAGTTGAAGCAAAGTGTGTGAACCTAAGAAGGTTTTTGTTACTTTCTTTGAAATATGGTTCACATGTACCATGTTAGAATACACGTGTTGGTTGCCCACTCAAGGCCTATGTGGGCCAAAGAATTTGAGAGACATATAAACAAGAAATAGTGTGAATATAACATGTGCAGTGCAATCCCACGATGACTAAAAAAAATAAACAAAACAATAATTGAAAAAATGTGAGCTCATCAAATGAGAAAGAAATCAAGATTAGGTGTATGGCATAGCTATCATGACACGTTTCTAGACGCAGTGGCGGAGCTTCATGGGGGCCAACCTGGGCCATGGCCCCCCAGCTTACAAGAAAACACATATATATTCCTTTGTATTAGGCCTATTTTTTCACTTAAAAACAACTGAAATAGTTATGTTTCCCCCTCTCCCGCCCATGCCCCCTCATAATCTTAGCTCAAGCTCCGCCGTGTCTAGATGTTCTAACCTCTTGTTGTAGCGATCTAGGGAAGTATGAAAAGCATCGACTTCCAAGAAAGAGTCATCCTCTCTCCTCCTCCTTCCTTGAGAGTCATCAGCTCCCCTTCTCTCCCCTCCTCCTCCGGCGACATCATTGGGGAGGGAGAGGAGGTCAGAGCTCCGATATAGGTAGTTGTTGTAGATGAAAGCCTGAGTTTGGACTTGTCTTAAGGGCGTATGATGTCATGATGTATGTCGATGAACTCCGGTGTCAGCGAGCGATAACGGATGGTAGCGGGGAGTTTCCGCTCGTTGTCCATGGTAGTCGACAATGCAGTGAAGACGAAACATATTCCTTTGCTGCTGGTAGAGCTGCACAAGTATTTGAACCTAAGGAGGTTTATGTTACTTTGTGTAGGATCGAGAAGAGGTGTCTAGAGGGGGGTGATTAGACCCTCAACAAAGAAAAGTAGCAGTTTTTAAAGTTAAGGTGGATTTTTAGTGCAAGTTTAAACATTCACAATACATTTCAAGCAAGCATGGCAAGAGTATATGAGCAGCGGAAAGTAAAGCATGCAACTTGCAAGAAAGTAAGGGATGGGATTGGAGTGTGCAAACACAATTGGAGACACGGAGATTTTTGGCGTGGCTCCGATAGGTGGTGCTATCGTACATCCACGTTGATGGAGACTTCACCCACGGAGGGTAACGGTTGCGCGAGTCCACGAAGGGCTCCACCCACAAAGGGTCCACGAAGAAGCAACCTTGTATATCCCATCATGGACATCACCCACGAAGGACTTGCCTCACTTGGGTAGATCTTCACGAAGTAGGCGATCTCCTTGCCCTTACAAACTCCTTGGTTCAACTCCACAATCTTGACGGAGGCTCCCAAGTGACAGCTAACCAATCTAGGAGACACCACTCTCCAAAAGGTAATAGATGGTGTGTTGATGATGAACTCCTTACTCTTGTGCTTCAAATGATAGTCTCCCCAACACTCAACTCTCTCTCTCTCTCTCTCTCTCTCTCTCTCTCTCTAATTTGGATTTGGTGGAAAGATGATTTGAGTGGAAAGCAACTTGGGGAAGGATAGAGATCAAGATTCTTGTGGTAAGATTGGAATATCTTGATCTCAACACATGAGTAGGTGGTTCTCTCTAAGAAAATAAATGCTGGAAGTGTAGGCACGTTTTGATGGCTCTCTCTGCGAATGGAGGATGGATGGAGGGGTATATATAGCCTCCACACAAAATCTAGCCGTTACACACAATTTACCAAACTCGGTGGGACCGAATACTCAAACTTGGTCAGACCGATTTAGTTCAAAATGTGAACGTTAGGATTTTTGGTTGGACTGATATGATCAACTCGGTGGGACCGATGTGCTAGGATTAGGGTAAAACCTAAACTCGGTTTGACCGATTACACAAACTCGATGAGACCGATTTTGGTAATAAGCAAAACAGAGAGTTGGTCGAGCGAACTCAGTGGTACCGATTGCATATCTCAGTGAGACCGAAATTATTGTAGTAGGCAACAGAGAGTTTGCAAGTCCATCTCGGTGAGACCGAGATCCCATCGGTGAGACCGAACTGATTAGGGTTTCTGGCAGTGGCTATGTCAAGTGAACTAGGTGGCGCCGGATAGATCAAATCGGTGGGGCCGAGTTTAACTTTAGGTTTAGGACATATGTGAATATAAGAAAGTGGTTGAGGGCTTTGGAGCATATCACTAAGCACTTTGAGCAAGCAAGCCATTATGCAACACCTCATCCCCTTTTAATAGTATTGTCTTTTTCTATGGACTCAATGTGATCTTGGATCACTAAAATGAAAATATAGAGTCTTGAGCTTTTGCCAATCCTTGTCCTTAGTTTCTTGAAAGGGTTCCACATCCTCTTGTACATGCCACTCCACTGTTGAACTCATCTAAAATATACTAGGTGGAAGTATTAGTCCAACAAAAGATATGTTGACATTAATTACCAAAACCACCCAGAGAGCACTTGTGCTTTCACTTTGTTTGAAGCATGGTTCACGTGCACTATGTTAGAATACACGTGTTGGTGGCTGCCCACTCAAGGCATATGTGGACCAAGGAATTTGAGAGCCATATAGACAAGAAGAGCGTGAATATAATGTCATGCATGTCCAATCCCACGATGAATAATAAATAAATAAATCAGTGATTAAAAAAATGTGGGTTGATCAAATGAGAAAGAAACCAATATTAGGTGTAATGCATAACTATCATGACACAACTCTAGAAGCAGTGGAACAGCATCATGGAGGCCAACCTGGGCCATGGCCCCCCATCTCACGAGAAAACATGTATATATTCCTTTGTATTAGGCCTATTTTTTCACTTAAAATCAGCTGAAATAGTTATGTTTCCTCCTCTCCAACCCATTCCCCTCATAGTTTTAGCTCAAGCTCTGCCATGTCTAGAAGTTCTAACCTCTTGTTGTAGCAACCTAGGGAAGTAGGAAAAGCATCGATTTCCAAGAAAGAATCATCCTCTCTCCTCCTCCTCCTTCTCCTTCCTTGAGAGTCACCAGCTCACCTCCTCTCCCCTCCTCCTCCGTCCACATCACTGGAAAGGGAGAGGAGGTCAGAGCTCCAGTATACATAATAGCTTTAGATGAAAGGACTTGTCTTAAGGGTGTATGACATCATGATGTATGGTGATGAACTCCAGCGCCAGTGAGCGACAACAAATGGCGGCGGGGAGCTTTCGCTTGGCGTCCATGGTGGTCGACGATGCAGTGAAGATGAAACGTATTCCTTTGCACTTGGAAGAGCTGCAGAAGTGTGTGAACTGAAGGAGGTTTATGTTACTTTCTTTGAAACATGGATTGGGAAACACTATGTTAATACACGTGCTGGTTGTCCACTCAAGGCCTTTATGGACAAACAAATTTGAGAACCATAGAGACAAGAAAAAGAGGGAAGTAGGAAAAGCGTCGATGAGGGAGTCCTGGATTAGGAGGTATCCGGACAGCTGGATTATATCCTTTGGCCGGACTGTTGGACTATGAAGATACAAGATTGAAGACTTTGTCTCGTGTCCGGATGGGACTCTACTTGGCGTGGAAGGCAAGCTAGGTAGTATGGATACGTACATCTCCTCCTTTGTAACCGACCTTGTGTAACCCTAGCTCCCTCCGGTGTCTATATAAACCGGAGGGTTTAGTCCGTAGGACAACATACAATCATACCATAGGCTAGCTTATAGGGTTTAGCCTCTCCGATCTCGTGGTAGATCTACTCTTGTACTACCCATCTCATCAATATTAATCAAGCAGGACGTAGGGTTTTACCTCCATCAAGAGGGCCCGAACCTGGGTAAAACATCTTGTCCCCTGCCTCCTGTTACCATCCGCCTAGACGCACAGTTCGGGACCCCCTACCCGAGATCCACCGGGTTTGACACCGACATTGGTGCTTTCATTGAGAGTTCCTCTGTGTCGTCGCCGTTAGGCTTGATGGCTCCTACGATCATCGATAGCGATGCAGTCCAGGGTGAGACTTTTCTCCCCGGACAGATCTTTGTGTTCGGCGGCTTCGCACTGCGGGCCAACTCGCTTGGCCATCTGGAGCAGATCGAAAGTTACGCCCCTGGCCACCAGGTCAGGTTTGGAAGCTTAGACTACACGGCCGATATCCGCGGAGACTTGATCTTCAACGGATTCGAGCCCCTGCCTTGTGCGTCACACGGTCACGATGAGTACGATTTAGCTCTACCATGGAGATCGCACCAGCAGCCACTCCGACCCTCAATTCGGAGCCAGTTGCGCCGTCCATGGACGGGTGGATAGACCCCGTCATGGAGGTCGTATCCTCAGTGGCGATCGAGCCAAATATCGACCTTACCCTTCACAAGAGTCGTGTTGCCAAACTGTTGGATCCTTCCCCGGCCACGAACTCCGAACCGCCTGCGCCCGTGCCTAACAAATCTAACTGGGCGCCAATCATGGAGTTCACCTCCGCGGATATCTTTCAGCACTCGCCCTTCGGTGACATATTGAATTCATTAAAGTCTCTCTCCTTGTCAGGAGAGTCCTGGCCGAACTATGTCCGGCAGGATCGGGATGCGGATGACGAAGAAATTCGGCGCCCACCCACCACCCACTTAGTAGCCAATGTCGATGACTTAACCGACATGCTCAACTTCGACTCCGAAGACATCGACGGTATGGACGACGATGCAGGAGACGAACAGGAACCACTGCCCACAGGGCACTAGACGCCCACTTCATCACATGACGTATACATGGTGGACACACCAAAAGAAAACGACGACGAGGAACGGAAGGACACAACGAAGGGTTGTCCCCTCGAGAAGCAGTCAAAGCGGCAGCGTAAGCACCGCTCCAAATCCCGCCTCGGCAGAATCAACGATCATATAGACCCAGTGTTAGAGCAGGGTGAACCATCGCCGGACCACGGCAACACGGAGAATCAAACCGAACAACCCGACTCTGTCAAAGATAATAGTCCGGACGACATCACACCAGACAAACACCCGGAGCAACAGAATGCCCATCAAAGGCTTGTTGCCACCGCGAGGAGTCTAAAAAAGCAGAAGCAAAGGCTCAAGGCTGCGCAAGACACACTCAGAATCAGATGGAGCAAAGTACTCAACACAGCAGCGAAGTACGGCGGTAATCGCCACACCAAGAGCTACCCGAAGCGGAAGTTGCTACCTCAATTTGATGAGGAGGCCTTAGATCCCCCGCAACCAAAAATTAAAATGGCCATCTGGCCGGATAGTCGACCTCGCGGCCAACACAGAGCGGCAAACAACACCGCACATAAGCTAATACGCGATCCACGCGAGGGCTCGCATCAAAAGGACGGTGCAACCAGATCCATCTATGGACCATGCAAGCGCGCTCCAGTATACGATGCAACACAACAAACATCCGAACAACGCGGTACACCCAGATACAGGGGTGCCGCACACCCCCTATGTTTCACCGATGAGGTGCTGGACCATGAATTTCCAGAGGGATTCAAACCCGTAAACATAGAGGCATACGACGGAACAACAGACCCTGGGGTCTGGATTGAGGACTATATCCTCCATATCCATATGGCTCGAGGAGATGATCTCCACGCCATTAAGTATTTACCCCTCAAACTCAAAGGGCCAACTCGGCACTGGCTTAAAAGCCTCCCCGAAAGCTCCATTGGAAGCTGGGAAGAGCTCGAAGACGCTTTTCGGGCAAACTTTCGGGCAAACTTTTCGGTCAAACGCGGCGTCGTGGATGACGCGGGCGGCGTGCGCGGGGCTAAGCCCCTCGAGCATGCGTCAGGCCACGATGATGAGGACGGTTCACGCCCTCCCCCCTAAACGGAGGTAGGCGTGGGGGCGCGGTGCATTTACCGGACGGGGCTGGTGCGCGGTTTTCGGGCGTCCACACCCCGCGTCCACGGGGCGGAGCGAGGCCGCCTCATCTGTCGCCTTGGTTCTGCATCCCCGCCACGTGGCTCCCATGCGCTTGGGGTCACGGACGGTGGAGTGGGAAACTGGGCCGTCGTGAGCAGAGGCAGCGGGTTGGCCCCGACTCCCTGCCCTTCCCGTGCCTTGATTCGCTGAGCGGGGCGGCCGAGCCCCCACCTCGCTCCTTTATAAAGAGCGGGATGGGTGCACAGAAACCCACACTCTCTCATCTTCTCCTTTCTTCAGCTTCTGCTCCCCTTTCTCTCATCTGCCATGGAGAAAGGGAACCCAGGCCCTTCATCGGTGGCGGCGAGGGTCGCCGCCAGACAGCGCATCCCTCCCTCTTCCGCGCCCGTGGTGGCAGAGCCAGTCATAAGGGGAAGAGGGAGGGGGCGAGGTCGCGGACGAGGTCGAGGACGAGGTCGAGGCGCTCGGGGAAGAGGCGGACGGGGCGGCGCGTCAGCTTCACCTCCGCCGGCGGCTCCTCCCCCCATGACGGTCCATATAGGGGACGACCCTTGCGAGTTCTTCGTCAGGCTGCGCCGGGCGCCTCGTCGTCGCCTCCGACTTCCAGCTCCGTTTGCGCGTGCGATGGAGTTGGACCCGCCCGAGACACTGAGATTGCACATGAGGGGCTGTGGGATCAGCGGCACGCGAGTCCGCGTTGCATTCCCAGCCCCTAATGTGATGTATCTTGATCGAGGGTGGAAGACGTTCGCCCGCATCCACAGCTTGACGGAGGGGTTTACCCTCCATTTCAAGTTGATGGAGGGCGATCTCCTCTCCGTCAAGGCCTTCGGGTGCTTCGGCACTCGGGCGAAGTGATGCGTGGACAGCTCCTCCGACAGCGAAGGCTCCTCCTCAAGCGAGAGCGATGAGGAGGGGAGTGACAACGACGATGAGGGTAGCGGGCGGCGGAGCGGCGGGTCCGACTAGGCGTCGGGCGCCGCTTTGCGCGGCACCGGCGACCCCATCATCCGTGTCGCCGGCTTCTTGAACTCCCCGGGGTCGTCTCCTTGGGCGGCTGGCGTAGGGAGGCTGCGGAAGGGGAAGAGGGCTGGCGACAAGGCCGTCAGGTCGGAGTACGAGGGTGTGGTGCCCTCGACAGCGTGCTGACGTCCTGCCGCCCCGTCTTCGAGCCCTGCTTCCAGCGCCGTCGTCGCCGTCCAGCCTTCGGACGACCCCCGGGATGTTGTCTTGGTGTCTTCTGGCACCCGTAGCTCGCCTAGGCACCCCTTTTGCCCTTTTCGCCTCCTTGACCTGTCTCCTGAAGAGAGGGACGGGAAAGGGATTACGGGCATCTTATCTTTTCGATTTGTAAGCCTTCGGGCCTAAGCTGTATTTAAAATTTGTAATCCTCGCTTTCATGTTTTTCATCCTCTATGGATTGTACCTGAGTGGGATGTTCTTTTTTAATGAAAAGGGGATGCTTGCCGGGTTATTTGTCTCGCGAGTTAAACCCACGCCAAGGAGCAAATACTTGGTATCCCTCGGACAGACATTTCATCTCCCGGCAACAGGCCCTGCCGCCTTCCCACGTCGCTCAACCTTTCTCACGCTTTTGACGGAGGCAGGAACGAGGTGGGTGCGGTCTCCTCGTTTCATCCCTTTGCTGCCGCGACTACGACCAAACTTGGCCCCGAGAACGAGCCCCAGGGCCTAGAGTCGAGGGAGCACGGCAGTTTCCGGGAAGAAACGTGGTTTTGCATTCCCAGTCCATAAGAGGATGCATGATGAGGAATGAAAGACTTATCTGATATTGCAGCCCCCGGCAACTCTGGTTTGCCGTGGACGATTCTTGGCACTCGCAGCCCCCAGCGATACTGGCTTGCCAGGAAGGCTTTTATCTTCAGCAGAGAACTTTGACGTTCTCGATGCCGGCTTCCGGCAAGCTTGTTGCCAGGAAGGCTTTTATCTTCAGCAGAGAACTTTGACATTCTCGATGCCGGCTTCCGGCAAGCCTGTTGCCAGGAAGGCTTTTATCTTCAGCAGAGAACTTTGACGTTCTCGATGCCGGCTTCCGGCAAGCTCGTTGCCAGGAAGGCTTATATCTTCAGCAGGGAACTTTGACGTTCTCGATGCCGGCTTCCGGCAAGCTTGTTGCCAGGAAGGCTTTTATCTTCAGCAGAGAACTTTGACGTTCTCGATGCCGGCTTCCGGCAAGCTCGTTGCCAGGAAGGCTTTTGTCTTCAGCAGAGAACTTTGACGTTCTCGATGCCGGCTTCCGGCAAGCTCGTTGCCAGGAAGGCTTTTGGCGAAGAACTTCATTGTTCTTGACACCAGCTCCCGGCAAGATCGTTGCCGGAAAGGCTTATGGCGAAGAACTTCGTCGTTCTTGACACCGGCTCCCGGCAAGATCGTTGCCGGAAAGGCTTATGGCGAAGAACTTCGTCGTTCTTGACGCCGGCTCCCGGCAAGATCGTTACCGGAAAGGCTTATGGCGAAGAACTTCGTCGTTCTTGACACCAGCTCCCGGCAAGATCGTTGCCGGAAAGGCTTATGGCGAAGAACTTCGTCGTTCTTGACACCGGCTCCCGGCAAGATCGTTGCCGGAAATATTGGCCCTAGGGGCGTTGCCAGCCCCCGGGCTATAACTGCATTTAAACATGACAAGTGATTAGCATCTGAAGTGCACTTAACTCGCTTGCGAATTTTGACCTTTTGCTGCATATTCCCTATGCCTGCTGGAATGCTTTCCGGTGCGTACGATCCAGCCAGTAGCGCTTGAGGGAATGGGCCCTTAGCGGCTATTCGGGAACATCGCCTCTCGGAAAGGTTTACCTTCTTGGTTCTAGCGCAACTGCATAAGTTGCCGAGCGGACTCGAGGCAACATGGAGCGCAACTAGCCCCGAGAAGGCTCCTCGGCATACAGGTCTATGCAGAAACCTCAAATAAATAGTGCATGCTATCTTCCTGTTCAACCTCTCTTTGTACGTCCACCCTACGCTTTCTAGGGAAACTTGCTGGTGCAGGCACCCTTGCCGCGAGCGCCGAGTGCGGAACTTCAGCAGCCTGCTGGCGGGGGCGCTACCGACAAGCAATCTTGTCGCAACTAGTTGCAGCTCGCTTAAGTTGTTGAGCGGACTCGAAACAAAGTAAGGGCGCTAGCGGCTCACTTAAGTTGTTGAGCGGACTCGAAGCAAAGTAAGGGCGCTAGCAGCTCACTTAAGTTGTTGAGCGGACTCGAAACAGAGTAAGGGCGCAACTAGCTACGAGTTGATTCCTCCGCGCACAGGTTTTCCATACAAAGAACGAGATCTCCGAGGCGGTTAACCTTATATAGAAAGGAAATATCTAAAGTTTTCCATGACTTAGCTTTTTCTGTTGCCGCACTGGCGTCGTTCTTTTGCTCGCTCGCTCCGTGGACAGAACAGCTGCCGCCGCACCCCCCTACCTGGCGCGCCAGAGATGTCGGGGGGTGTGCTGATCCACCAACACCTATGGGGACAGGACCCCTTTCGATTCGGTGGGAGGCGGAGAGCGCACAAAGAGCGGATCGAGGCAGTACACGCGGGCGATTTTACCCAGCTTCGGGCCGTACGGATGCGTAAAACCCTACTGCTGCTTGTTTGTGTGTATTGAATCTTTGCTCAGGAGCGATCGACGCTACCAGACTGAGCGTGGGAGTGTTTCTGGTGTCTCGAATGAGCCGAACCGGCCGAACCTCCTCTACGTTGCGTCTGGGCCTCCTTTTATACTTTCAAGGGGTCACCGACAGGTGGCAACGTAGACTAGAAGGATAAAAATGGAAAAGGACGTGGTAGGTGCAGCTACCGCTACTGTGGATACAGTGCACCCTACCTAACTCTGACGGCAGGGGACAAGGGCATTAAATGCCTGTCTGAGTCTCCCAAACAGTGCAAAAAGGTGACCGTTAGGAGCGCCACCGTTTGCGACGATGGCCTTCTCTTCATCTCCGCTTGCCACCACGTACCCCTAGCTGCACGGCCTCCTGCCACGTGTGCTTGGGAGAGTCCTAGAGCGACACGTTAGCGGGTGTGCTGGAGCGCGGGCACGAAGTGGGGGTTTCCTGCGGCAAGCTCCTTGCCGCGGCCGTCGTCTTGTCGCGTCCGGAAGCTTGTCGCTCGCCGGATCTTGCCGGGACGCAGGGCGCGTCGCGGCAAGCTTTCTTGGTATGCCTTGGTTGGCCTTCCCGGCAAGCTCCTCTTGCCGGGGCCTTGGTTGGCCTTCCCGGCAAGCTCCTCTTGCCGGGGCCTTGGTTTGAGTACTTTGTTCTTGAATGGTCTTCAAGGGAACCACGGAGGGTCTTGGCGGTTACCCGGCAAGCCTTGCCGCAGGGTGCTGCAACTGCTCGTGCACGAGTTCGGGATACTAGGGTACCCCTACTCTAGTACACCGACAATATGGAAATGCTAAATTGTTTAAAGAAAATATTAAAAGATGGCATGCCAAAAGAATCCAAAAACGGGAATTCAAAGTGGGTGAATATGTTCTATTTTTCAATTCTCATTTTAGATTTTTTGCAGGAAAATTTCTCTCTAAATGGGAAGGACCATATATCATTGAAGAAGTCTATCGCTCTAGAGCCATTAAGATCAATAATGCTGAAGGCACAAATCCGAGGGTGGTCAATGGACAAAGAATTGAGCACTATATCCCAGGTATGCCTATTAATGTTGAAACTAACATCATTCAAACCATGACACCAGAGGAATAAATAAAAGAGACCTTCCAGGACACTCCAGAACCCTAAAAAGGAAGAGGTACGTGATACAGTAAGTAAACGGACACCAAATATTCTGTAAAAATATTTTCTGACAGTTTTGGAATATTAGAAAAATAAAAATAAGAAACACCCGAGAAGGCAACCCAGGTGCCCACTAGGCACTACGGCACGCCTTCCCCCCTCGCACGCCCTGGTGGGTAGTGGGCCCTTTGGGAGCCTTCCCGATTCCGTTTTCTTATGGTATACTTGAAGGAAATATGTCATAGAGGCAATAATAAAGTTATTATTTTAGATTTGCTTATTCGTGATAAATGTTTATTATTCATGCTAGAATTGTATTGATCGGAAACCTAAATACATGTGTGAATACATAGACAAACACTATGTCCCTAGTGAGCCTCTACTTGTGTAACATCCCAAATTTTCAATTTGGAATGTTATACATAAGTCATTCCTGCATATCATATTTTTATTGCATTTCGTTTCACGATCCTCGAAATTCTAAGCAACTCAAGGACCCTCAGAGAGAGTTGGGGATTTCATGATTTTTCATATTTGAATTTCTATCAAATATTGAAACAAGGATCATTTTTGTTTTAATGATTTTTCTCTCTGAAAATATTTCATACCAAAATATATGAGAGGGGATAATATGACTTCTCCAAAGTAAATGAAATACTGGAGGAAAAATATTAAAATCAAATAAATAAATTTATTTGGTTTTATTGCAATTTTATTTTGAATTAGGAAAAATACGCGTTTTCTTCAAAATTGCATTTTAGGCCCAAATAAATGTTCACTTTGTCCAGCATATTTTTAGAGGACGACGAAAATTTATTTTGGGATTTTTGGAGTCCGTTTAGTATTTCTTTTCTTTCTTTTTCTGCACGTCATAATTTTTTTTAAAGTCAACCGACTTAGTCGGGCCGTAACCGACTAGGGCTTCGCCGGCCGGCCTCTTATAAGCCGCCAGTCGCCAGCCCGCCAGCCCACCCCACGCGAAACCCTAGCCCGACCTCGCCCGCTCGTCGCCGGAGCCGCGCGCCGCCGCCTCGCCCGCCGCCGCCGTCGTGCCGTTCGCCGGTTTCTTTTCGAAAACCGTTCGGTTTATTTCGAAAACCCTAGATCTGTTTTTTTAATAGATCGGTTGGGTTTTTTCCTTTCGGTTCGGTTAGACAGCGGACGTTCGTACGTTCGTTCATTTTAATGAACGCTGTTCACCCGTTAGTCACAGACAGCGAACGTTCGTTCGTTAGCCTGTTCGTCCAATTTTCTTTTTCCAGGGTTTTTCACGATTATTTTAGATCGCGGTCTCTGAATCGATTTTCGTTTTAGTTTACCTTTTCGCTCATTTATCGGAATCAGGTGATTCAAGCGCCTAGATCTTCGTCTCAAAACCCTCTTTCCGTTTAACCAACTTGAACAAGATTTTGATACTGTAAAAATTTGACTTTAGTCCAGATTAGTAATCGGATCTTGTTTCTTTCGCATTTTGAGTTTCGTTGCTCCGTTTGATTTGATTCTTTTCGCAAATCGGAGTTCTTAAGTTGAACTTTCTGGTTAGATCTTCTTATTTGAGATTTACCCGTGCATCTTTGCTTGATTGCTTATGTATGCTATTGTTTGTTTGCGATAGAACATCCGGAGTGTGAAGCGTGCTACTACGAGTCTCTAAGTTTTGCGGATCATCAGCAAGGCAAGTAACACTTTGATCATACCCTTTATCACCCAGTTTTTATGCATTAGTTTCAACCCCTCACACATTGCATGAGTAGGATCTCTTAACATGTGGGTTTGGGAAGTAGATGATGAGGTAGAACCTATTACCTGTTTTATTATCAAGCCCTGGGAGTTACTTCTTCGTTATGCCTATATTGTTATGCTATGCTCGTAGACGTGGATTGGGTTTGAGTGTATCCATGACAGATGTTAGATTATTAATTAATGGTTCAACTTAAGGTAGCAACTTTAATACAGATATGGGTGGATTGCTTGTTTGGGCACCTGAGGATATACCAGTGTTGTCCTAGAAGATCCTGGGGATATACCGTGTGATCCTCCTACGGTCCGCCACACAGGCTCAAAGGGATCAAAAGATTTTTCATTCTAGAAACTTCGGTGTGCAGCCACAAGCCATTATGGGCTTTGGCATAGTTGAGTATGTTGTGTGACCTCTTTCAGTGGTGGGCTAGCAGATGTAGAGGGAAAGTAGGTGTAACTGTCCACCCGGAGTAAAGAGTTAATGCTTCTGAAAGACCGTGTCTCGGTCATCCGTTTCTCAAACACCCTGGAGTGCAAAAAATACAATGAAGGAGTCGAGTCTTGTGGGGAAAAGTGCGTAAACCTCTGCAGAGTGTACAAACTAATCATGGTTAGCCGTGTCCCCGGTTATGGACATTTTGAGTATCTAGTACTTAGATTATCCTACTGTATCTCATCACTCTAATTTAATTTGTTGGGTTGATAATTATTTTTAATTGGGATTGAGATAGAGGTACCATTCTCAATGTTTCAACTACCATGATAGTTAAATAAAAATTTATTCCTTTGTTGTAGGGAAAAATTAGCTTTTCGCAAAAACCATGTAACCATAGAGGCTCCACCAGCCATATATGCATGTAGTGATAGCAATTATCTATTCATTTCTCTACTGTGTTACTTTGCCAGCATATTTCATGTGCTGGCCCGTTTTCGGGCTGCAACGTATTATGTTGCAAACTTTTCAGACAACGAGTAAAGGTGCGATAGGTCGTTGTCGTACACTCAGCTATGTCGTTGGAGTTTATGGACTCACTTTATCTTCCAAGCCTTCCGTTGTTATCGTATTAGATGGCCTTAAGCCATATTCATTGTAATAAGTTCTCTTTTGAGACATTCGATGTAATAAGTGTGTGATTGCTACTCTGTTATAAATCCTTCGAGTATTGTGTGTGTCAGCATTACCGATCCAGGGATGACACTGAAGCACAGAGAATTGACCGTTTGAGATCGGGTCGCTACAACTTGACTAGCTTGTTGATCAAAGATGGTTAAGGTTTCCTAACCGTGGACATGAGTTGTCATTTGATAATGGGATCACATTATTAAGAGAATGATGTGATGGACAAGACCCATCCGTTAGCTTAGCATAATGACCGTTCAGTTTTATTGCTATATTGCTTTCTTCATGTCAAATACATATTCCTTGAACTATGAGATTATGCAACTCCTAGATACCGGAGGAATACCTTGTGGGCTATCAAACGTCACAACGTAACTGGGTGATTATAAAGATGCTCTATAGGTATCTCTGAAGGTGTTTGTTGAGTTGGCATAGATCGAGATTAGGATTTGTCACTCTGGGGATCGGAGAGGTATCTCTGGGCCCTCACGGTAATACACATCATAAGCTTGCAAGCAAACGACTAAGGAGTTAGTCACAAGGTGATGTATTACTAAACGAGTAAAGAGACTTGTCAGTAACGAGATTGAACTAGGTATGAACATACCGATGATCGAATCTTAGGCAAGTAACATACCGACACACAAAGGGAATAACGTATGTTGTCATAACGGTTCGACCGATAAAGATCTTCGTCGAACATGTAGTAGCCAATATGGGCATCCAGGTTCCGCTATTTGTTATTGACCGGAGAGGTGTCTCGGTCATGTCTACATAGTTCTCGAACCCGTGGGGTCCGCACGCTTAACGTTCGATGACGATATTGTATTATATGAGTTATGTGATTTGGTGACCGAATGTTGTTCAGAGTCCCGGATGAGATCACGAACATGGCGAGGAGTCTCGAAATGGTCCAGATATAAAGATTGATATATAGGACGATAGTATTCAGACACCAGAAGTGCTCCAGAGGTACCGGGTACATATCGGGTCACCGGAAGGGGTTCCGTGCACCCTCGACAAAAGATATGGGCCTAATGGGCCAAGAGGGGAATGCACCAGCCACCAAGGGCTGGTGCGCCCCCATATGGACCGAACCATAGGAGAAGGAAATAGAGGAAGGGAGAAGGAAAGGGGGGGATTCGTCTTCCCCCTTCCTTCCCTCCTCCCTCCTCTTTCCTTCCTCCTCTGGAAAATAAGGGGGGCGCCGGTCATGGGAAGACCCCAAGTAGGATTCGGCCTACTTGGGCGGCTCTTTTGCAGCCTCCCTTCCATCTCCCTCCTATATATATGTGGGGGCGCCCCTAGCACACCCCAGACAATTGTTGGCCGTGTGCGCCCCCCTACACCGTTTACTCCCACGGTCATATCTCCATAGTGCTTAGGCGAAGCTCTGTGAGGATCACTTCACCATCACCGTCACCACGCCGTCGTGCTGACGGAACTCATCTACAACCTCGACAACTTGTTGGATCAAGAAGGCTAGGGACGTCACCGAGCTGAATGTGTGCAGAACGCGGAGGTGTCGTGTGTTCGGTACTTGATCGGTTGAAGCGCGAAGAAGTTCGACTACATCAACCGTGTTGAGAAACGCTTCCGCTTACAGTCTACGAGGGTACGTAGACACATTCTCCCCCGCGTTGCTATGCATCTCCATGGATAGATCATTGCGTGTGCGTAGATTTTTTTTTGTTTTCCATGCAACATTTCCCAACAGTGACATCATGAGCCAGGTATATGCTTAGATGATATGCACGAGTAAAACACAAAGAGTTGTGGGCGGTGATAGTCATACTGCTTACCACCAACGTCTTATTTTGATTCGGCGGTATTGTAAGAAGCGGCCTGGACCAACCTTACATGTCCACGTACATGAGACCGGTTCCATCGACAGACATGCAACTAGTTTTGCATAAAGGTGGCTGGCGGATGTCTGTTTCTCCTACTTTAGTTGTCAGATATCTTACATGTCCACGTACATAAGGTTAAAATAGCAAACTTGACGAAACACCGTTGTGGTTTGATGCGTAGGTAAGAACGGTTCTTGGTAGAAGCCTGTAGCAGCCACGTAAAACTTGCAACAACAAAGTAGAGGAAGTCTAACTTGTTTTTGTAGGGCATGTTATGATGTGATATGGCCAAGACATGATGTGATAAACGTTTGTATGAGATGATCATGTTTTGTAAGATATCTGACAACCGGCAAGAACCTTATGGTTGTCTCTTTATTGTATGAAATGCAAACGCCATGTAATTCATTTACTTTATCACTATGTGTTAGCGATAGTTGTAGAAGCAATAGTTGGCGAGACGACCATGACGCAACGATGGAGATCAAGGTGTCGAGACGGTGACAATGAAGATCATGACAATGCTTTAGAGATGGAGATCAAAAGCACAAGATGATAATGGCCATATCATGTCACATATTTTGATTGCATGTGATACTTATCTTTTATGCATCTTATTTTGTTTAGTATGGCCTCTCTCAGCATCCATGGTGGTCGATGATGTAATATAGACGACCTTTCGCCCTCACCTTCAACAAGGAAGCTCATGTCGGAGCAGGGGGCATTCTCCCTTCCCTCTTTTCTCCAACTCCTCGTGAAAGGAAGGAAGAGAGTGAATCGATGTGTCACTTACTTGGATCTAGTGTTCTAGGGGAGTTGGAAGTTGCTTGGGGTGTTCATCGATCGATCAATATAGTGTTACATCAACCTCGACCGCAAAACAAGGCATCAAATGAACAAGTGGTTCCGGTGAGCCTTCTTCAACATTGATGGCGAGCCCCTGTATTTATCTGGTGATGGTGGGGATGTTGCCGAAGACGGTGGCAAAAGCGGCATTGCAATCTAGTTTTTATATATAGGGTCTTGTCTTTCGAAGGAGAGGACATAGTTGTAATTGTATTTTCTTTCAGGGTCCTTCTTGAAGTGTTGTAGCACTGTGAGTCTGTGACATAATGCAGCCGCTCCGGAGTAGGAGTATATAGAGTGTGTTTGGTTTATGCCCAAGATTGGCTCACCAGAGCATTGTCTAGCCAAAATTTTGGTTGAGATTTTGGATGCGCGTGATTTGGCCAACATTGGCAAGAAAAATGAACTAGAGTTGGCTAGAATTCATCGGCATGGCGAAAATTTGACAACCATCCAAACAAAGGCCAATCTTTGGATCATGACCAAACTTTTGGTAGTAGAGTACACTTTGGCCACGGTCCAAACATACCTATAGTTATGTTGGA
The DNA here is from genome assembly GCF_002162155.2 of Triticum dicoccoides. Lineage (NCBI taxonomy): Eukaryota > Viridiplantae > Streptophyta > Magnoliopsida > Poales > Poaceae > Triticum > Triticum dicoccoides. The sequence goes on along the minus strand of NC_041388.1, from coordinate 549,358,750 downwards.
GGAATTCATTTCGTGGAACCAAGCATGCTTTGCACTTTGCAGCATAAAACTGTGGTCCTAGGAAACGAAACTCCAAGAAATTTGTTTGAACCCAAAGAGACCAGGCGCTGCGACCAAAGAAAGGTCGGAAGAACGACCGCGGTCTGTTGGTTATCCGTAGCATATCCATGCACGTGACGCGACAGTGATTCGTACGATAAACCTTACTCTACGAATCAAATCAGTGGAGTAAAAAGCGAGATTTCAGCCAGGCGCAGCTGCTGCAGCCTGATTCGCGCGGGCAATGATGACGCCACCAGGCCCTGCATGATAATCTCTGCATGCAGTCGCCGTCGTTGCGAGCGGAGCAGCGACCGGTCGACGTTGACCGACGCTGACTGTATGCCGCCACCATCATTCGCCCCTCCTGCCCTGCAGCCAACAGCAACAGAGGGCAAAGCTATCCTATGAACTCCCGTCGTCTTGGATGGATGCCACACGTCGCCGTCGCCTGCCGCCGTCGATCCTTGCCGACGGCAGCAAAGGCAGGCAAAGGGGATCATATGGGCAAGCAAGGGCATGATTGCGCTCTCGGCTCGTGTCCACCTGCTCTGCTCTGTGTCACGGGCCGGAGCAACAGAGAAGAACCGGCGGCGATTTTCCTGTGCGCTTGTGTGCTCTCCCCGTGCACATGACGGCACGGCTGCCCTATTGCAGAAAGAGGGATATTGCATTTCTTTCTTTGGTTTCCTTTCGTGCTTGGTGATGCTAGCCTAGTTTATGTTTCATGGGCCATGGCTAGGCTTGGATTGGACAGGTCGGGCGTAAACAAGCGTACGGCATGAGTAGCCAGGTACTAGGGCGCTGATAGTTAATTCCGGCGAGCACGAGTTACCAGGACAGTGCAACGGGTGCATTGTTTTGTTGTTATCTAGGGAGGGAGGGAGGAAGGGAGGGAGACCCCGAGCGACGAGACGACACACCGGTTGCATGCGGCGTTGGGGTTGGGGTTGGGGAGAGCGAAATATGGATATGGGGATGGGGATGGGATACGATGCGGCGGCGGCGCAAAGGCGTTCCTGCTGCATGCGGCGGCGAGGGAACCGAGGCTTCCAGCCACGCCGCTGCCGCTGGCGGAGGCGGGCAGTGTGGCAGTGCCATGCGCGGTTGCGTGCGCGCGTGATACGACCGTGACCGCACGCAGGGCTCTTCTTGCCGGTGGGGACCACAGCCACCATGCTCTCGCTCGCTCGTTTGTCCACCCGCAGACTTTTTTTCTTTGCTCTTTTTTTGGGAGACCCCCTGTACGACGCATGCGAGTGTCAAACGCCAGAGCTTTCAGGCTGGTCATAGTGGGGAGTAACTTAGACTAGTAACATACATATGTTACTAGTCTATGTTACTACCTTCATAGTGGGTAGTGTCATAGGTGTGGTAACATAGTTGCCTTCATTTATTACTTTGTAGACTCATTATGCATTGGAAACCGCTATGTGATGGTAACATATTATGTTACTCTAGTGGCGCCATAAAGCAAGCAGAAAATCCAAAAAATGTGCTATTAGGAAGCGAACTTGCAACAACACGCTGAAGCCTTAGTGTTCCTTACCACTTGAGCTGCTAAGTGTAAGAGATTTTTAGGGCAGAGCGGAAGTTTGAAAACTAAATGTAGTGGCAGACTAAAAAAAATATTGAATTTTTTCAACCATTTGTTGGGAAAATTGTGAACAATTATTTTAAATGCGAATAATGATTGGAATACTAACATTTTTGGGATATAGGCTGAACTATTTTAAAGTACATAATGAGCATTTTGTGATGTACGTTTGAACAATATTTAAATACACATTGAATATTTTTGTGATATATGCTGAACAACTTGAAAGTACACAGTGCACATTTTTTCAAATATGTTGAACATTTGTTTTTGCAGGGGATGTTGAACATTTTCTTAATATAGGCCTTGACTACAAGTCTACACATGTATGGGTAGAATTTTGTACCCATTGACTACACGGGTATGAGTATGATATTGCTCTATCCACCCCATACCCTACCCATTGCCATTCTTAATATAGGGTGAACATTTCCTTAAATATACAATGAAAATTTTTGTAGATAAACACACAATGAACTTTGTATATTACACCAAAAAAAGAAAGAAATGAAGAAAAGAAAAGAATTAGAACAGAAACAGAAAAAAAGAAAAAAGGGAAGAAACTATATTCCATAATGAATCTAATAATATTGATGTGGTATTGTGAATGTTAATACTTTCTTTTATAAGTTTGGTCAAAATTAAGATAATTTAACTTCAGACAAAACCTATATGCAGATTAAAAATGACCGGAGGGAGTATCTCATGCAAGCACGGCCAGATGGGCCGGTGTGCGTGCTGGGCTTCATGGCCCAGGCACGGCATAGCAAGGAAACGGGCCAGCCCACAGGCACGTTTAGCCATCAACCCACCTGATTTTGGGCTGCTTTAGAGGCTAATATTTTATATAAAAAAAAGTGTGGCGCGCGTGCCTTGCATCGCAGCCCAGGCATGGCTCCAGGCGGGCCACATACCGGCATGACCCCGATTAGAATGTGCCGGCCTAGTCCCACCACAGGCCGGGCATGTCGGCTAACGTGCCCGCCTGCCTGCCCCAACCCAGATGGCCACCATTGATCTTAGGGTTGACTTTTTTCTTGCTAATTTATTGTGTGAATTCAAAAAATATTCACAGTTTTTTTAAAATCACGGTGGCTTCAAACAATGTTCTCAAATTGAAAAATATATTCAGGAATTCAGAAACTTATTCCTGAACTTGCAAAAAATCACAAAGTAGAAAAATGTTCATGAACTCAAAAAAATGCTTGCAAATTCAAAATGATATTGGTTGATCCAAATAATGTTTGTGTATTAAAAATGTTCATGAATTAAAAACTGTTAGCAAATTCTAAAAAAAATCATGAATTCCAAAAATTATTCAAGAATTTAAAACATATTCTGATTTTTTTAAAGTAAACATGAATTCAAAAATATTAACAAATTTGAAAAATGGTCGTGAATTCAAGAAATGGTTGTAGATTCATAGAAAATGTTCATGGATTCTAAGAGTTTATGAATTTTGAAATTATTTACGGATTTAGAAAATAAGAATGAAATAGTGAAAATACCATAAAGAAACAGTCATGCTTTAAACCGGAGATATAATTCACAGATGTCACTGTCAATGTAGCCCAACTACATGCTACTTCCTCTGTCCAAAAAGCTTGTCTTTGATTTATCTAGATACAGATGTATCTAAACACAAAACAATCTAAAACAAACTTTTTGGGACAGAGATAATATTTATTTGTTCGGATACAAGACCAATGCAAATTACTCCCTTCATTCCTAAATATTTGTCTTTTTAGAAATTTCAAATAGACTTCGACAGACGAATGTATATAGACATATTCTAGAGTGTAGATTCACTCATTTTGCTTCATATGTAGTCACTTGTTAAAAATCTTTAGAAAGACAAATATTTAGGAACCGAGGGAGTACAAGCAAAAAATAAGAAAAAAAACAGCCCAATGGAAAACCCGTGTAACACACAAGCATAGCCTATGCAATGAAAGACACAACCTTTGTACGAAAACCAGCCCAGAAAATGATAGACAGAAAAACATGCCATCCTTTTTTCCTCAAAAAAGCGGCCTTTTATAAAAGTTCTATAAAGCATACCAAATATAAGAAAAATTACATCGAGATACTTAGACCATCAAACAACGAGCCGTGATGTGCCGTTGTCGCTACTCCTCTACTGGAACCGACCTGAATTGTCGATAACAGTCGGGAAGTCTTTGTGCACGTGCCCTTAAATATCAGTGTCCTGGAGCTACAATCGTCGTCGTTGAACCCTTAAATCGATCCACAGTGCCTGACACCATGATTCGCAGCTGCACACGATCGACGAGAAACACTAACCTCGCCGTCACAAGGAGACGACGGGAATCTACGCAGGACTCCGTCCATTCCGTCCATACGAATGAAGTCGAGAAGAATCAGAGCCCGGAAGACCAACTTGATAAAAAAAAGTGCCACCATTCCCCCAAACGCCGCCTTGCAAGGACAGACATCGGAATTCTTCTCCTCGTCACCGCCGCCGGAGCGACAGAAAGAGAGGAGGCGAATCTACGAACTCGCTGGTGGTGCGTGGAGAGAAGTTGTAAACCCTAGCCGCCACTAAGGAAAAGGACGAGGGTTGGTAGTTAGGTCGACTATCATACTAAACTTGTTCCTGGTTGGCAGGGCTGGTCCTGAGATTTCGGGGGCCCGGAGCAAGACAATATGAGGGGCCCTAAAGCCACCTAAACACATACACATATTTTCTATTTCAATTGCAAATAAATACTGTGTACACTATAATTTAGTTTGACTTTCATACTGAATATTCTGAAAACCGGGAATCATAAACGTTTACACTGAAAGTTGGTCGCCCTTGTCAATCCACAATTACATTTTTTTATTATGTGAATTAGTATCACGTCCCCGCCTGCTCAAACTTTTATCTTCCTATTGTTTTTCACTAGGTTTTGTTCTTCAACAGACTAATGCTAATATCTCAGAAGTCCTAGCAGTAAACGTACCATCTTTTTTGTCAGGAAGCAATCAAAGTACTTGTATGTATTCTAAAAAAATGTCAATAGCTCCTTTCTGGAACTCAATCAACTCATATGCTTGTTTTTGGTCTCAATGTCAGATGGATATTTTCCAGATAAAAAATTTCAAATAGACAGCAATCTTGCTAATTAGCACCCAAACCAATAAATTAAGAACACTGCTAAGTAAATAAAAATGCTAAAAAGGGCACTGAACAAGGTACCTGGATCATGGCAAGAAAATGAGAAATCGAAAGCTTTTGGTGCTGCATACGAGTCACAAACAGAAATTTGAGTATTCCTTTTCTAATCCCAATCAATACAGGAAATCAGGAAATCGGAGTCTGAGAAAGATATAAATATGTACGAGGATTAACGGCAGGAAACGAACAATCTGCCAAAGCTATAAAAAGAGGGGATTTCCGTTGAGTGGTAGGTTGATGGAATCTGGAAAATCGAATTACCTTCCTCCATTAATCCCGCTCAGCAGCGGAAAATCACAACTAGATCCAGCGGCGCGCCGTCGACCTTGGCACTGGCATGGCTCATTCGTTGCCAGTTTGGGAAAGAGAAGAAGTAGGAGCCGAGAAGACCGCGCGCGTGGGGCAAGCCGAGAATTCATGAATTTGTTAGGATTCCTTTCGTTTTTGATTGAGAATCACTCGATCTGTTACAGACATGGGCTAACGATCTGTTAAACGGGCAGATGGGCTAAACCGGGGGAAACCAAGCCATCGGGGCCCCCTCCTACTCGGGGGCCCGGAGCAGATTGAGACTTGGTTACTGAGCGTTGGAACACACCCTTCAAGTTTTATCTCCCAATTCATTTGGGATTTGTGCACAAATAATAAATTCAATTTTTTTTCTCATAAAAATGTTATTCTATCTTCCCACTCATTTTTCATCTAAACCAAGAATGAATGATTTTTCTTTACGGATTTTTTTTGCAAGAAACTTTCAATCTATTAATTTTCAATCATGACAGTACAATGAACATTAGAAATAATAAAAGGTTACTACCAAGTTTGTAGGCCAACTAGCGATGACTACAAGCATTGAAGCGAGTCGAAGGCGCGCCATCATCATCGCCCCTCCCTCGCCGGAGCCGAACACAACTTGTTGTAGTAGACAGTCAAAAAATTGTCGTGCTAAGGCCCCATGGGACCAACACATCAGAACAACAACCGTCGTTGAAGAGAAGCTTATATCGAAAGGATCCAACTGAAAGATACATGAATAAAGATGAACAAAGACCGGATCCGAGCAGATCCACAAAAGACGGGAACGTATCTGGTGCACCAAGGCAATTGGTGCTACCGGTGCACCAGACCTCATTGCACATTCAAAAATGTTCAAAAAATATCTGGAAAAATTTAATGTATCGATACAACATCAATGTATCTTGTCACAAAAAATTCAAATCAAAAATCAAAACAATGGTCAAGATACAAAATTGACAAATTTGACATCGATGTGCTAATGGGCCCAAACTGAAGCTCAACTTGTGTTATGTACTATTCAGTGTCAAATTTGTTATTTTTTATCTCGAGCAATGTTTTGAATATTGATCTAATTTTTTGTGACAACATACATTTATGTTGTGTCAGTGCACTATTTTTTTTCCTGATTTTTCGAACATTTTTTAGTGGCAACGGACGCCCGGTGCACTGGTAGCACCAATTGTCTTGGTGCATCAGATACATCCCTCACCAAAGACAACCACCAACCTAATCTCTCGAGATTCGCCGAAAACACATCTCCACACGCCCTCCGATGATGATAGATGCACCATTGGAACATGGGATAGGCGTGGAGAACCTTATTCCATCTTCAAAAAGCCGCCTTCGTCTCGTTTTTCTGAACATGACACAAATCCTAATAAAACTTAGAATAGCACCTAGAACAGAGCCCTCCCACAGGTAAGGGTCGGGATCCACCGTGCACCCATGGCGCTATGGCCACAAGAGACGTGGCAGATTGCCGCCGCCGCTGCCGACAGGAGGCACAAAACCTAGCCGTCTTTCCTTGGAGGAAAGACACACGGATAAGACAATATTCTTCACGGAACTTTGCAGCCATATGACTCATTCTAATGTCTTTTATTCAGGGAAACTTTCTATTTATTTATTTTTTTCATTATTATCATCGCTTCTCTCTCACCGAAGCCAAGCAAAACTTGTTATAGTAGACAGTCAGAAAGTTGTCGTGCTAAGACAAATCCTAGATCTATATTTTTTTTAAGTTTCTAACCTAGTTCTAAACTTTTTCTCTAAAATATAAGTGAGATGTGCTCCCTCAACACAAAATCCACATTCATATTCCATTCAATTGGGAATCTTCTATGTCTAAATAGCTAGCCCCGTTAAGGTATTTTTCTCAACATGCAAGCATACCACCTCATCATTCAACATGCATAAGAAAATGCCCACCTCAACATGCAACTATGCATATTAAAAATCCACTACAACATGCATGCATGTAAAATTTCATTTTATTATACTATTTACATTTAATTCCTATATACTTTCAGAAACTATTGTTTCAAGAATTCATGTTCTATATAATTAAAATCTCATTGAAATATTACAAATATTTCCGTAACAACGTGCGGGGCATCATCTAGTATCCAAAGTGGGGCCCACATGTCATCCCAGCGAAAACGCCCGGAGGAGAAAAATATCCCCCCTGGATCAAGTTAAGTTTGTTGTGCGATGGCGACGACCGCATCGTGTCCTCCTTCCGTTCTCCTCCCCACTCGCACCACCGCCGCCGGAGCGCGGTTGACTTCCGCCCACGGTAGCAGAGCCGCCCACGCGGTCACCACCAGCGGCGCCGCCGCCGCACGACAACCGTTAGCAATGGGCATGGCGAGGGCCCTGCTGCCGCAGCGCGCGCCGCTGCTCCGGCGGCTCCTCATGGCCGGCGCGCTGGCCGCCTCCTGCACCTGCTTCCTCCTCGTCCTCCAGGCGCAGGCCTCCGTGCCGCCGCGCTACGACGGCTTCGCCTACGGGGTCGGGGCCGCCGCCTGGAAGGACGCCGTCCTCGTCGAGGCCTTCCTCGACCCGCTCTGCCCCGACAGCCGCGACGCCTGGCACCCGCTCCGGCTCGCCGTCGAGCGCTACTCGCCGATGGTCTCCCTCATCGTCCATCCCTTTCCTCTCCCGTAAGATCCGGCCGCGCATCCGCTCCTTTGGTTCCTCTCTCCCCCCTCGCCTGCTAGCAGCGGCTGCTCTGATTCTCTGTGCTCCACACTATGTGGACTGTATCTTAGTGAAAAAAATAGCGCATTTGAGCAGTCTCCCACTGCACGGTTACATGGGACAGTCTCCTGAGATTGCGAATTCAGGCGATTGAAATCTCATCTGAGTATGAGTGGCCTGAGTGAGCCAGCAAGTGATTCCATTAGTTATAACTTGGTAACTTTCGGGAATGGAAAATCTGTGGGACTGTCCTCGGGCGATGTGTACTCTGGCTATTGAGATTGATCCATGGGAAAAGGCTAGAGTTACAGTAAGATTACAGGGAGGTATATTGCCACTGATTAGATGCGGTAGAAGGGATTGTGAATGGTTGTCAGATGTTTCTGGAGATGAGGTATAGCCAATAGTCCTGGCATTGACACTCTAGAATTTGATAATTTGGCTGGATCTTCCCTAGTATCTGGCCCTGTTTCATTGGCCCTTTATGGCTTTATCGATTTAGATGTGTGCTACAGTATTTGGTTCAGATTTTGGTCCTGTTGGTCTCTGCGATATTTATACTGAACTTGAACATGCAAAATTTCATTGGCTGGCGTCAGTCACAAAAAATAGTGTGCTTCGCCTTGCATTTTCACTTGATAGAATCTGGCACTAATGTGATTCTTATAGCAGAAGGTGCTATACACCTCATTATAACACCATTTTACTGTGCTGCAAAACTGCAGGTACCACACCTATTCATACCATGCCTGCCGTGCACTTCATATAGCTAACAAGTTGAATTCGTCATCAACCTATCCGTTGCTGGAGCTGTTCTTCAAGAATCAGGTCAGTTGCATTCTTTAGTTTAACCCGTAACCTTTGTTATGATACTTCCCTCATTGCAACTCCTATGTTGGTTTATCATTTACCTGTGCAAGTTTTTTTCCATAAATGGGTAATGCTTCTCCAGGGGCGTGTCATCAAATACTTCATGATTTCAAAATTTGAAGTTACATAACCAATTTGCAGCATTTCCTTCTGTAGTTTTTTGGTATCCGTGCGTGTTATTTTATTTTATGATATGCCATACTCTGTTTCGTCAAGGAATCACAGTCAAGTAATAAATAGGTATATAAGTGCATGCTTTACGTGGGTTTGCACATCCGTGCGCTCCAGGGTTTGCCAATATGTGTGCAGAACGCATATGAGAACCTTCAAAGCTTTTGCTCTGTTTGCTAATATCATGGAGTGTGGCCTTGCAAATCTGTGTGCTGCAGGGTTTGCCAATATGTGTGCAGAACACATATGAGAACCTCTAAAGTTTTTGCTCAGTTTGTCAATACCCTGGAGTGCCTGACCGATGATTTAGCATTGTCATGCTCGATTGGCAGATTCTGTCAGAAACCGATTAGAACCTGGAAACCAGTTTTAGGCTCTACGAAGTAAGTCTTACAAAATCAAGGTTTAAGCCAAACTGGAACACCGCAAATAGCAAAAACACAAGCCAGCCAACATCCACCTTGCCTGTCCTGACAAGCAAGAAGGCGAGCGAAACAGAATACCACCTCAGGAGCACTAGGGCTGTGCACTCAGGGTACTTTGCCGCCATCCTTTTCTGTCTCATACAACTCTTGACAACACGTCGAAATTGACACACATGCAGGGAAAATTCTCCAACCGCGCGACATCGTCAATATCGAGCACTGCTGTGACCGGCGAGATATCGAAGATGGCGGCCCAGGCGGTGGGTAATTCAGTCTCCGAGTTCCAGTCGGGTTTCAGCGACATGAGGTCGGACATGGCAGCGAGGGTTTCTTTCAAGGTCAGCTTTACTTGTCGCATCGAGTACACTGTTAGAAATTCTAGCTTCAAGCATCTTTTCTTGAATCGTTTGTTGTCGCTACGATTGGATAAAACCTGTCTGATCTACGGATCCATTGCTGCATTCTTTATCAGTACGGGTGCACGAGAGGGGTGGCTGGCGCGCCGTTCTTCTTCGTGAACGGCTTCCTCCAGCCCGGAGGCGGGTCGCCCATCGACTTCAGCACGTGGACCAGCATCCTGGAGCCCCTCGTCGCGCATCACGGCCAGACCATCGAGATGTTCACTTCGGTGTAATGTAAGCATTGCAATCGCCTTTTATATGTTTGGAACCAAAGGATGGCTATTGTACAGACAGCAGCCCTGTGTGTGTAAACCGGTCGACAGTAGTATTTTGTTCTTCTATGGAACCCCGCTCCCAGATGAAAACAGTGTATACTCTTGTTTCGTTTTGGACGTAGATTGATGGGAAATCAGTTTCGTTTTCTGTGTTGCTAATGGTCGGTCAATCAGCTGTTCAAGCTTTTAGTGCCACCTCAGGCTTATGGTTGCTTTGGGTCTTGTTCTCTCTGTCAGTCTGTCGCGCGCTCATTCGATCGGCAAAGGGTAGGGCTGAGTTGTTCGCTGATGGAACCTGAACCGAACCATCAAGAATACTGCCTCTCTTTTTTTTGAAAAGAAAGTTTTATTCCGTAATGATAGGGTTACAATCTTGAAACAATAAGTCCTCACAACAAGGAGGGCTCGAGTTTAGCCATACCGCAGTACAAGCTTTGGTATGGTTATACTCCCTCCATTTCACAATGTAGTGCTTCCTCTATCCTCGCGTTTCAACTTTGATCATAAATTTAACTACCAAGACTGATTGCGGCGGGGGCAAAAGTTATATCCGTGAATTCGTATTCGAAAGAAGTTTTCAATTATACATTTTTTACTCCCGCCGCAGTCGGTCTCGTTGGTTAAATTTATGGTCAAAGTTAGACCTTGGAAAGCGCGGGCATACTATATTTTGGAATGGAGGAAGTATTATAACTATCTTTTTGCCGTCACCTCCGAGGTCCGAGGATCTGACCGTGGCTGGTACGTGGTGACGTTGTGCCCTGCCTGTACGTCCACGGGCACCGACTTGATTAGTGTCCTGTGGCCGACGGGCGCTACCATATCGTATCAGCGTCGTCGCCGGTTTTCACGGTCGGGCGTACTGTAGGTGGCACGGACGCTGGCGACGGAGGATTTTTACACGCGACGCAGGCTGGGCAAGGGCAACCATCGTTTCGCCGGGGTTCATGTGTCGTCGCGTCGGGGTCCGTCCTATCCAGCAGCATCATCCCGGTTCGCAAGATCGGATTCTGCCTTTTCTTTCCTCTATTAAGGCCCTGTTCGGAGGTACTTCACTCCACAGCTCCACTTCCGGAGCTGGTGGAGTCTTAGTTGAAATTTATGGAGCACATGTTTACCAGCTCCACAACTCTCAGAATTTTTAGGAGCTGGGGGTTTCCGAACAGCCTCTAAGGCTGGCCACAGTGAAAGTAACATCACTAATAACATCACACTTTTTAAGATAATTTTGCTTATGTGACACATATTTAATGATGAAAGAGATGATGGTGATAACTTAAGTAGTTACTGTAACATCACACATATCAAGACAATATGAGTCTATAGGCTAATAAATGAACCATAACATGACAACACACATATGTTACTACCCACTACGAAGGTAGTAACATAGCCTACTAAAATGTGATGTTACTAGTCTAAGTTACTTCCCATTGTGACTAGTCTAAATGTTAAAAATCTTGCATCAATTTTTTTAACGATTCCCATTGAACGCCCAGATTCGTCATGCAAAAACAGATGGTACATTTCCGTACTTGCGTAGAAGGATTTGCCATGTTCTAAACTGATAATTATCATGTAGTGTACCTTGAGTACATATCAAAAGCAAGATGTAGGGTATTATCTTTTTTAAGGATCAAATCTGGGTAATTACATCATTACATATCAAAAGCAAGACGTGAGGGTCAAACCTGGGTAACTCCATCGTTTGAACCCCGTCCTGTTACTTTCGGCCACGTTCGCCACCGTACCGTTGGTACAAATGGTTCTACGCACCATCACCTATGCGCGCTCGACGCAACGAGGAATACCCCTGGAGCATGAGGAAGACCACGTTATACGTGTTGATGTCAGTCGTCGTAACGACATGCGCAATGCCCGTACTCACGCAGCCCCGGCTCTACTCTACGCACCAAGGATGTGTCTGGTTACCACACCGTGTTTCGGCTCCCCGCATCTATGGCTCAACTGGGTCTGGCTGAGTATGAGGTATAAACTATGTTGTATTGCTATGAGCAGTTATGTGTCTGGTGCTTGGACATCTGCATGTGTGCTTTTGAGATTATTAGATGCAACAGACAACTGTTTGGTTGTGTGCCAAGTGTCGTTCTACTCACCCCTTTTAAATGCGGTGAACTTACCACCAGTATGCACATCAAGTAGAGACCATGATGAACACATATAAGCACAACATATAAACACATGAGAGTAAAACAGCAGATTAAGACTGTCATTACCACATAGTATGCACAAATCCAAAGGGGGGTCGAAGATAGTAGGGGGATCCAATGCCCCTCAGGACATCAGCAAAATAGACAATTTTCAGACCAAAACATAGGGATGCCCCTGCACAATATCAGCAAAAAAGACAAGCGAAGTCGTGCTTGTTGCATATGTACCTGCAGATGGTGGAGTTGTTGGCATTGTAGATCTGGACCTTGAAGCCGAGGTTTGACAACTTGAAGACGAGGAGGTCACAGAGCACTATCTTGTGCTCTAGGGTGAAGTACTACCAGCCCCTCTCCAATACGATATGCTCGTTGAACTCTTAGACCCGGACCCACCTGTTGCAGTCCGTGTTTACCGAGAGATTGACGACGCATGGAAGCCTGATGTATATCCAAGTCTTCATCACCGGGAGAAAAGCCTTGGGGATGTCGAACATGGCTATGCCATTAGTGTGCCGGATCATCACGTAGAATCGATGTGGCACCGGTTTTACTGTCTCATGCCCAATGTTGGGCATAGGCTTCGCCATCTCCTCCCTCCTTCCTGGCGCGTCGAGCTTTGCCAACCACTTGCTCTCCGGGATGATGTCCTCGGCCTCGTCCTTACCTTGGACGACCTGGACCCCCATGACCGGCTCGATCCCACCCCATCTTTATTACTTTGTCAATTCATAAGACTACAATTAGACACGTCGTTCCGGTGCAGAAGTAATAACCGATGTATGCAATGTCCTTGATCATAGCAAAGGGCAATGCACATGAACATAGCACAGATCATGGGCATTGTGCCCAATGCTCATGATTAGTGCTATGTTCATGTGCAATGAATTTGCCAATGGGGCATCGAACATCCCGAGTCCAAACTACAGTGTATGCATGTCCAAGATCCATTCATGTTGTGCTACTTCCGAATCCTAATCCCCCCGTCTCGTCTTTTCTTCTGGCAAACTAATTAGTATATTGTAATTGTAATGATGGATATGCACAACAAAAGATAGAGAGGACAAAGAGAAGCAAAATGTGGGAAGAAGTTGGAGATGGTATGTGGGTCTGTTGAGGGTAGTGTGGTATCCCGTCTAAGATCATTCTTTTCCCTATGTGGCAAACAAATAGACCAGGATTAGAGAGTATGTACGGGGTGCCGATGGATTCAGGGATTTTGAGGTTATGGTTTGATTCAGAATGAGCGTGCGAATTCAAGGTTTATTTCATACTTATCCCCTCCGAAAACCGAAGGACTCGTGTTTGTCGTGTGATTATTCTTGGGTTCTGCCGCGCGTAGGTACCCCTCCCCTTGGCTTCTAGAGTCTAGTATAGATGGCAACAAAGACATGTGTGACAGGGTCCAAGTCCACGGCAACGTTTTATTGGGCAGGCAAGGCACCACCGTGACCGTGGTGTACTCGCACCTTGACCCCTCACCCCTGACCGTGCTTCTGCCGTGTGGAAAACCTACACCACGTTTGCTTCGCCGTGATCATCATCGCCCCCCTGACCTGAATAAATAAACTGGGCGACGACACAGGTCGGGCAGGGCCGGCAACCGGTGTGAACCCAGGACCCTTCCCCGTCATCAATCAGATCGGCCTCGTCGACACCCCTTTTCAGCCCATACATCACCCCTCCGCACCGCACGGGAGAATCCCCAACCGAACCCCATCCCTCTCCGGCTCTCTCCCTCCCATCCCAACGGAAAATCAAAAGGGGCCACGGCAGCAGCACAGGCGCCGGTCCAGTCCAACGGAGGCGAAGCTTCCGGCTCACTGACGAACGCCCCCCGTCGCTCTCTCTCGCTGCCCCCCGGCCCCGCCGCCGCTCCCGCGGAGACCGAGCGGCCACCTCACCTCACCGATCATTCTTCCCGTCTCCGGCAGCAGGATAGATAGATTGATTAAATAGCGACGCCGCGGCCGAGCACCACCAACGCATATATTTTCTCCTTCCTTTCCTTCCCTCCCTCCATCCCTGTAATAAAGGCGCGAGCTTTTTAAGCCGTGGGGTGGAGACGTGGAGCCTAGCTCGCCTGCTCTGCTCTGCTGCCGGCATGGGCGCGGCGGTGCGGGCACTGCTGCTTCTGGCCCTCGTGGCGGCGGGGGCGGAGGCGCTTAGCCTGGACGTCCACCACCGGTACTCGGCGACGGTGCGGCGGTGGGCGGGGCTGCGCACCGGGCCGGCGCCGGGCACGGCCGAGTACTACGCCGCGCTGGCGGGCCACGACGACCTCCGCCGCCGCTCGCTCTCCCTCGCCGCCGCAGCCGCCGCCCCCGTGCCAGGAGCCGGCGGGCCGCTCGCCTTCGCCGACGGCAACGACACCTACCGCCTCAACGCCTTCGGATTGTAAGCCCGCCACTCTCATCATCCTCCTCCTCGTCAATTCACCGTCTCAATGATCCCCAAGAGAGGAGAGATTGATAGCGATAATAAAGCGCCGGCCGATCGATCGATCGATCGGAGGAACTAGGAGGAGGTTGCTGTCACCCATCCCAGACGGCCAGACTGTCTGGCCATCTTTTTCCTCTCGCTTTTGTGCTAAAGAAGCCGGTGGTGGTGGTGGTTGGCTTTGGGTGTGTGCAGCTTGCACTACGCGGTGGTGGCGCTGGGGACGCCGAACGTGACGTTCCTGGTGGCGCTCGACACCGGCAGCGACCTCTTCTGGGTGCCCTGCGACTGCCTCAAGTGCGCCCCGCTCACCTCGCCAGAATACGGGGTACGTACCAGTACCACCTTCATCTTCCTCCCCCTGCTTCGACGCCATTGTTTTGTCAATTTGTTACGATTCGACCTCGTGTCCGTTGCTCCAAGAGATATTTCCGGGTGCTAAGTAGTTAAATACCAGAAGATTACAGTGTGATTTGATTAGTTGCATGGCAGAGATGAACAAAGTTCTTTTTTTTTTTTGACATCGGTAGAGATGAAAAAAGTTGGTACTACTGCTAGTCGACATGCTTGTGAGATGGAGTTGTTGCGAGCATAATTCGGGAAAGAAAAGGGGGGCAAATCACGGAAGCACCGCACGTGCCGTCCTGTTTTGGGGAGGCCTCTGCAGGAGCATGACAGCCTCAGCTGGGGCCTGCCTTATGGAACTTAGAAAACACTACTGCTACTACTGCTGCTACTGCTAACCAAAGCCCTAGCTTCTTGGCCCTTCTCTTTATGTTCTTGCAATCCTGTTGCAGGTTGAAATTAATGAGCTCTTGCTGATTGTTTACGCTTTACACACATTAGCTGAATCATCATAATGCCCTAATCGACCACTCCTGACAGTAATAATGCTACATGTCTTCATGTTCTTGCTTGATCTGTGAAATGTAACCTTGTTTCGGCAAAAACCGCAAAATTTTGAGCAGAATCTGAAGTTCGATGTGTACAGCCCGCGCAAGTCGAGCACCAGCCGGATGGTCCCCTGCAGCAGCGACCTGTGTGATCTCCAGACTCAATGCAGTGCTGCAACCAACAGCTGCCCCTACAAGATCGAGTATCTGTCGGACAACACGTCGTCCAACGGGGTGCTGGTCGAGGATGTCCTGTACCTTGCGACCGAGTCCGGGAAGTCCAAGATCACCCAAGCCCCCATAACATTCGGGTATGTCCCTTGTGATCTACTACTAGACATGACAATGCGCAATTCCGAGTCACTGCTCATTTTTCTGTGCTGAAATTTGAATTTGAATTTGTGTGCGTTGTTAGCTGTGGACGGGTCCAGACGGGTTCGTTTCTAGGCAGCGCCGCGCCGAACGGCCTGCTCGGGCTCGGCATGGACAGCAAGTCGGTGCCGAGTCTGCTGGCGAGCCAAGGAGTCGCCGCCAATTCCTTCTCCATGTGCTTCGGGGAAGATGGTCATGGCAGGATCAACTTCGGGGACACGGGAAGCGCCGACCAGCTGGAAACTCCGCTGAACATTTACAAACACAAGTATGTCTGTTTTCATTTCTCACAGTTTCACAAGCAAACAATATAGGTCTCTGACCTTTCACGACGTCCGCGCGCTCTATTTCTGCAGTCCATACTACAACATTAGCATCATAGGAGCTAAGGCGGGAGGTAAAACCTTCAGCACAAAATTCAGCGCAGTCGTGGACTCCGGTACCTCGTTCACGGCTCTCTCCGACCCAATGTATACCGAGATTACCAGCGCTGTAAGTAGATTTATCGCATTATACGAGTGGTTTCACCGTGTTTTATATTTTCACGGTGATTCTCATATATATTCATTGACGTTCTAATTCAGTTCCATAAACAAGTAAAAGAGAAGAGAAATCAGGCCGATTCTTCGTTGCCATTTGAATATTGCTACACCATAAGGTAAGTTTGTCTAGCAACAGTCCATGATATATTGATATGTGAGGCACATTTCTACAAACCACTGCTTGTTTGTATCTGATGGATATGCTGCTGCTCTCTCCAGTGCCAAGGGAGCTCTTAGTCATCCAAACATAAGCCTGACGGCGAAAGGTGGCAGTATATTCCCTGTCAATGATCCAATAATCACCATAACGGATATTTCTTCGGTAAGAAAACATCGATGCTAATTTCATCCAGCCATGTAAGCTAGCTAGTGAATTTAATCTTGGTGCTCTTTTATATGGAACAGACCCCTGTTGGCTATTGCTTGGCTATTATGAAGAGTGAAGGTGTTAACTTGATTGGGGGTGAGCTCCTATACTCTACACTGCTGCACTATCTAAAGTTGCCTTGTGCTCTGTTTTTTTATTAGATTCAGTCTGAACCATACTACTGATATTTGAGGTGTGCAAAGAACCAAATTAGATTCTCTCTAACCCATCTAGCCTTGAGTTCCTGGATGGAGTTGGTAGCATGTGTTAGTTGCAAAGAACCAATGATTAATGAATAACCACTACTTTTCAGATGCCTTGCTCATTGTCAGACCTGCTTTGCTAGCTTTATTGGTCAGGTTTTATGTCCTCTTATATGCTATAAAACCTCAGATATTTCAGCACTAACTATCCATGTGCAACATCTTTGTTAATAGCATTGTGCCCATAAAGGTTGTACTTACCTTTTTCCCTTGATGTGTCCTAAACCACCTCACCGTCGATAATCCACGTCATCGTTCTTACTGCTCTCTGCTCACTTCCGGTGCAGAGAACTTCATGTCCGGGCTCAAGGTGGTGTTCGACCGCGAGAGGCTAGTCTTGGGATGGAAATCTTTCAACTGTAAGTACCTCAACTCGACATCCCCCGAATCGATTCTTCAGGTTTGGTTTCGGTTTCCGATAAAAATGCCCTTACAAACCGTGCTTGTCATCATCATCATGAACCAGGCTACAGTGTCGACCACTCAAGCAAGCTCCCGGTGAGCCCGAACCCCTCGGCCGTCCCTCCGAAGCCCGCCTCCGGACCAGGCAGCTCAAACCCCGAAGCCGCGAAGCGCCCTTCGCCGAACATCACCCAGATCGACGCAGCCAAGCCTTCGTCCGGCTCGTCGATCCACTTGCATTTCAGCAGGACCTTCCTCTTCGCCGCCATCGCTCCGCTGTTCCTCGCCATTCTTTGATCCCGCCATTGCCTTGTATTGTTTTGAAGTTGACATGGATGCATGATCACACGCTCTCACACTCTTTTTTTGTAGTTGCCGTAGGAGTTGGTACAGTACAGGATAGAACACACAGGATGAGTTGAGTTCCGTAGGTAGACCTAGGCCATTTTCACTTTGATTAATTTCACTTACGTGTTGATATGTATACACTGGTAATAACGCGCTCCGCCGAGGGGTTTGTGACGAGGTGGACGCGCATGTATATGTAGTGAAACCACAGAATAATGATCATACTCACTGTCGTATACTTTGTGCATGCTGCTGTCTACTGTTTTTTTCAGCTACAAATTAAAACTGTATCAGGTACTCCCTCTGTAAAAAAATATAAAAGTGTTTAGATCACTAAACACTCTTATATTTCTTTAACGGAGGGAGTAGGTTTGAACTTACATGGAGTCGAATCAATCAATTATGAAATCTCCCTGCACCGTGGTATTCATGATGCCAATGAGGGGAGCGTGTTTATTCATAGAAAAAAATACTTATGGCACTTTTCTTTGAAAAGGAGGAAGACCTTCGGCCTCTGCATCTGGTGATGCATGCAGTCACTTTATTAATTATGCACAAAAGACCTTACAAAGTAATACAATAGTAAGACTGAAGCCACTATCTAGGCAACATTTATCGCTACTCCTATCCAGTTGATGAAGGGATGCTGATAATCTGGACCTAATACCAAACGGACACCGCAGCCAAACCTAACATCTAAGACCTGAGGCCTCAACCAGGACGCCTGCCGGGTATGGGGCACCCACCGGTCCGGCGCACACTCAGAACCCGCCGCCGCCATCTGCCACCAATCCATCTCTAGAGTTGTATTGCTGCATCTACCTTGTCCGGTCTAACTGTCGTCGATGCCACCACGACGCCAGACAGCGTCACCCTCCTGCGCGAGTCCATCATCGCACATAGACGCCTAATCTTTAGGGCGCCATGCCATCGAGATCTGTCACCATCAATGTGTATGATGAAGCACCGCTCGACCAAAGACGTCGTCCACTGGTCCCCCAAGCCCATGTACACCTTCAAGAATGATGCCCCCAAGGGGGAAACAACCCAAGCGCATCGCCGTCTTCTGATCTATCGATCTAGGGTTTCCCCCGGAGGTAGCAGATAGAGGTCTAGAACTTCTCCACGACGATGCCTTCAAGAAGGGAACGACACTGTAGAGCGCCGCCACTGTCGGCTTTGGCATCTAGCCAAGAGCAAGTTTTCACCCAGATTTGTTTGAAGAACTCTATCCAGCTTCTTGTGCACGGATCACCGCCTTCTCTATCGGATACTTGACCAAGGATCCAACCGCCACCGCCAGATCCATGCAGCCAGCACCGGGAGATGACGATAGTCTCCCTAGACCGGAGCTAGCACGAACTAGATCAGAACGAGTGGGAGACGAAGATACCCCTGGAACTCCGGCAGACCAGCGAAGAGCCGCCGGCACCACCGCGTCCACATCGCCGGCCACACCGGGCCATCGCCACCCCCCGTGCCGGCCGGTAGTCACCAGATCCGGGGAAGGCCGGAACCGATCGGACCAACGGGCGCGCCGCCACCCAACCATGGGGTCGCCGCCCTTGCCTCCAACGCCCCCTGTGCAGCCGACCGATTCCCACCTGCACCACCACAGGGGCCGCCGCTGGGACGCCGCGCCGCCGTGGGCCAAAATGGGGGCCACACCTCTGCGGATCTGGGCGCCCACGCCACCCATGGATCCGGGGGAGAGGGGAGAGGCCCTCCGCCACTGCGTCGCATGCAGGGGCTTAGCCCGGTGCCGACCACCTGCGGCGGCGGAGGGGAGGACGGGCACGGGAGAATCTCCGGCGGCAGAGGTTGGATCGCCCCATGTCGCCCGCGAGGGGTGTGTGTGTGTGGAATGTCATCCAATTATTGATGCCTCTCACACTGGAAAAAAAAAACTTATGGCACTTATCATTTGGGAAGAAAAAAACTGCCGTTTGTATAGGACTTCTAATTCTAAATCGACTGAGAAATTTTCATTTTCAGAGCGAAGTTCCTAGATGTGGTTCCATGGCTGATTAGGAAGTTGAAAGTTCCACTTGCACTTTTTGAAGATTGCGTGCAAATCTAGGTTTGGTAAAAATGTGCAACTGAACCGAACACTTGCACACTTCATGAACAATTTTCCGCTTCACGGCATACAATTCTACCGACTTAGAAATAACACTCTCTCACGCAGATCAGACATAACAAACCCGATGTATTTTTAGTGTCGATGCTTACGCATCTCGAGCTCAACGCATATGTTCTTACCAAGCTGTATTTTTGGGGGAACCCTGTTACAACGTCAGTTTCCATGGGGAAAAAACTTGTGGGATGGACAAGACCAGACGTAGATGGCTTCTTCGGACAGGTAAATGGAATGGACGAACAGTATGGCTCTGAGTCTCTCCATGATCACATTCAAGTCATCATCTTCTCCTCCACGACACACTACTTTTAGAAGTGCTTGCAAGCACTCGCATTTAGATGAATGAACTGTTGTTGTATAGAGAGGAGCTGATGCGGATGCAACGGTCACGGATAGACTGGTTGAAGGAAGGGGGTCGTAACACAAAAAACAAAATCATGCAAGATCAGTATGGCGTGCTCGGAAGAATAGAATCAAAAAGCTAGAGGATGTGAATGGTATTGTAAACACAGGGATCAAAGAAATCGGGGGTGCGGCTACTGAATATTTTGAGACTATTTTCACAGCCAACCCCACCATTTGATCATTCATTCATTACTGAGTTTTTGTTCCAGTTGTGAACCAGGAGACAAATGATGTTTTGTGAGTGAAATGCACCACTAGTCCATCAACTCAAACTGATTGTACACTTTAGGCCAACAACTCGAGAAGTGATCGGATTTAGTCCACAAACTCATTGATCTGATCAAATAATGCCAAAACCGGTCCGAGAGTTAAAAAACCGGCCACATGGATGCCATGTCATCATTCCGTTGACTGCTCGTGCGTTCACTATTTTTTACAGGGGTCTATATATAAATTCGATGATTTTTTCTCACAAATCATAAAAAATAGTAGAAAAACATGCGTTACCCAAGACTTGAACCTGGGCTGTTCGGAATTTGGTCTGCCTCACTGACCACGGAACCAACATCTGGTTTGCACACCAGCATGCTGCCCACAGGATATATTTTCACATAGAATCATGACAGAGAAAAAAACAAATCAGAAGGTCCCTCCAAATCGTTTTTCAATCAGGCGATCTCTTTCCTTCTGTTTGTCAATCTGCGAAGATAAATAAAGTAGGTTGCCTGTTGGTGCATGAATGAGTTCGTGGTGTATCTGTCTGGAAGCTGATTTCTATCCCGACGACCTGGGCTCCGAAAATCTGCATCTGAGCACGGGCTCAGCTGCACCCGCTCAGAAAAAAATTCAAAAAAAATACTAGAAAAATTCCAAAAATTCCAAAAAAATATTGTGTGGTAGATCATTTGATGCGTGACGTCCGCTCCAAATTTCATCTCATTTGGACATCTGAGCAATTCTGGGCAAAAAAGACAAATCGGGTCAAAACAGTTCCTGAACAGTAAACTGTTTTACAGACCTCGATTTTGTCTTTTTTGCCCAGAGCTACTCAAATGTTTAAATGAGTTGAAATTTGGAGCGAACCTCATGCATCAAATTATCTACCACACAAATTTTTTTTAGAATTTTTCTAGTTTTCTTTTTGATTTTTTCCGTGAGCACGGGTGCAGCTAAGCCCGGGTGCAGATTCGCCGCACTCAAGTCCGACAGAACTCACGTTTATTTATTTTTCTTCTGATTCTAAGTAAATATATATATATATAGACCCTGAGTTGTAGGTTAGTGTGCAAACGTGGTGTTGGTTTGGTGGTCACTAAGGCATGCCAAAATCCAAACGCCCAAGGTTCAAGTCCTGGTCAATGCAAATTTTTTTAATATTTTTTCTCCCTTCCAAACGCCCTTAGCATGGTTGTGAGAAAAAGCTGACCAATTTACAAACAGACCCTTGTAAAACATAGTGAAATCACCAGCGGGCAACGAAGGATGACATGGCATCCATGTGGCCGGTTTTTTACTCTCGGGCCGGTTTTGGCTTTATTTGATCAAATCAACGAGTTTGTAGACTAAATCAGATCACTTCTCGAGTTGTTGGCCTAAAGTGTGCAATCAATTTGAGTTTGTGGACTAGTGGCGCATTTCACTCATGTTTTGTGTGCAGAGTTTTCAGATAAAAAGATCGCAGATGCCCTTTTTCAAATTGGCCCGTCGAAGGCGCCAAGGCCAGACAGATTCCCGCGCGATTTTTTTCAACGCAATTGGACTACACGAAGGAAGGTATAATTTCTGCGGTAAAGGAATTCTTTTACACTGGAGTAATGCCCCCTTGATACTATTATTGTCATGATCCCGAAATTGATAATACGGTGAAAATTACGGATTTCCGGCCTATAATTCTATGAAATGTTGTGTACATGGTGGTTTCAAAATGTTTAGTGAATCGCTTGCGGCCTATTCTAGATGTTATTATTTCTCCTGCTCAAAGTGCATTTATTCCCGGACGTATGATCACTTATAACGCCTTTGTAGTTTTTGAATATGTTCGTCATATTAAGCAAGAGAAGGATCCCACGAGGAGTTATTGTACATATAAGCTAGATCTCTCAAAGGCTTATGATAGGGTGGATTGGAATTATCTTAAGCAAATGATGCAAAAGTTTGGTTTCGCTCATCGATTGGTTGAATGGGTAATGTCGTGTGTGACCTCGGTGAGATAATCTGTGTGCAAGGTTGTTTAAAGCGAAGTATTTTTCCCAATGGGTGTCTTCTGGATACGGGTTTCACTGGAAATCTGTCGTCTACATGGCAGGTTATTGTTCATGGCTTAGAGCTCCTCAAGAAGGGTGTAGTGTGGAGAATCGGTAATGGACGAAACGTACGTATTTGACGTGACCTTTTGAAAGTGCAACTATCCCTAGGTGGTTTTGATAATTCATAACAACATATAGCTCATTGAGCTAATGCTATTCCAAGATGATCATTTCAGGAAAGCTCAATGATTGGCATGGCATGGATGATGAAAGTGGAACCCTCAAAATGCTAAGGACAAAGGATTGGCTCTAGCTCATATGCTCAAGACTCTTCATTTTACATTTTAGTGGTCCAAGATCACATTGAGTCCATAGGAAAAGCCAATACTATCAAGGAGGGATGAGGTGTTGCTTAATGAGCCTCTTGCTTCATGTGCTTAATGATATGCTCCAAAATCCTCAGCTACTTTCCCATATCCACATTTGACCTAAACCCAAAGCCAAACTCGGCCCTACCGATTCTTTCAACCCGGCGCCACCGAGTTTCACTTGTCATAGCCATTGCCAAACCCTAAGCAAATCGGTTCTACCGATAGGGATCTCGGTCTCACCGAGATGGGATTGCAATTTCTCTGTTTCCTTTTCGTAACTTTTCGGTCTCACCGAAAGAGCGTATCGGTCCCACCGAGATTGCAATGTAAACTCACTGTTTCCTTTTCGTAACATTTCGGTCTCACCGAGAAGAGCGAATCGGTCCCACCGAGTTTACCTGACCAACTCTCTGGTTAACTTATTACCAAAATCGGTCTCACCGAGTTTGTGTAATCGGTCTCACCGAGATTACATTATGCCCTAACCCTAACCATATCGGTCCTACCGAGTTGCATGTGAGTCCCACCGAAAATCTCTAACGGTCACTAGGTTTACTATTTTGGTCCGACCGAGTTTGTTGATTCGGTCCCACCGAGATTGGTAAATTGTGTGTAACGGTTGGATTTTGTGTGGAGGCTATATATACCCCTCCACCTCCTCTTCACTCATGGAGAGAGCCATCAGAACACATCTACACTTCCAACTCATATGTTCTGAGAGAGAACCACCTACTCATGTGTTGAGGCCAAGATATTCCATTCCTACCATATGAATCTTGATCTCTAGCCTTCCCCAAGTTGCTTTCCACTCAAATCTTCTTTCCACCAAATCCAAATCCTGTGAGAGAGAGTTGAGTGTTGGGAGACTATCATTTGAAGCACAAGAGCAAGGAGTTCATCATCAACACACCATTTGTTACTTCTTGGAGAGTGGTGTCTCCTAGATTGGCTAGGTGTCACTTGGGAGTCTCCGACAAGATTGTGGAGTTGAACCAAGGAGTTTGTAAAGGCAAGGAGATCGCCTACTTCGTGAAGATCTACCGCTAGTGAGGCAAGTCCTTCATGGGCGATGGCCATGGTGGGATAGACAAGGTTGCTTCTTCGTGGACCCTTCGTGGGTGGAGCCCTCCGTGGACTCGCGCAACCGTTACCCTTCGTGAGTTGAAGTCTCCATCAACGTGGATGTAGGATAGCACCACCTATCCGAACCACGGGAAAAACATCTGTATCTCCAATTGCGTTTGAATTCTCCAAACCCTTCCCTTTACATTCTTGCAAGTTGCATGCTTTACTTTCCGCTGCCAATATACTTTTTGCATGCTTGCTTGAATTGTGTGATGATTGCTTGACTTGTCCTAAAATAGCTAAAATCTGCCAAGAACTAAAATTGGGAAAATGTTAAGTTTTTATTTGGTCAAGTAGTCTAATCACCCCCCCTCTAGACATACTTTCGATCCTACAAGTGGTATCAGAGCCTTGGTCTCCATTTGCTTTGATTTCCATAGCTTTTGGTGGTCATAGCCTTGGTTTCATAACCTAGGAGAGTATGGCGTCTAGCGAGGGAAATTATCACCGTAGAGGTCCTTACTTTGATGGTACTAATTTTGCTAGTTGGAAGCATAAAATGAAAAAGCATATTCTTGGACATAACCCCGCCGTTTGGGCTATTGTGTGTGTTGGTTTGGAAGGTGACTTCTTTGATGGGAGAGAACCAAACCGTGAAGCTACCACGGATGAGTTGAAGATGTTGCAATACAATGCTCAAGCTTGTGATATTCTCTTCAACGGATTGTGCCCCGAAGAATTCAACAAAATCAGCCGTCTTTAGAATGCAAAGGAAATTTGGGACACTTTGATTGATATGCACGAAGGTACCGACTCCGCCAAGGAATTCAAATTGGATGTGCTTCAAAGTCAACTTGACAAGTTCAAAATGAAGGATGGTGAAGGTGTCGCTGAAATGTACTCTAGGCTTGCTCTCATCACAAATGAGATTGCCGGCCTAGGGAGTGAAGAGATAACCGATAGATTCATCATCAAGAAGATTCTAAGAGCCTTGGATGGAAAATATGATACCGTGTGCACATTGATCCAAATGATGCCCAATTACAAAGATCTCAAGCCAACGGAGGTGATTGGAAGAATTGTTGCTCATGAGATGTCACTTAAGGATAAAGAGGAACTTCACAACAAATCAAGTGGTGCCTACAAAGCCTCATGTGAAGCCCCTACATCATCAAGTGAGAAATAAAACTTCAATGAAGAATTAAGCTTAATGGTGAAAAACTTCAACAAGTTCTACAAGAGTAGAAGCAAAGATAGAAGCTCCAAGTCAAGGTCCTACAATGACAAAAGATCTTCTAGTCGAGAGCGAAACTGCTACAATTGTGGAAGACCCGGACACTATTCCAATGAGTGTACGGCTCCTTACAAGAGAAGAGAAGACTCTCCAAAAAGAAGAAGCAAAAGAGAAGAATCACCATCAAGAGAGAGAAGGAGTAGAGATGATCGTTACGAACGAAGACACTCACGGAGAAGCAAGGATTCGGAAAGGAAGGAAAAACCATCAAGGAGCTACACAAAACGAAGACATCAAGCTCATGTTGGTGAATGGGTATCCGGCTCCGACTCCGACAACCACTTCGAGAGAAGTTATCACTCCGATTCCGAATATACTCAAGATGAAGGTGTTGCCGGTCTAGCACTTGTGTCAACCAACTCCTACGACATATTTGACTCACCAAATGAAGGAATTGGAAGATGCTTCACGGCCAAAGGTCCTAAGGTAACACACCCCGAGTATGTTGATTTTAATAGTGATGAAGATGACTTGTTAGGTGATGATGATTTACTTGTTGACAACTCTAGTGATGAATACTATGATGAAACGTCAATTAATCATGCTAATCAAGATAAAACGAATGATAATGATAAGGAGAAGATTGAGGCTCTAACTAAAGAACTAAACACTCTTAAGTTAGCTCATGAAACTATCTTCGAAGATCATCGAGAACTTTTAAGAGCTCATGAGAAGTTACGCTTTGAAAAGCTCAATCTTGAGCAAGAGCATGAGTTTTTAAAGGCAATCAATGATGATCTCCGCAAGAAAAGTTCTTCTTACATTGACAAGCGTTTACTCTTATCCACTTACATGCCTCAAGTCAAGTCTAGTAACAAGAACAAGAAAGATTCTTCCTCTAGTAGTAACAATGATCATGCTAAATTCAGTATTGTTGCTTCTAGTAGTTCTCTTGATTCCACTAATGATTCTCTTAGCCAAGTTACACTTGAGCAAGAAAATAGCTTATTGAAGGGAATTATAGAGAAAGGAGTGTACAAAAGCCTTGCCGGGAGTAAGCAATTCGAGGAAATTGTGCGCAAGCAAGGAAGGCACCGAAAGAATCAAGGTGTTGGTTTTGAACGAAAGTTCAATGCCAATGGAGTTGAGTGGGAAGAAGATCAATACCCCAAGACAAAGTTTGTTCCTCAACAAGAGAAGTATAATCCTACTTCCTTCAAGGGGACACAAGCTCAAGATGATCTTCCACCACAAGACTACAAGCAAAAAGGCAAGGACAAGCTTCAAGAGGAAATTGATGCATTTGAAGAAGCTCCTAAGACCTTAGTCAAGTGGATTCCCAAGACCACTTCAAGTTCCACTTCATCAAGTACGACTACAACTCCAAGGATTCCCATCAAGATGGTGTGGATCCAAAAGAAGAAGAACTAGAGAGTTCTTGAGGGTGACTCCGCCAACATACTTCACTCTTATCATTTTGGCAAGAACAAGTGCAATCAACTTCCACATCTTGCACTAGTTCAAGGAGTCACAAACCCTCTTGTTGGTAAGACAAGGGACAAGGTAACCTAAAAGTTTTCATGGACATCATCTTGTGTGTGCATCACTCTATGTCTATGGATATCCTTGTTTGTTCCTTGTGAGACTAACCCATGTAGGTATTGAAAGTGCAATTCACTCAAATGGATAGCTCCAAGTGATCTACATCAACATTGAGCATCCACATCTTCAACATCTACATGAAGTCATCATCGACAAAACCCAAGGTTAGTTCATCCCTCTTAGGGGGGATATCACATCTAGGGGGAGCTTTACTCTAAGACTTGAGCTAAAGCAACTCTAGAGATGTGAACACAACAATGCTTTATGTAAAAGTGGTAACCCCACTTGAGCCTAAACGATGAGTATGACCTATGATCAAGTGTTCTCACTTGACTCCTAAGTCAATATATTCATATATAGATGACCTAGTCATCGCCAATTGCTTGATAGATGCTAGAATTGGTTGTGCATGCTTTGTCATATATTTCAATTGCCATTTTATTGTGTGAGCATGTTGGTTGCATATTTTACTCATTCGAGGACATCCACTTGTTGTTTTGATTGTTTGGTTTTATTTCCTTTTGCCAAGTGGATGGACAAGAATGCCTAAGAACCTCCTCTAGCTATTTATACTTTTCTCGTCTCAAACTCTATTCATGCTACATCACAAAATTTGATCAAGTCAGATTCGAACCACTCTGTGCGAGGAGCACTCAGAGTCCCCGATTTGTCATAGACTTAAACTTCCAAAACCTCTTTGTGATTCTCGGTCTGACCGATATCCTACTTTCGGTCCTACCGAGATCATTAAGTTGATCTGAATTTTCGATCTCGGTGCAACCGATTTGAACCATTCGGTCACACCGAGTTGCAATAACTGTATACAGTTTTGCATCTCGGTGCCACCGAGTTGTTCCACTCGGTCACACCGACAGGGTCGGGCTATATATAGTCACGGGCAAAAATTTGGAAATTTCTCCGAACCCCTTCGCCCGCGCGATAGCTCGCTCTGCCAACGTGGTCTCCGGATCGTCTCCTTGCCGCCAGCCGCCTCCAGTCGCTGGTCTCCATCGCCCTCAACGGAATTCAACCCCGACGTTGCCGCCGTAGCGAGTCTCTGCCGAACTAGGGTATGGACTTGATCTTTGTGCTATCCCCAATCTGATTCCTAGCACATTGTGATCTTATTGTTTCTAGCCACGATTGAAACACTCATATCTAGTCAATGCGTTCGTAGAATAGGATTGATTCGAAAATTTTAGGGTTAGGTTTCCACCGAAACCATCTCGGACCCACCGAGTTGAAAAACTCGGTCCCACCGATTTGGCTCATTTCATTGCACAAGTGAGACTCGGTCTGACCGAGAATTACTAATCGGTGTGACCGATTTTGGAACTTTGTGAAACCCTAGCAGTCTCGGTGCCACCGAACTGTGACTCGGTCTGACCGAGTTCACTAGTTTAGGTTCCAAAACTGCTTCGGTATCACCGAGTTTAAAAATCGGTAGATCCGAAATGATTTCTGTGGGAAACTAAAACTAAGATTTTGAGTCATTCTTTTGCAAAAATCTCCGCATTTTGTGATGCTCATCCACTCTACCTCATCTATAAACTATTCACAGGGTCAGCAGTCAGCTTGTTCATCATGTCAGATCAGAGTGACAGCCAAAATGTGTCAGAACAGCAAGTGCACATGAGTGAGGGCACTAGTCCCTCCAGTTCTTCAGATGAAGGCAGCAGGAGCACCCCTAGCAACCTGCCAAAAGCTGCCACCAGACAAAGGAAGAAGAGAACCTCAAACTCAGAGGATGAGGACTATGTGGCAGAAGAGGAAGCAACTTTCAAGAAAGTTGTGCTCAAGAAGGAATATGGCTCAGCTCAAAGCACAAAGCCAGGGATGAAAATCAAAAGGCCAGCAGGAAGGCAGCCTATGCCAAAGGCCAGAGCCTCAACTCAGATTCCTAAAAAGCCTGCACCCAAAGAGGCTGCTGCAGAAGGAAAGAAGAGGAAGGAGAGGATCAAAAAGACCACTGCTAGAGTGCTTGGGAGATCCTCAATCATGAGAGATTCTGAAGAGGAAGAGGAAGAAGAGGTTGCTGCACCAACACCTAAGGCACCTAAGCTTATGGGTGATGCTATCAGGACATGGGCTGCTGCATCAAAGCCCAAAGAAGCACCCAAAGCTGCCTCCAAGCCCAAGTCAGCACCAAAGAGGAATACAAGGAGCATACCAGCAACTGAGAAGAACAAGGCCCCAGTGCCTGAAGCTACTGAAGATGATGATGAAGGACAAGTTCTGAGAAAGCTTAAGCCCAAGATCCCAGACCACAATGATGCTCATCCTGTGGCTGAGGACATGAAAATCAGAAGAGATTCAGGGCTGAGGAAGTGGAGAGAAGCAGATCCGTATGCTTTAAGGAGAAGAACTGCTGTTGATTACAGGTTTCACACCAAGGAACAGCAGGACTTCTATGAGACAGTTTTGCTTGATAAGAAGTCCATTGTTTGTGACATGAGATGGGTTGATTGGGAGTACATCAAGGACAACGAAGAACACTATCTTGGAGTGTATGACAGCTTCAAGGGTTGTGGAGTTGCAGACTTTGTTGGGCAGAAGCTCACAAAGTGGAATGAAGAGCTCATCATGCAATTCTACTCCACATCACACTTCTATCCAGATGGCAGGATAGTGTGGATGTCTGAAGGCACTAGATACCAATCTACAGTTGCTGAATGGGCTCAGCTGATCAATGCCCCAGAAGAGCAGGAAGATGACTTGGATATCTATGCCAAGAAGAAGATGGATCACAATTCCATGTCAAACATGTACAAGGAGATCCCAAATGAAGCTCTTGAAACTTTCAAGTTTGGCTCAGTGCATTATCTTCTGTCAGGGCTGCCAACTATCAACTGGATCCTAAGGCACACTCTCTTGCCCAAGTCAGGTGATCACAAGATGATCAGAGGCCATGCAATCAATTTGCTTCATATATTTGATGTGCCACAGAAGTTCAAGGTGATGAGCCTCATGGTAGAGACCATTAAGAGGACAGCAGCTGATCAGAAGAGGAGTTGTGGATATGCCCCACAAATTCAGGAGTTAATCAACTCAAAGATGGGCATAGGCACATACCTGCTAGACGAGGAACACCTGCCCATCCATCCAGACTTTGAGGACAATCAAGTTGTCATGAATGAGAATGAACCATCATCTGCACAAGCACAAGCAAAGAAGGAGAAGGCAAGGATGGAGAAAGCTGCCAAGATGCCACCTCAAGAGGAGGCATCTGAGTACTTCTTGAAGAACAAGCAGGAGCAGCTCGGTTACCTAATAGCATCAACTCTAAGGATTGAGAAAGGATTAGCCACCCTAACTCGAAACCAAGAGAGCCTAGAAAGAATCACGAAACAAAAGTTCTATGACCTAGATGTGAAGGTGACAGAAATTCAGTCTGCAGTGGAACAACTACAGAATGATATGCAGGAGAGGAAGGGCAAGACTACAACTGATGCATTTGCCAGAGTGCCACGAGCTCAGAGGTCGACTGCAGTGCCAGTTCCTGACACCAGAGCCACCACCTCAGCTTCAGCCACAGCACCAGCCCAACCAGCTCCAGCATCTACTTCAGCTCCAACTCCAACCACATCTATAGAAACCTTCGTCCTTGGAGTGATACAGACTCCACCACCACCAGAAGATCAAGCCTGAGAGTCGATCTAGCACTATGCATTTTCCAGGAACTTTTTGGTAACTTGTTGCCAAAAGGGGAGAAAAATGTATAGATCATAGGCTTCGAGAGAGAGAGAGTGTGTTGCTTTTATTCTCTCTTGCTTTATTTGGTGATTTTTCAACGTTGTTTGCTTTTGGTTGAGATACTTTGATATGCTTGTGAGACATTGATGATCATGTGTTTGATCATAAGCTACACTTATGCATGCTTGATATATCTTATCTATCTTATGTGATCATTCACTTTCTTTGGTGATGAGTGCATGTATTTCATTCTTATCTTTTTGAGCGCTCCACAAAGATGTATGTGACATGGAAGAGTAACCCATGACTCTAACTCTTTGTGCATTTGCAGTCCAAAGCAAATTTTAAATATGCACAAATTTAGGGGGAGCTCTTACTTATCACATACTTCTCAAAGTAACGATATATTTCATTCTTATTATTATTATTTGTCGAAGCTTTGATCTATATGTTGTCATCAATTACCAAAAAGGGGGAGATTGAAAGTGCAACTATCCCTAGGTGGTTTTGGTAATTCATAACAACATATAGCTCATTGAGCTAATGCTATTCCAAGATGATCATTTCAGGAAAGCTCAATGATTGGCATGGCATGGATGGTGAAAGTGGAACCCTCAAAATGCTAAGGACAAAGGATTGGCTCTAGCTCATATGCTCAAGACTCTTCATTTTACATTTTAGTGGTCCAAGATCACATTGAGTCCATAGGAAAAGCCAATACTATCAAGGAGGGATGAGGTGTTGCTTAATGAGCCTCTTGCTTCATGTGCCTAATGATATGCTCCAAAATCCTCAGCTACTTTCCCATATCCACATTTGACCTAAACCCAAAGCCAAACTCGGCCCTACCGATTCTTTCAACCCGGCGCCACCGAGTTTCACTTGTCATAGCCATTGCCAAACCCTAAGCAAATCGGTTCTACCGATAGGGATCTCGGTCTCACCGAGATGGGATTGCAATTTCTCTGTTTCCTTTTCGTAACTTTTCGGTCTCACCGAAAGAGCGGATCGGTCCCACCGAGATTGCAATGTAAACTCACTGTTTCCTTTTCGTAACATTTCGGTCTCACCGAGAAGAGCGAATCAGTCCCACCGAGTTTACCTGACCAACTCTCTGGTTAGCTTATTACCAAAATCGGTCTCACCGAGTTTGTGTAATCAGTCTCACCGAGATTATGTTATGCCCTAACCCTAACCATATCGGTCCTACCGAGTTGCATGTCAGTCCCACCGAAAATCTCTAACAGTCACTAGGTTTACTATTTCGGTCCGACCGAGTTTGTTGATTCGGTCCCACCGAGATTGGTAAATTGTGTATAACGGTTGGATTTTGTGTGGAGGCTATATATACCCCTCCACCTCCTCTTCACTCGTGGAGAGAGCCATCAGAACACATCTACACTTCCAACTCATATGTTCTGAGAGAGAACCACCTACTCATGTGTTGAGGCCAAGATATTCCATTCCTACCATATGAATCTTGATCTCTAGCCTTCCCCAAGTTGCTTTCCACTCAAATCTTCTTTCCACCAAATCCAAATCCTATGAGAGAGAGTTGAGTGTTGGGGAGACTATCATTTGAAGCACAAGAGCAAGGAGTTCATCATCAACACACCATTTGTTACTTCTTGGAGAGTGGTGTCTCCTAGATTGGCTAGGTGTCACTTGGGAGCCTCCGACAAGATTGTGGAGTTGAACCAAGGAGTTTGTAAGGGCAAGGAGATCGCCTACTTCGTGAAGATCTACCGCTAGTGAGGCAAGTCCTTCGTGGGCGATGGCCATGGTGGGATAGATAAGGTTGCTTCTTCGTGGACCCTTCGTGGGTGGAGCCCTTCGTGGACTCGCGCAACCGTTACCCTTTGTGGGTTGAAGTCTCCATCAACGTGGATGTAGGATAGCACCACCTATCCGAACCACGGGGAAAACATCCGTGTCTCCAATTGCGTTTGAATTCTCCAAACCCTTCCCTTTACATTCTTGCAAGTTGCATGCTTTACTTTCCGCTGCCAATATATTCTTTGCATGCTTGCTTGAATTGTGTGATGATTGCTTGACTTGTCCTAAAATAGCTAAAATCCGCCAAGAACTAAAATTGGGAAAAGGTTAAGTTTTTATTTGGTCAAGTAGTCTAATCACCCCCCCTCTAGACATACTTTCGATCCTACACCTTTGGATTGCACGTGAGCCAACTGGAGGATTAATCACTCCTAAAGGGAGGTGCCCGCTAAAGTGGGTCTCAAAGCTCATAAACCACCGTGGAAATTGGGATTTGGAAAAAATCAATCAATATTTCTTCCGGTGGATATAGTTGAAATTCAGAAGGTATGATTGTCTACACGGCTTGACGATGACTTTGTTGCTTGGGCGCCGAAAAAAAGGGTGTGCTCACGATCAGAAGTGCGTGCAGATTAACTAGTGATGAAATATCAAATGCTAGGGAGTCTTCGGCAAGCTCCCGACCTACTGGAACTCGTGCGGGTGGAACTTTATATGGCGCAGTTTAGCTCCCCCAAAAGTTCAATCTTTTGCTTGGAGGTTGGTCACTGATTCACTAGCTAATTGGACAAATAAGGTTAAGAGAAATCTAGAGATCACTGCAGTGTGTCCTGTATGTGGAAGTGAAGAGGAAGACTCGTTCCATGTTTTCTGTACCTGCAACCATGCCGTGCTTTTGTGGAAGGCAATGGCAAAGGAATGGACTCTACAGGTACGTTCACATGTAAAACCGATCGACCGTGACTGGTTTCTACATCTTTTATCTGAGTTGCAGGATGATGAACGAGTTCGTATTATGATGCTATCTTGGAGGATTTGGTATGTGTGAAATGACATAGTACACTCTAAAAAACCACCTCCAGCGGACGTTTCTTTCAGATTCTTGGCTAGTTATTTGTCTTCCTTAATATCCCTTTGGTCTAATTCAAATATGGATCCAATAAAAGGGAAGGTGGTAGTTATTTTTCAATCAAATGCATAAGCAGCCCACATGCAATATAAAGGAATGTGGTGTTATTTGTTCTTGGACTGGACCGATAGAGGGCAAAGTCAAGCTAAACACCGATGCCTCGGTCTTAGGAGATGTTGCATGTGCAGTCACGAAGGATCCATAATATTTAGCTCTTGCAGATACATACAATCACGCTATGATGTTTTGGAAGATGAGCTTCTCGCATTAAAGGAAGGAATTTCGTTGGCATTACAATGGAGTAATCTACACATTGATGTGGAATCTGTTTGCTCGGAGGCTGTAATGATGATCAAGGGAGTTATTAGGAATAAGTCTAAGTATGCTTTTATTATTAGATATATTATTAGTAGTATGGAGCAGAGTTCTTGCATTGATCATATTTGTCGGAGTTGTGTAATAATGTTAGTCATGCCTTGGCTAATTTTGGTAGGGTGCAACGCCGACTATGGTTTGGCTAGACTTTGGCCCACAAGAGTTCTTGAAACTTGTGGGACGAGATTGTAATACTTTATTCCGAGTAATGCGAGAATTTATTTCGCAAATAAAGCACTCGCATTTTGAGCTCTCTATCTGTATGGAAGGGTTGGCAGTGATGCTCGAGCCGACAACAATGGCAATGACGCAAGAATCTGAATATTCCGCGACATCGACCGTTCTTTCCACGACAGGCAAAGACACATATGAAGAATCTTCAAACCTAATCAAGAAGTGAAATCAATGTAGTACTATAGGAAGAGAAGAGGAGAGATAGAGCTCACATTGACCGATCATTATCAAAATAGGGTTAGTAATTGGTTATTCAAGTTACTATATGACCATAAAGTTTTTTTCTACATAACAAAACAAATCAGCAAAGTCACACACAAAATGAAAACTATCTTTCCCAAAAATGATTTTCTTGAGACGAAAAAATTACTCCCTCTAGCCCGGTCCTTTTTAATCTGCATGCATATAAGATTTGTCTGAAGTCAAACTTCGTAAAGTTTAACCAACTATATTATATATAAGAATATAAGAAGAAAAAATACTTGTGAGAAAATAACTTGCAGTTTCTTCTGTTGGGTCGAAAACCCAGTAAAGGCCCATCAGGCCGCAACGTAACCGTCGCGTTGGTTGGCGCCCTTGGAAAGCCCTTCCTTGTCCAAGCCTGCGCCGCAGCGGAGAAATCCGAGCCGTACACGAGTCACCGTCCGCGAGGATCCGTCCGTCCCAGAGCCGCAAAACCCCGGAACCTGGAAGGGCAGTTCCGTAACTTGCGCCCGCAAAACCCTAGAGGCGCGCGCGGGGGCGAGGGCGAGTCCGACCCGGTCCCGCCTTCCCGGCCCGGACGGAGGCGGCCATATAAAAGCCCTCACTCCCACCCCCACCCGGCGGTTACCGCATCGTCGCCAGGACAAGCCGCCAGCCAGCCCAACCCAAACCACCGGACCGGAGCAGCAGCCGACGCCTCACAACTGCCGCCGCCGCGCAGGCAGGTACGGCCTCTCTCTCCCTACCCGCTCGCCGCCGCCGCGTTTGTGTTGCGTGGATCTGAGACGGCGGTTGGTTCCGTCGCGCATTGCGGCGTTGCAGACGAGCCAGCGGGAGGGAGCCATGGATCGGTACCAGAGGGTGGAGAAGCCGCGGGAGGAGGTGCCCATCAAGGAGAACGAGATCCGCATCACCACCCAGGGCAGGATGCGCAACTACATCACCTACGCCACCACCCTCTTCCAGGTACCGCCGACGCCTTCAGCCCCTTTGAATCGCCGGTTTAAGCGCCCGGTTGTGTAGGCGATAAGCAGTGGGGTTTAGTTTAGGGATGTGTCTCGAAAGTTAGCCGAATGAATGATTGGGCCGTACGGATTGCTGTCCGCTAAGCGTGTGCTTTCAATGCGAACTATTGATTCGAGGATAGGAGGAAATTGTTATCCTCTTACTCTGATGCCTTGTTTGGTAGGATTGGTTCTGTTTTCGTATATTACTTGTGATGTTAAAAAGTAAATGCCCCTAGCACTGTAGGGCGATGACTTTTACTGTGTGGTTGCCAAAGCTGAAAACGCTTGTGGCGAATTAGGCAAAGTTTTTGGATAAGTCCCAATCGTACAGATAGATGTTGTACTCCCATGGGGTGTGATTTGTCACTTTAAAACACTGAAGAATCTGAGATCATGTTGGGCCGCTAATGTGCCCGGTTGCCACTTTTTGTACGGCCAGTAACCACTTTAGTTGATGATGAGTGTGGTGCACGGCTACTTGATATATTCTCTAATAATTGATGGCGACCGTTAGTCACATCCATGTTTTGATGATTTCTCCTGATGTGATTTATGAGTTTCCTTTGATGGCTTTATTTATGGGTTTTCGATAAAAACGCAAGTGTGCATTGCATGCAGTTTTGTTTTTATGTTCTGTGGCTGATGCTTTGCCATATATACATACAGGATAAGGGTTGCGATGAAGTTGTATTCAAGGCGATGGGAAGGGCCATAAACAAAACTGTGATGATTGCAGAATTGATCAAGGTACTTTTGACGGCGGCTGTGCATGGAAACTATGCATTCAAATTTATTCTAAATAAATTGTTTATTGCTTTTTTGTTGCACAGAGGAGAATTGTGGGTCTCCATCAAAACACTGCCACTGAATCCACTGATATTACTGACACATGGGAGCCACTGGAGGAAGGCCTACTTCCGTAAGAATCGACTCTAAACATCTTAGCATATAAAGCTACTACTTGTAGTAGTTGCTAGATATTTTTAACTTACTTTCAGATGTCTCAGCTGTGCTCTTGTGATGACATACAATCTTTTCTCCCTGCAGGCTTGAGACAACAAGGCATGTGTCTATGATTACTATAACTCTTTCAAAGAAGGAGCTGGACACGTCATCTGTCGGGTATGCTTTGCTAGCTGTATATCTGATACTAGGAAAAGTATTTTAATTTTAGACTAAGCAATCATCCCTGTGTTTTGTGGGCTACTTGGTTACGTTGGAATATTTATTTGGGAATTTTCAGGCTACCTTATTCAGCTGTCTCATGAATTGCTAGTTATTCAATTATGCAATTCTTGTTATAGTTTTTGGCACAACTATTAGCTATCTGGAAGAATATGTTGTAACATTGCAAATTGGATTATTCTTCTGCATGAAATGATAGGTTGAGTTAATTGTATGTGCAGATATCAATCTCCTCTGCCTGCTGACAAGGTGAAGCCGTTTGTTGAATATGAGAATGAAGAAGGTATTGGGCATGTTTCACTTTGTTGTCCTTATCATCTCTTATTCTGTCTGCTTTCTTATTTCACTGTAATTGTAGATGCGCACTCACCTCCTGGGCGAGGAAGAGGCCGTGGCCGAGGCCGTGGAAGGGGAATGGGAAGGGGTAGAGGTGCACGTGGTGGGGCTAATTTGCTACTTAGTAAATCATCATCTTCAGAGTATAAAAATGTGCAGCTGTTCATCATTACATAAATTACTTTTCAGGGAATGGATACATGGAGTATGCTGATGGTGGATGGGAAAATGAGCATGCTCCTGCCTATGCAGGCAATGGGTATGCTGACCATGGTCCAGCTTATGAGGGTAATGGGTATGCTCGTGGTAGAGGCCGTGGTTTCAGGGGCCGTGGCAGGAGAGGTGGCTATGGTGGTCAGCCTGATTATCAGCATGATGGAGGGTATTATGATGAGGCACCAGCGCCACCCCGAGGTGGGGGCCGTGGTTTCAGGGGTCGTGGCAGGAGAGGCGGCTATGGTGGTGGCCAGCCTGATTATCAGCAAGACGGAGGTTATTATGAGGAGGCTCCTTTTCCTGCACCAGCTGGAGGTAGAGACAGCTTCCTTCTACCAAATTGGTTGTATGCATCTATGTCCCTTTTTAATAATAAACCGCTGCATCTGTGTTGTGTTGCAGGTCGTGGTAGAGGCCGTGGCCGTGGGAGAGGCGGCCCAGCTCGGGGCAGAGGGCGCGGTGGCAATGCCAATGGCAACATGGTGTATGCTGCCGCTTCGGGCGCATAAGCAGTCCGCAGCTCGCTGCCGTCGTTAGTTGGATGCCTGCTCCAAGCATGAATATGTATCATCTGTGTTGTTTATCTGTGATGACATATATACTTTGTATAAGCCTGTCATTGATTGGGAATGAGGCCAGATTTTGATCTTTGACTAGATTTGTAGGGGTAGCGCCGTTATGATTGTGCTTTGTTTTTTCAAAGTAGAAGTCAAACTAATTGTAGCTACCAGTTGGTAAAGGTTTAGAGCAGGGCATTCTTTCAATTTTTACATAAACGAAATCTTGTTCTGTGTTACATTGTGCCAATTTCGTTTGGTGTCCTGTTTTTGAAATGTAAGTTCTATTTATCGGTACAATATGATTTCTTTTCGCTGGGCCTCTGGTTACAGGATTTTGAAAACCCTGGAATAGGAAAAACATAGCTTGTGTTATAATCGTTTTAGTCTCATAGAGCAATGATTTTTCTTTGAAGATCATAGTCTCATAGAGCATCCCCAAATGTAAAAGCAAACTTAAGCATGGTTCATTGCATATTTTGAAATTTTAAACTCTAATACAAAATGTTCAACATCATACCCGTCGAAGTTGTAGTGAGTTGGTGTAGATCGCCCTTCTAGGGGCCTGCCTTGTGTTCATTGCTGGTAGACGCTAGTTAAACAAATCTATGAAGATGGTATAATAATCCGCTATGAGACAATGTTGCGGTTATAACTGATCATAAAGGCAATTCAAAAGGAACTCGAGTTTTTGCTGGTACGCTAGTTGAACAAATCTATGAAGATGGTATAATAATCTGCTATGAGACAATGTTGTGGTTATAACTGATCATAAAGGAAATCCAAAAGGAACTCGAGTTTTTGCGTGATTGCCGAGGAACTGAGAGAATTAAATTTTACCCTGAAGTATTATAAACGGAAATACTAATGCCCACACGTGTAGGCGTTTGCATCTTACCCACATGTGGAGATCCGCGTCCGTTTGTGGGTGCACGAATCTTGGCATGTTTATGGTGTCACGTAGGACCGGGCTGGTGTGTGGGCATTCACCCGGTCGCCCACACATCCGTTTCACCACACAGAGGGGCCGGGTGTGAGCGTTTAGTAGTTCGCTCACACGTCAATTTTCACTCATGTACAAGGGCTGGTGTGTGGGCATTTACTCGTTCGCCTACACGTCCGTCTCCTCTCCCACATCCAAAGCTATCACTTGCCATGTGTTTTGCAGGGTACATGGCAATTGCCCTAGTGTGCTTGTAAGTAGATGGCAACTCTCTTTTACCCGAACATGTCAGTTGTCATGTGTTTTGCAGGGTACATGGCAACTGCCCTAGCGTGTTCGTAAGCAAATGACAACTCTCTCTTTACCCGAACATGTTATTTTGCCATGTCTTTTTGTAACGCTACACGACAACTACCTAGTGTTAATAGGTGGCAACTCCTAAAGTTTTCAAATCATGACAACTGTAGTAAACCAGACCATACATGGCAACTGCCTAGTGTTAGTAGGTGACAACTCCTAAAGTTTTCAAATCATGGCAACTGTAGTAACCAGACCATACATGGCAACAACTGCAGTTGTCCAAAAAATGGCATCTCACACTTGACCTGAGATGACAACTGCAGTTGAGCAACCATGGCAAACGTAGTTGTCAGACATGACAACTGTAGTACAGCAACATGGCAACTGCAATTAAACAGACATTAAAGAGGGTTCGGATCATGGCAACTGCGGGGACGCGTGGTGACTGTCATGCGGGGCGTGCGGGACCGTGAGGTAGGTGGCTGAGAGAGGTCGTGTGAGTGTTATCTATTTTGCCCACACGTAGGCGTGTGAGAGGGACCGCGAGGGAAAAAAAGGCGTGTGAACATTACTTTTCTTGCCCACACGTTGGCGTGTGGGCTGGTCCTCTTAGACACCACACAAAACATGTGACCAGATCTGTTAACGCTCACACGTGTGGCAGTTATCATCGTCCATTATAAATACTAGTAGGCGAAGTTTAGATCAAATAATTAATTTAGCAGATTGCGTTTGACGCATAGTATGTTCTAAAATCCAAAATGAAAAAAAACATGTTGAACCTTGGCGCTGATACTGAGAGGTGATTCTTGTCTTCCTCTTGCGATTCTCGTCTTCCTTCCTCATGCGCTCCTAGTCTTTCTCGGTGAAGGGCTCCGCCGCCATGAGGTCCAAATTGGCCTCGGTGAGCTTCTGGATGTATAAAGCATACCTAGCCTCGGCAGTGCGTTGTACATTGGCCAGGGGTTGCCTAAGTTGAGCTTGGAAGGGTCGGTCGTACCTCCATGCTATCGTGTCAGTACGCGCACGCGGTGAGCTCTGACATCTCTGAAAATACCAAGCACTTCCGCTTGCCCTTGCACGTGATCTCGACGGCGTAGTGGCGTGACGACCGAAGCGGATGTCGCGGTAGGGCATGATGGCATCCTCGACACAATGGAGTTTGACGGCGACAATGGGTGAACCCCCGCAAAGCACGGCCGGAATCAATGGAGTTTGACGGCGACAATGGGTGAACCCCCGCAAATTTGCAACTATGATATTGGTTCCAGCGCAAAAAAAAACTATGATATTGGTTGCAAATATTTGAAGACACGAGCGCCAGTGCATCCTAGAGGCTGAACAGAACTGCACCCTATGGCAGTCGCCGCAGGTGCTCCACGAGCTCGTCCACGTACTCCTCCTGCTTGGCCCGGTCGCAGAGCATCTCCTGGAACTCCCTGGCGTTGCGCGCGAGCGCCTTCCCTTCCTCGTCCTCCCGCGCCATCACCCGCCGCACCGTGCTGGCGAGGTCGGCCCGGCCGAACGAGCCGTCGCGCTCGTCCCTGGGCACCTCCAGCCCGACCCCCCTCGCCGCCATGACGCGCGCCGTGAGGCCCTGGTCGGCGAACAGCGGGAGCATCACCAGCGGGTGCCCGAACAGGAAGCTCTCCATGAGCGAGCTCCACCCGGCGTGCGTCAGGAACGCGCCCACCGCGCTGTGCGCCAGCACGCGCACCTGCGGCACCCACCCGGCGCGCACGACGCCGCGCCCACCCACGCGCTCCTGGAACCCGTCGCCGGGGAGCAGGGGAGCGCTGGCTTCCCGCAGCGCCCAGAGGAACCGCGCGCCGGACAGCTCCAGCCCGGCCGCCAGCTCCCGGACGTTGTCCGGGGTCAGCGGCGCCTCGCTCCCGAACGCGACGTAGAGCACCGACCTCGCCGGCTGCTCGTCCAGCCAGCGCATGAGGCTCGCGGTCTCCTCGTCCTCGTCGTGGTCCTCGCCGCCGGCTTCTTGGGCGGCTCGCGCGGCGTCGTAAGGAGCGAGGAGGCCGGAAAGGGCGAGGGGCTTGCCATAGAGGTCGGCGATGAGGGGGCAGAGCGCGCCGTCGACCTCGCGGCAGCTGCGCAGGATGAAGAGCGGGCATTGCCGCTCCGTCTCCCAGAAGCGGAAGGCGTCGCATACGCCAGAGGCGTTGGGGCGGAAAACGTAGACCATCTGCTCGGCCTCGTAGAGGCGGTGGGCGATCGGGGTCGGGAACGGGATCCACGGCGGCTGGGCCGCCAGGTCCTCCGCCGTCACCCTCGGGCGCGCCTCGTTCGCCGCCTTGGTGCCGGCGAAGGCGATGAACACCGCCGGGAAGATGGAGAAGAGCGCGCACGGTACCTGCACGCAGCATGGAGCGTTAGATGGAGCCATGCCATGACCGGACGTACTACCTACTCGCCATGGCAGAGACGTACCTTGTGCTGCTCGGCTATGGGCGGGAGCCAGTGGTGCGCGAAGTCAACGAAGATCCAGTCGGGCTTCTTGCCGAACCCCGTCGTACCCTCACCATCCCCGCAGTCGCCGGCGCAGGCTCCCGCGAGAAAGCCGGCGAAAGGGGCGGCAAAGCCGTCGAACGCGGCCTTGAGGAGGTCGCCCTTCTCGGGCGGGACGTCGGCCGTGGACTCGGCGCCGTCCGGGAGGCCGGCGACGGTCGGCATTGGCAGGGGGAGGAGGCGGATGCGGGCGCGGAGGTCGTCGGGGACGGGCCTCAGCCGGGCGAGGTTCCTCGGCGCGGAGACGAAGGTGACGGCGTGCCCGCGCCGCGCCAGCTGCTCCGAGAGCTCCATGTAGGGGATGATGTGGCCGAAGGCGAGCCACGGGAACACCACGACGTGGAGCGGCGAAGAAGACCGCGCGGTCGCGGTGGCCT
The DNA here is from genome assembly GCF_002162155.2 of Triticum dicoccoides. NCBI lineage: Eukaryota > Viridiplantae > Streptophyta > Magnoliopsida > Poales > Poaceae > Triticum > Triticum dicoccoides. Next base: position 549,317,085 of record NC_041388.1, on the reverse strand, counting down.
CTCCGGCGTCCGCCATGGCCTCTGCTCTTGCTTCTTGGAAGCAAGTGTGCTTCCGCCACAACTGAGCTACGTCATCGCAAGCGTGGAGTGAGTCCCCAGTGCACAGACGGAAAACATACCATATTTGGTAAAAAGAGCTTCCTCGCACCTGCAGAAAGTCGGTAGTCCTGCTCCGATCGCCGGCGAGAGAGACGAGACGGAGAAGAAATGTCGATCCAGATCTGGCGGAGAGAGATGGGAATGGAATCGGGGAGAGATGGGACGCGTCCGGCTGAGACCGTGACTCGAGATATGTTTATTGTTTCTTGAGATAGCAAACTGCTCATACCAAGCAGTCGTCCGTTTTTCTTGGGAGGCGAACCTTTCTTTTCAAAGAGTTAAAAGCACTAGGAGTCCTACAACTTGCTCTCAACGTGATAATTTAGTCCTACAATTTGAAAAATAACCCTACCCAGTCCCTGAACTTGCTCAAGATGTGCAAAACTAGTCCCGGCGAATCAGAGAGCGCCATGTGGACTCGTGGGTGCGCACCTGGTCAGCCCGTGCTGTTTTGCAAATAACCCCCTGGAGTTGCTCTCAATCAACCCGCACTACCAGCACCAGAGCACCTGAATTTATTAACCGCATTTAATCTATCAAAGGGGAAACTCATGTGGCCTATCGCAACTCATTCTTCTCCATCCTTGTCTCTGTCGGCGCTGGAGCGGCCGTTGCTGACGTCAGCAACAATGGCTGCCTCGCCGGAGCAGTTCCGCGAAGATGTGCAGCCTCCGTCGGCTCATCTGGTCCGGCCGCCTGCAGTCATTCCTCCAGACTATGGTGAGCTCCTCCGAATTGCATCTTCTCTCTCTGTTCCGTTTCTTGATTGTGCCGGCCACAGTACGGCCTCGTACGGCGGATCCGTGCGCTTGGGGAAGCTGATTCAAGCTTGTTAGTTGCTTTGATCTAGCCAAGTGGCAATCCTATCAAGTGCGCTTGGGGTTATGAGCGATGCATTTAGTCTAGGGTTTACTCTTCGTCGTTATGGGTTTGGTGAAGAAGGTGTGGTTTTTGCATGAAGCTAGGGTTATGAGCTATGTTCTACTTCTTGTGTGAGATTGACATGTTGTGTTCTGTACTGTACATTGGGTTACCATGCTATGGTTTTGGTGAAGTAGATATAATAAATCTGAATGTGTAATTTATCTGAATTTGTTTTGCATGCAGTACATGTTCAGTTAAGTATTACTGAATTTTTAACTGACTTTATGCAGTTTATTTAAAGTTAATTGAATTTTGCACTGAATGCATCTACTTTTTGTATGCAGTACATGTTCAATTAAGTTAACTGTATTTTTAACTGAACTTGGGCAGTTTATGTTCAGTTAACTGAATTTTAACTGAATATCTCTCTTTTTGGTATGCAGTGTGTGACTCAGCAATGGGAAAGAGTGTTCACACTCCTTTCTTTACACTTGAGCTGGAACATGGTGGTCTTTTCTGTGGATCTATCACTGCCCCAGAGTATTATAACTCTTCTTTGGAGCTCCTTGACTATGTTGATGCTTGCACATTTTCATATGCAGTCTTAGAAGAATACCTAAAATGGTTGGGATATCCTGCCAATGAGCACATTATTTACTGGTGTTTACCTGAGAAAACACTTTCAGATGGCTTGGTGAGAATTAAGGGTGATGAGGATTTGCAGCATCTTATCATAGTTAGTGCTCAGCACAAAGTTCTTGCAATTATGGTTGACCATGCAGACTTCATCTGCAATTTCAGAGAAGATTTGATAATAAAGCCGCCATCTGTTGTAAACCCTGTCAGAATGGGCAACTCAATTGTTGGTGCAAGCAGTGCATCATGTGGTCAGAGCATTATTTCAGTGAATGTTGAAGATCCAATTTCAGAGGTTGCAGTTGATGGGACAGCAGAAGATGATGTTCTGACAGATTTGCTTAATTCTGTTGCTGACCCAAATTTGCTGACATACTGTGTAGAGCCTGACCTGTTTATAAGTGCAGAGCAAGACCTCCTTAATTGTGCACAGCCAGACCAGGTTAATGCTGCAGAGACAAATGTGATTGTTGCTGCTGCAGATCCAAATTTGCAACCTGAAAATGATGTGCTGTCAGATTCAGATTTGAGTGACAGTGATTATGAAATAGATGATGGAGATGATGATCTTTATGAAGAAAACATTGACTTTGATGTTGATGAAGAGGCTGAGCAAGAGGAGGTAGAGGTTAAGCCTGACTATGTCCTTGAAGATGAAGATCGCAACCTCTCCACACAAGCACAAGATCAACTGAAGTACAAATTCAGAGCTTTCAATTCCAAGGTGGACATGAAATCCCCTGTTTTTAAACTAGGTATGGTATTTGTTGATGTGGTTGAGTTGAGGAAAGCTCTCAACGCCTATTCAATAAGGAACAGAGTGCAGATCAAGAAGCTTAAGAATGACAAGATCAGATTGGAGGCAGTTTGTCAGGGTGGTGGTTGCCCATGGGTGCTTAGGGCTGGAAATGACAACAGGACTGGAGGTTTTGTCATCAAGGCATATAATGGATTGCATAAGTGCTAGAAGAAGTGGAAGTTAAAGGATATGACAGCAAAATTCCTATGCAACTTTTTCATTAATGAGTTCAGAGATGACCAGAAGATGTCCATTGGAACATTTTCAAGGAAAATAACAAAGGAATTCAATATTACTCCTAATAGATGGAAGCTTGCTAGGGCTAGGAAGCAAGCACTTAAGGAGATACATGGTGATGAGGAAGAGCAGTTCAGCAGGCTATGGGATTATGGGCATGAGCTAAGGAGCAAAAACCCTGGGTCTACATTTCTGCTAACAACTACACTTGTCAAAGATACAAAATTTCCAATGGGCAGAAAATGTTTGAAAACATTATATTGGTCATATGATGCTTGTAAGAGAGGATGGCTAAAGGGCTGCAGGCCTATTCTCTTTATTGATGGTTGTCATATGAAAACAAGGTTTAAAGGAGTGCTCCTTAGTGCTGTTGGAATTGACCCTAATGACTGCATATTTCCCATTGCAATGGGCTGGGTGGAAGTAGAATGCAAAAGTTCATGGGAGTGGTTTTTGACCACTCTAAAAGATGATCTAAATATTACAAACACAGCTCCTTTCACAATTATGAGTGACAAGCAGAAAGGGTTAATAAATGCTGTGCACAAGGTTTGGCCAGATGCAGAACACAGGTTTTGTGTGAGGCATATTTACCAAAATTTTAATGAGAAGCACAAATGAGAGGTATTGAAGCAAGATCTGTGGGCTATTGCAAGATCACCAAACAAGGTAAAATGGAGAGAGAACTGTCAGAAAATGGATGATCACTGCCAAGCTGCCTTCCACTGGACTGAGAGGCTTGAGCCAAACACATGGTGCAAGGCATTCTTCAGGGATTTTCCCAAATGTGACATCCTGCTTAACAACAACTCTGAAGTGTTTAACAGCTACATTCTTGATGGCAGAGAGATGGCAGTGCTTAGTATGCTTGAATATATCTTCTACAAGATCATGCACAGGCTAGTGAGTAAACAAAGGGAAGCTATAGAAAAGTGGGTAGGCTAGAGAATATGCCCAAAGATTCAGAAGAAATTGGATAAGAATACAGAGTTTGCTGCAAACTGCCATGTATCTGAAGCTGGACAACAATTGTTCAAAGTACAGTCTGATAACAATTGTTACACAGTGGATCTTGCTTTGCACACATGTGATTGCAGAAGATGGCAGTTGTCAGGAGTACCATGTGGTCATTGTATAGCATGTTGCAGGGAGGAGATGATTGACCCAGAGACAATGGTTCATGACTGCTACACAGTTCAGACATATCTCAAGGCATATGGGTACACTCTTGTTCCTCTTGTAGACCCAAAGCATTGGGAGAAACAGAATGGGTACAAGGTGCATCCACCAGTGTTTACTAAACAATTGGGAAGACCCAAGAAGAATAGGAAGAAAGCACCAGAGGAGAAGATCAAGAATGGTGTTAGGGTTCTGAACAGAAAAGGTGTGACAGTGCACTGCTCAATCTGTGGCAGAGCTGATCACAACAGGAAGGGGCACTACAAATGGCAGGAAAGTCTCATTCAAGATGGGATAGAGGTGGTTGATGAAAGCTATGATGACCCTACCTTTCTTCAGGTATAGCAAGCACTTAACTACATATGTCATTGTACTGCATTTGTACTGTATTTATGTCATTGTAGAACTTAATGTGCTTAAATGAATCTGTGCAGAACATTTTCCCAAACAATGTAGACCCTCTATTGGACCCAATTGATTCACCAACAAGTATGGTTTTCACCATGGCTCAAAGGGAAATTTCTACAAGAGCTCCTCAAAGGGCATATGGCCCATTACCACAACAGTCTGCCTTTGTTTCTGCTGGTGGTGCTGCAATACCTCAGGCAGTGATCACCACAGAGATGCTCATTGGTAGACAGACAAGGGCAAACACAATAGCTCAAAGAGAAGAAGGAAGAGCAAATAAAAGACAAAGAAATGCACCTCCAGGCAGAGGAACAGGAGCAGATTCAGCTACAGGCAGAGGCAGAGGTGCAGCTCCAGCTGCAGGCAGAGGAAGAGGTGCAGCTCCAGCTCCAGGCAGAGGAAGAGGTGCAGCTCCAGCTCCAGGCAGAGGAAGAGGTGCAGCTCCAAATGCAGGTAGAGGAAGAGGTGCTGCTCCAGATGCAGGCAGAGGAAGAGGTGCTGCTCCAGTTGCAGGAAGAGGAAGTGTTCCAGGTGAGAGGGCATGGTGGCTGTTGTTTGGAGATCAGATTCAGAGGCAAATACCTGATCTCAATGCACCTGCTGAAGATCTGAATGCACCTGCTCCCTGATTAGCTGGCTGTTGCAATTGCCTTTTTTTGTAAAGGCCTAGACTGATGTAACTTTAAGATTGGCCTATTAAGTATGCCAAACAGTGGCATGAAGTGGCAAGATTTGCATTCTTTGGTGGCAAAACTAGTTAATGCCTGAATGTGCTCAATGACCTAGTTAACTGAATTTGCCCTCATTGTGCTGTTCTAGTTAACTGAATTTTAATGCATGTTGTTCTAGTTATCTGAATTTTTTGCCTGCTCTTCTAGTTAACTGGATGTGCATAATGATGTTGTTCAATAAAATAAAATAAAAATATTCTTCTACTTATGTGAATGTGCACAATGAGCTAGCTAACTCAATGTGCACAATGATGTAGTTTCAAAAAAACTTTTTTTTGCCCGGGGCTCGAACCCAGGACCTGGGGTTTATAACGCTGCGTGCAATGCCAGTGGGGTAGAGCTAGTGATTTGTTCTAGTAGCACCTCTCGATATACATATTGTAACTTTTGTGGTCCTGCAGTTAAGCATGCGTTACGGCCTCTATCTGACGATCGAGCACATCGTAGCGTAGTCGTTTTGGTTTCCTCACTTTAAGATGTGGCGACCTGCCGTTCTCCCTCTCCACTCACCGCTCGCACACCCCACTCCTCCACCACTCCACCAACCACCAAAAAAACCACGCCACTCACCGTCTCGACGACCACGCCACCGCCGCCGCCATGGACCAGAGTCTCGGATGGCAGAAAGTCGTCGAAGAGTTGGCCGGCGACAACCCCGAGCTTCGCGCGCAATACAGAGAGATCGCGCGGTGGTTCCCAAGTGTTTAGATGATGAAGATCCACGCACGCGGTCTCGTTAAGGTGATGACGGATGCTGAGAAACGTCATGCCTTCCCCGACGGCATCAACGTTCCTCCGGCGACCATCCTCCTCTGGGCAATGCGCGAGGTTCAGCGCTCCCCTGACCCCAGGCAGCGGGCCCGCTGGTGGATGTACCGCCCATCCACCGCGGCACCGGCCCAGCCGGATGCAGAGCGCATTGCGTCCAGGACCGAGCACGTCCACGACTTCGTGCTTGCCCTGCCGGCGCCCGTCAACGCCACCTACTGGGACCATCAAGGTCCGTCTTTCCTCTTCGGGCCTGACGACGACTCTGACGATGAGTCATCTGACGAGGAGGTGCCGAAGGTCGTCCTGTTGTCAGACGATGAGCCGGAGGTGCAGATCGTTGCGCCGGTCGGAGCCGCCGTGGATGGTGGCCGCAACGTTCCCATTGAGGTGGACGACCTGCCAGATCTGCCTGAATCCGCTATCATCAAGCAGGAGGTTGAGGAGGAGGAGGTGGCGCCGGCTGTTCAGGAGGTTAGCAAGAAGAAGAAAGCAGCAGTGAAGAGGGCAGCTGTTCTGGAGGTGCACCGCTCCGAGCGCCTGAAGCTGCTCAAGGACTGAAGAATGCTGCGTTTGCAAGAGGTGCTGCTTAGGTATGCTGTTATACCACAGCATATAAGTTAGAGATATGATGTTGTTAGGTAGGTATGCTGATATATATGACATCATATAAGTTAGTAAGATGGGGTTGTTAGCTAGGTATGCTGCTATATCATCACAGCATATAAGTTAGAACTCTTTTGGACATTCTATGGTTAGGTGTGCTACTATATACAACACATAAGTTATCTGTAATTATCTGAACATGCATGATGTTGGTATGCAACTGGACTGCTTCCAATCTTGCAAATGTGGTGTGCTGCACTGCTGTGATGCAAATGTTGCATACAGTACTGCTTTACTTGCTTCTTTCTCTTCTTTCTGCATGTGGAGCACTTACTATAAATAGCAATCTGTACATATGGCACCTCATACAGAAATTCAGGTTTCAGACTCATTTTTAGTCAAAATTCAGTCTAGTTCAGACTGTTAAGTTAAAATTCAGTTAAGTTCAGACTGTTAAGTTAAAATTCAGTTAAGTTATAATTCCCTTTAGTAAGAATTCAGTTTGGTAAAACTTCAGTCTAGTTCAGACTGTTAAGTTAAAATTCAGTTAAGTTATAATTCCCTTTAGTAAGAATTCAGTTTGGTAAAACTTCAGTCTAGTTCAGACTGTTAAGTTAAAATTCAGTTAAGTTATAATTTCCTTTAGTAAGAATTCAGTTAACTTAAATTCAGAGTGTTAGTTATAATCTAGTTAAGTTCAAATTCCATTTAGTTAGAATTCAGAGTGTTAGTTATAATTCAGTTAAGTTCAAATTCAGAGTGTTTATTACTTTGAAAACCAACAGTTGACTCTAACATTGGGCCTACCTACCACCATAAATCTAATGCCTACCTACCAACCACCATTTCTACTATATAAAGCACCCCAAATTGCCACAAACAACAACCACAATCCCTTCTCCTCCCCCTAGCCGCCAGAGAAAACCCTAGGACAGATAGAGATGGATCTTGGAGAGGTCATCGATGAAGAAGAACATGTGCCAAGGGTAGCCAGGCGCAGAGAGGCAAGAAGGAGGGAGAGAAGGAACCTAGCTCAGCGGATACTTGCAGCACGCAACCGCAAAGACATGGAGCAGTTCCAGGAGGCATCCCCCCTTGGCTCCAACCCTAGTGATGATGATGTCATCCACTGGGCAAGGAGGAGGGCAAACTTCCATCCCTTTTAGGTGACTAGGATGAGGTGGAGTAGAATTCTGTATCCAGATGAATAAGTTTTTATGTGATGTAGTATCTAGATCCTCCTGGCTATTTGCAGTTAACTGAAGTTTTTATGTGATGCAGTATCTGGTTTTTATTTGTCATGCAGTATCTACATGAATTCTGTATCCAGATGAATAAGCTTTCATGTGATGCAATGTAATAAATCCTAGTTCCTCCTTCTTCTATGATATGTGATGCAGTGTATGGAATGTATGAAGTAACTTAATGAAATCCTGCATCTACCATTCTATGATCCAAAATACCAGTGTATGCAACTTTCAGATAACTGAACAAATAACAGTTAACTGAACCATATTCAGTTAACATTGTATAGCAAACTTCAGTTAACTTCAAAAACAATCTTATACAAAAATATTTGATAAAATTTCATTGTATATATAAAAAACACGGTGAACTGACATAACAAATCAGTAAACTGACATAACAAATCAGTAAACTGAAACAATGTTCAGTTAACCAAAGAAATACTCACTTCACTGAATCTACATTCAGATAACTGAATAATAGTTAAGTTCAACAGAAAATCAATTCAGTTAACTGGCAGAGCATTGATAATCCAAATTCACTTAACCAAATTCAGATAACATAGTGCATGCTTGTTGATTGCAGCAAATAGTACAGTGCATCTGGATACAGGGCATCAAAGATAACCCAAATTAACTAAACAAGTCCACTGATAATCATTAACTAAACAAGTCCAGATGATCACTCAAATTCATCTAGCAGCTCCCTAACCTTCCTTATCTTGCACTTGGTGTCCTCTTTATGCTTGAACAGGTCACCAATCATATACTCTAGCTTCTTAATCTCTTTCTTCAACACATCCCTTTCTTCCTTCAATTTGTCCCTCTCTTGCTTCATCTCATCCCTCTCTTTCTCTGCCTTAGCCCTGACCACCTGATGAATGTTGGTCACTGATTTGTCAGCCATTCTCTTCTTCTCAAGTTCTAGCTTTAGGTCAGACAGAGCTAGCCCTGTGTTGCCCAATTCAGTAATTGCCTGCTCTTTGTCAGCCACCATCTTAGCAAAATCAAGTTTAAAAAACCTCAGGTCTTTTTCCATGGCTTCCTTCTCTTTCATAACCCTAACATTTTCTTCAGCCTGAACAACAGCTTGCCTAATCCTGGATGTGACCTCATCTTCATACATGCCCCATATCCTAGCTAGACTGGTCCTCAATTGTGGAGGCCACTCTAGGTCAACCCAATACACATAGGGGCATTTAGGCCCATCCTAAAATTGGTGAGGAAATGCATAATTCAGTTAACTGAAGAAAATACAGTAACACTGAATCAAAATGCAGTTAACTGGACAAAACTAAGTTAACTGAATCAAAATTCAGTTAACTCGCTGAATCAAGTTTCAATACAACATGTCTGTTTGCACAAAAAAACATATTTGAACAACTAAAATAAACTAAATGGCACAAAATGGCACAACAGATCAAGTTCAATATCAAATGAACTAGTACTACAGCACTACCATCTCAATCTACAACTACCAACATGTACTAACCTTTTGTGCACAACCCAGAAATCTTCTTCCACTGTCAACAGACTCAAATGCAACAAACTTCTCACACACTGCTTGGTGCTCACACCTATTAGGTAGATCTGCAGCAAGGCCTGCCCAATCGGTGCTCTCAATGGTGCGAGGACCCTAAAACAAAATCTGGTAAGAAATCGCATTTTTCAAAAACCCTAGATGCTCATTTGAACCTGGACAGGATCTTACCCGACTGGTGACTTCGTCGCCACTTGACGCGTACGAGCTCGATCCGGAATCACTCCATGAAACCATGGCCGCTAGCTTGCTTGGCGGCTGTGCGGGCTGGACGGCGGCGAAGAGCTGCGGCGTCGAGTAGAGGAGCAAAGCAAGAAAACGGAGAGGGGAGTGAGCTGCGGGTTGTCTGGATCGGGGGGGCCAGACCGTGGTCTCCTTTAATTAATTCAGGTGAAATGGTGGTAGTGCGGGTTGATTCCAAGCAACGGCAGGGGGTCTTTGCAAAATGCGACGCACTGACCGGGTGCGCACCCACGAGTCCACATGGCAAGCTCGGATTCGTCAGGACTTGATTTGCACATCTTGAGCAAGTTCAGGGACTGGGTAGGGTCATTTTTCAAGTTGTAGGACCAAACCATCACATTGAGAGCAAGTTCTAGGACCCCGAGTGCTTTTAACTCCTTTTCTAACGTCTCTAACCAGTAAACCAGCGAACACCAATTTTTTAAGCAATCCTAGCGAACACCCTTAAGACCGTCAGATCCGATCAAAACACATGACAATTTCTCTGCGCCGCGTGACAATTTTTCTGCCTTTTTTTGTACTACAAGACAATGTTTGCTTTAGAGCATGGCAAATACCTTAACACGACATCTGTTTTCCCATGGCAATTTTGTGCATTTGCTGGGAAATCTTAAAAGATCTGACATCAGTTTTTAGACATCTCCGAAAAAAAAGACATACAAACTCCGTTCTGTGACATAGTAGGCGGCGCCGCACTGGTTTTCTTAAGGCGTTGTTTGGATAGAAGATATATATAGAATCCGTACTCTATAAACCAGGAAAACGGTTCAACCAAACAAAACCTGGTTTGGCCACTATAACAAATCCACGTTTATAGGAAACTTGGAACTGTACAACCCAAGATTTCGGGCTTATAGAAAAACGAGCTTATAGGCGTTTTTCCACAAACGCGATTGCTATATGCGTGATTGCAACAACTTTTTCCCACCTGCTCGCTTCTCAACAACTTTTCTGGCGCCAGTTCTGCGTTTTGCTGCTCGCCCTCGCGCCTTTTTCATTGCTTATATACAGGCCCCATCGCTAATAAAACTGGCTGGCCGTCAATTCCATTCACAGGCGCTGGCTGGGAGACGCTGGCGCTGGTTCTCAGTGGCTTCTTCATCAGGCGGTTCTCATCATCTTCCCATCTTCAATCAAGTTGCACGACCCTGGTAAGATCAATCATCCTGTCAATATAAGTTGTAGTCGATGTACATATTTCATGATATTGTCCATTGGTCAATCATCCAGATCAACAAATTAGTCCATATAAGTTGTAGATGTACAAATTTCATGGTATTGTTCATCGATCAATCATCTTGATCAACAAATTGGTCCATATGAGTTGTAGATGTACAGATTTCATGGTAATGTACAGATTTCATGGAATTGTTCATCGATTCATTTTTTGGTAATGAAGCTCATTTTGCAGAAAGAAAAAAACTCCGGTAATCTGAGATAGCTAATTCGTAGATGAAACTAGAACCACCAACTTGGCAATTTGTCCCCTCCTCTCTCTAATTGGAAACACACCTCTGTTTGATTATAAAAGAAACCCACTACACTAGTTACTTGCTGCTGTACATGGAAACCATGTAAATGCCAGATATGAAAAAAGAGTAAATGGCATGCTAACTCTAATTATATATTTATATGGTATTGATAGGCAGTAGGCCAATCTGAATTGTGCGATATAAGTATGTATGTTTGTGCTGTAGTCTAAATTGTATACACATGTATCATAGTCTAGTATGTAGGCCAATCGTGTACTCCTGGATATAAGGGGCCCTCAAATTTAAATTCAACATGCACATGCAGCTTTACCTCTATAAAAACAAATGGTAAGCCAACAGTAGATCACTGAAATACAAGCCATCAGTTCCTTTGTCGACCTGCATTGTGAAAAGAACATAGGAATACACGTAGAAATCAAACAATTAGTAGTAAGTGTTGTCATAGGTAAAACATTAAAGATTAGCTCAGTCCTAGACCCCCATTTGTCTACTGCAATCAGAAGAATACACGCCAAGAGATCACATGAATGCAGTTGAAATATTATTATCATGTTCATTTCTTCCACTTAACAGTGTTCTTCTCAACCAAATAACTCACTTTGCAATATGGCTTGTTGTAAGTACAACTTTAAATTGGAGGTTTTGAAATGTCAAGAGAAATTAAGTTTGTCAATCACATACTCATTTAAATTTTTTATTTTCTTGTAGATAAATATGGATGATCAGAAGGACCAAAAAAATAGGAAAGAAAACCCAGATAAAAAGAGGCATGTATGGAAATCTTCGGAGGACAAAATACTTCTCACTATAATGAAAGATCGAACTTTACACGGAGGGAAAGAAGGAACATGTTACACAAAGAAAGCATGGTGTGATATCTTAGAACAATTCAATGATTCAAGAGTAGACAAACTTGAATTAGAACAATTGAAAAATCGCCATAAGTACTATAGGAGTTGCTATGCTGCCATGGATAGACTTCTTAAACTGACTGGATTTGGTTGGGACGACGATGACAAAATGATAAAAGCTCCAGAAGAAACTTGGGAGGAACTAATTGAGGTAAGTTTGTGCGAGTAGGATTCATATCAAATTGGTATATTATATTTATTAAAAAAAAATTAACAACTTGCGGAAGGATAAGTCACTCCAAGAATATCGAGAAAAGGTGTGGCCTAGTTGGGAAGATCTTCAACAAATATGTGCTAGTTCAACAACATCTGGAGTTGGTGCTGTATCTAGCAAAGGGAAAGATGGTTCATGCACAACTAAATCATCTCAAATTGATCTCAATAAGGATGTTGAAGTACATGAAATCGAGTCTGATGAAAACAATGGCTCCCCTGGTGTGTTCACTAAGAAGTCGACAGCCATTGAGCCAGAAAAAAGGAAATTCCCTGGAAGTGGATCAAAAGAAACTACAAGAGGACAAAACGTACAGCTGATGATGCCATAACAACAATTGATCGTCTTGCAGATGCATCACTCAGCATTGCTGAAGCAAAGAAAAAAACAGCAGAACAAAATGACACTTACTCGGTTAAATCATGCATGTCAGTATTAAATAGTATGGGTAGCCTCGATGCCAGCACAAAACTGAAAGCAGTAAAATCATTTACAGATGGTGACAAACCCACCATTTTCATTGAGATGGATGAAGAAACTCGAAAGCTTTGGATTCTTGATCCTTAGTTATTTTGTAATACACCATTATTTGATTTCAGTAATTGTCGTTTTATGTATTTAGAGAACAATTTCCATTGCTTTTTCTGTCACTTTGTGTTGCAACAATCATCTGTACTTTCAGTTTGAGAAAGTTCATTTCCAACTATTTTATATATCTTATAAAATATTATTCTAAGATGATACAATCAATAGTGTACACTGTGCAGGGAACCATGAACAGTTTGTATGTGCTAGATGATGAATTTTCTGATTCCGAGCAAGTTCTTATTAATAACATTTCTGCAGTGTCCGTGTTTCGTGATGTGTTGTTCACAAGGTTATTCAAAACACCTCGTAACACCTCCATATTAACTGGTGCCCAGAAAACAAAAGAGTTGCTAGAGGGACATCCAGTTAGATTTTACAAACAAATTCGTCTTGAGAAGCACATATTCTACTTGCTGCGAGATGCTTTGTGTGAGAGAGGCTTACTGAAGGATACAAAGCGAATGACAATGGACGAACAACTACTCATGTTTCTACATACCATTGGTCACAATGTTAGGAACCGTGTCATCCAAGATAGATATCAGCATTCTGGTGAACCAATCAGCCGACACTTCAACATTGTTTTAGATGCCATAAATGGGTTGCGTGATGTTTGCATAACAGATCCAAGGAATGAAATCCCAGTGAAAATATTGGGTGATGCAAGGTTCTACCCATATTTCAAGATATTTTCCCATCGCAAACACATGTTACTTTTAAATATGATTAAATACTATGTCATGGAAACTTAAACTTCATTGTTTGACTAACAAAAATCCCAACAGAACTGCCTAGGAGCAATTGATGGGACACACATTGAGGCAAAAATCAGGCTAGATAAGCAAACTCCTTATAGAAATAGGCATGGTTACCCCTCTCAAAATGTAATGGCAGCAGTGTCATTTGACATGACATTCTCATATGTCGCTGCTGGATGGGAAGGTTCTGCGTTAGATCAAGCAGTTCTAAGATGGGCTGTTACTAGTGGGGGTTTTGTTGTTCCTGAAGGTAAAAGTTCAAACATATGAACTATATATTGATTAATCTTATTACATAAAGATTCTGACCGTGCTATCAAACCTTACGTGCAGGTAAATTTTATCGTGTTGATTCTGGATATGCAAATACTCCAAAATTTATTGCCCCGTACCGTGCAGATCGTTATCATATTGCTTCTTTTCGTGGAAGTAATCAACGATATACTAGTGAGAAAGATATGTTCAATCATCTGCACACACAACTACGAAATGTTGTTGAGCGAACTTTTGGTGTTCTAAAAGCTCGCTTTCCAATTTTAAGTAGGAAAGGAGGAATTCCTTATCCATATAAAACACAAGTCAAGATTGTTATGGCTTGTTGTATTATCCACAACTTCATCCGGAAGGTTAATCATCATGATGAGTTGTTCGAGCTTTATGAGCATGGGGAAGCACAACAACATGTTGACCATGGTGATCAGCAAGTTAGAGGGCAAGCAAGAGAAGATGAACGAGCTGCTGGTGAGAGAGTTCATGCAGGCATTGCTCGACAATTGTGGAGTAATCATCAACAGCATTCCACTCAACAACCAGAAGATGATTGAGCATTACAATATTATTTTTTAAATTTTATTTATAGATTCATTACAATAATAATTGTTACAATTTTTCATCAATTTATAGGTTCCAAAACTTCCCGTTCTGTATTACAAGATGATAGTAATGCTAAATTATTTTATGTACAACTATGTGCAATAAATTTGTCATTCGATAAGAAAAATGGCTCCCAGCTCAAATAATTCGACCTTGAAATGCAAACAAAGAAGAAATGTTTACCTACTCCGCCGAATCATCGTCCTCACGCTTGACCTCCAGCCCCGACATGGCCGCTATCAGGGTGGGCGGCGTCGAGCACTCTTTTGAGATCTGAACTTCCATGTACGGACGCTGCTGGACGGCCAGCATCAAGGGGCGGCGTACATCTGGGATGAGCTCGAGAAGAACCTATCCCCGAGCAAAGCCTATGCAGGGCCGATGAGGGAGGTCGCCCAGGGGCGGCGGACCTACGGGATGAGCTCGAGGAGCAGATCTCGCCGAGCAGAGCCTGTACGGGGACGACCAGAGTCGGCCTAGGCGACCAGGGAAAGCCTCCGCGCGCGGAATCGTCGAGGCCGTCCCGACGAGAGGAGGGCGCCGGTGTCTGGCGGTGAGGACAAACGACGGAAGAGGAATCACAGGCTGGAGCGGCTGGAGTCGAAGCTTTTGGGAAGTCATCGTCAATGGCCAAAATCGGGGAAAGAAAGAGAGAGAAGGCAAGGGGAGGAAGTGAATCGGTATCCTCCTATCCAAACAAGGAAATGTATACAAGCCAGTTTTATCCTTTCCAAACCCAAACGTGTTTCTATGTAAATTAGTTATCCAAAAATTCATTAGCAAAACCGATTTTGCTAAAATCCGGCTACAAACTCGTTTACCATGTATCCGGCCCTATCCAAACAACGCCTAAAAGTGACTTCACCAAGTTTATAAAGGAAGTTATCTTTACCTTTAATACAAACTCATGATGATTCTAATGGTATTCAGTTGATATTCAAGATTGATAAAAAAATCGGTAACTTGATCAAAATTTTCAATTGTTTGACTCTAACAAATCTTGTATCCACTGTATTCTAAAACGAATGGAGTACAAAGAAATAGCAAGGATTCAGTGCAAATGCTAAATGGTGTGATAAGCAGTAACCAGACGTGAGTAACAACAAAATACTCCCTCCCTTCCTTTATATAAGGTGTATTTGTTTTTTGTAAAGTCAAACGAGTGCAAGTTTGTCCGAGTTTTTAGAAAAATATATCAACATTAACAATATGAAATTCATATAATTTGATCCATCATGAAAAGTAGTTTCATATTTTATCTACGAGGTACTACAAATGTTACTTTATTCTATAATCTTGGTCAAACATTCAAATGGTTGACTTGTGCTTATATTCTGGAACGGAAGGAGTATAAAAGAGTGCAACAAGTGGTCAAATCCCTGGTAATTCTAAGGACAAACTGGT
Organism: Triticum dicoccoides; assembly: GCF_002162155.2. NCBI lineage: Eukaryota > Viridiplantae > Streptophyta > Magnoliopsida > Poales > Poaceae > Triticum > Triticum dicoccoides. The sequence goes on along the minus strand of NC_041388.1, from coordinate 549,301,490 downwards.
TGTGTTACTTATGATGATCAAACGTTCTTGAGGATGTCGGATAATTGGATAGTTGTCAACCTCATATGTGACTTGCATCGATTATTCTTGCTTATTCGGTCTTGTAGGGATATAGCCTAATACTATGTTATGCAAAGCCACCAACTCACGGATACCTATGATTGTGTTCTTAGCGAGCAATCTGCAACTACTAAGATTTATTAAGGTAAACACCCAAGCATAGCCATAACTTCCTCTAGGCCCATATAGGTGAAGTGTCACGCATTCGACTTTCGCATAACACCACTAGAGAATAACAGCGCAACATGATCAACCAATAATCTTTACTGTAAATATATATGAAACTAGACAACTAGCTTTCGCTTGTATCCTCAAGAACACAAGTGAACTACTCACAATGCATCATGGTGAACATATTCAGTGGTAATGATAATTTTATCAATCCAAAAGCAATGATCTTTCACCAATAATACATAAGGCATCAATTACCAATACAACAATTAACACCAACATGCTGTAACAGTAAGCAATTCACACATGATACAAGGATGGATGAGATTAGAATGGGGGTGATGGTGCTGTTGATGGAGATGGTGAAGATGGCTTGGATGAAGATGTCCCCCCTTGATGCCTTGAAGTATGTGATGGCGATTGCTTCAAATTCCCCTGGTCCGATGTGCATATCTGGCTAGAAACAACCTTCTAGATAGAGCCAGGTTTCCACCTCGCATCGGCTGCGGAAACAATCGGAGAAACATGTATATGGAAGAAATTCTTCAAAAGTTACCATATGGGACCAATGGGTCACTAGAGGCCACACGTGGGTGCGCCTAGGCACCCCATGGCCCACCTGACAACCCCCTTCTGGCTCCTGGGATCTTCTTGTGCAAACCTTTGGGAACTAATTTTCTTTTATTTATAGGATCCTAGCAGGGCATTTTCTTCACGATGGTCCAAAATCCACCATGGACAACATAACTGGCAATTATTTCATGGATTTTCTGCATTATAAGATAAACCACCATTAAATTGATGCAAAGGCAATTGAAATGACATAAAAGTAGTATTTATCCTTTTAAATTGTGACGCGAAATGCACATATCATAGTGTAGGTACCGCAAGATAGGTTATAGATATTGGTATGTAACTACATCAAATAAGGATATGCCACATGCCCCTATACGCCAGATGACCTAATTTCGTTAAATCACAATCAATTCTGCTCAATAGTTGGATGTCTCGTCTATTGCTTTCATTTACAGTCAACACACTTTCTCACTTGGTTTCGATAACTACTACGACTATCCAATGCAGCATTGCTATTGGAGTTAATTTTGTCTTTCCATGATCATTCGTACTATTTTTTTTTGATATATCCAAGTTACCTCACTAAGAAATCAAAGGAGCATCCACAGCTGCTTTGAATGGTGGGACTCTCAAAACACCTAAACATGAAAGGGACTGTCTATTTGGTAGTTTACTAATTTAAAATTTGGTACCAATTTTTTCGCACCATATATCAGTGACACATGACACTATCAAGTTGTCTAATTCCCAACTCGATGTCAATCGAAATTTTGCACCATACAAACAACAACACATGTCACTAACAAAGAAAAACATTTTACATAAAACTCTCAATTACAACTTTGCCTGATATGATTTACATGTATTAGAACTTTGTTCAAACAAGTGTAATGGACAACTTATTATTCTAGATAAAGATTTCACAACAAAAAAAGCATAAGGAAAATGTTCTACCAAATTATGACTTTTCACCATGAACTATTCATATAACAAGTGACCCTATTCCTATATTTATCATAATATTAAAAATGCACACTTTTGTAAGCACAATACAATTGTAGTGTAAAAATCACTAATAACATGCAAATATGGACTTGAACTAGTGGCAAGAAAATGATAAAACCCAAAATGGGAAAATAAAAGAAAAAACTAAAATTAAACTAGGGCAAAACCATCATCCATGCTAAAGTTTCTTACTTCAAATAAATAATTAGGTACCAAAGCAACCCACAACTCATCATCAACAAATAAAAAAGCAAAAAACAAATAGGCACAATAAGAGAAGAATTGGAGACTAATAATAAAACCTGATTTGAAGCTGAAAAAGATCATTCAACTAATAAACTAATTCTAATATGATCAGAATGTCTTGTCCTCCTGACTCCTATATGATTAGTAAATATCATGAATTCAAAAGAAAGAGAGTCTAACCCTTGATGGCTAGGATACATTCTCCCCTTCAGATTTCGCCGGTGAGTCTGTGAATTCGTCTCCCTTCTGACTGCCACTCCAGCGCAGTGACAAGGAGGAGAGTGCCGGTGCCTCCACTCCGGTTAGTAGTTTAGATTAGGTTTTTTCAATCCTCGCAGGTGCGGCACTCGGGGAGATGGCGACGCTTCTTCTTCGAGTTTGTCTTCTGGGCTCCGATCCTCCTGGACTTCATCCATCTGGACATAGTCAACGGAGAGCTCCGACGCAGATTCTTGCCGTTTCCTTGGTGCCAGGTGTTTCAGATAATTAAAGGGTTCAATGGTGACGACTGCGGCTCCAGAGGGCTCGTCATTAGAGGCACGTGCACGAAGACTTCTAAACTATCAACGAAACTTATGAAACTAGTTTTGAATCAAAAGAGCCCTCAAGTTTTTTTTTTATTTAGATTGGTGATCCTATTCGTTTCGTGTTGGCGTCACCGGAGCAAACACTCATATTCATCCATCTGTTTCTAATTCTACCCCTGGCAATATCCCCTCTCCTCCGGCCTTCCCTTTCACTCCCCCCTCTTGCGCCGCACGCACTACCCCTCCCCCCCGACCTCGTCGCCGACGCCGCGATGCCGGAGGACGTCGAGATGAATGACTCCGCCCAGCCCGCCCCCGTCGCCGCTCCTGCGGCCGCCGACGCGCCCGCGCCCGCGCCCGCTCTCTCCACCCTGCAGCGTGAGTAGCCCGTCCCTCTCGCCCCCCAGTCCCCCAGTCCC